>NC_083624.1:25837787-26178412 GCF_963584025.1 Labrus mixtus
TTATACTTTAGTCATTTTTTTGTCCCTCATAGCAGATGGTTCACAGTGGTTAGCAGGCAAATGAGTCGCTCAGTTTGTCTGACCTGGACTGGTAGCTTTGCAGGATTTTCAAGCAGATTCCTGCATATATTGGATAGGAAATGGTTGCTTAGTTGTCAATCTGTGTGTCATCTTTGTTTTATAACCGCAGGTGTTGTAAAGGTGATCATGGGCATCAAGGTCCAGCGCACACGCTGCTTCCTTGACATTGGAATCAGTAACGTGCTCGGTAAGAGAGAAAGCTCATCATTCTCATTCACGTTCCCCAGTATAAAATTAAATACAGTGTTGATTCATGTTAATAAGACAAGCAGGATATTAGAAACCCATTTAAATACAATGTAACACAATTAAACAGCAGAACAAACTATAGCCTCTATGTACATAAAGCCATTGTAACATCCCTCTCGATGAGTTTACACAGGCTCATGTTTTCAAAGATTCTCTGTGCCAGCATCATTAGTTTTAGCTGGATGTTGTTAAGGTTATTTCTCATGATACACAAATGCTCTTTCTTCAAAGTCGGCAGAGTTGTGGTGGAACTGTTTTCAGACGTCTGTCCCAAGACTTGTGAAAACTTCAGATGCCTATGCACAGGTGAATATTTTTTGTCGTCCCACAAGAATAAGACAGATAAACTCTAAATTTCTGAGCACTATGTGATATTAATACGTACTGTGGTTTCATCAAGGTGAGAAAGGCGTCGGGAAAGGAACCCAAAAACCCCTCCACTACAAAGGATGTCTGTTCCACCGAGTTGTCAAAGACTTCATGATTCAAGGAGGAGACTTCAGTGAAGGTGAAGTGACGTTTTGGTGTATTTGGTGATCTTAGCTAACAAACATGTATGGTCTGAATGTCGCCCTCCTAATGAAGTTTAAGAGCACCAATTAAGTTTATAATTCATCAGTAATCAGCACACGTATGTAAATACTAAAAATCCAGATCCACTAGCATCACCTTTGCTGATTCTTTCTCTTGCGTGGTAGGTAACGGAAGAGGAGGCGAATCCATCTATGGAGGCTTTTTTGAAGGTAAAGAGGCCACAGTCAAAGCTGTCAGTTGTTATCCACACCGACGTTGGCTTCAAGATGGCAGTACAATCTTCTCCTTTTCCCCCAGATGAGAGCTTTGCTGTTAAACACAACAAGGAGTACCTGCTGTCTATGGCAAACAGAGGCAAAGATACTAATGGATCACAGTTTTTCATGTAAGCACTTAATCGGTTTCAAATTGTAGGTTTGACACACTAGAAGTTCACTCTAGAGCTGTACAAATAACGATGTGGGTTTTTGTTTTGTTTTTGGATTGCACGCTGTTGACACTTCAGAACAACAAAACCATCACCACATCTGGATGGGTAAGTGCTGCTTGACACACTAACTGATTGCAAAGTGTTTTGCTTCACAAAAATCAGTTTAACTAACTACTATTAATTTTTCAGCGTCCATGTGGTTTTTGGTCATGTGATCTCTGGCCAAGAGGTTGTTCAAACCATGGAGAACCAGAAAACTGACCCTAATAGCCGACCATATTCCGAAGTGAAAGTGTTGAACTGTGGAGAGCTCATTCCCAAATCTAAAGGTTTGTTTGTGAACAACATTTTCAATCTTCAACTTGCTGATTGTTTCTTACATTTTATGAAGTGCTTCTAAACCTTTAATGTTTGCAGCAAAAAAAGAGGAGAAAAAGAAGGAGCGAGCCTCCTCCAGTTCCAGCAGTAGTTCCAGTGACTCTGATAGCTCATCAAAATCTTCCTCTGAGTCCGAAGAGTCCGAGAAGGAATCTAAGAAGAAAAAGAAGGCCAAAAAGCTCAAAAAGAAACAGAAGAAGCAGGAGAAGAAAAAGTAAACAACCTATTTTCCATTGTGCAGTATGAACGGTACCTTAAGTTGTTTTTCTAAGCTGCGATGCTTTTCTAGGCCTGAGGCTGAAAGTGCTGAAGAAAAGGAACAGGAAGATTTGGTCACTTCTACTCTACGTCCTGAAGAAATTCCTCCCATCCCAGAGAATCGGTTTCTCATGAGGAGGAGTCCTCAGGCAGTCCAGAATCCCAAAGAGGAGCCTGAAAAGAATGAACGTAACAGAGACGAAAGGCAGAGAGAGAGGTGAGTCTGCTTGTGACAATCATTTGATTAGTTCCACCATTGAATTGTTGTTACTTTATTCATATTCATTGTTTTTCTCTGTCTAGTGCTGGCATATCATTCAACTCTCGGTCAGCATATAACAGAAGACTGGTGATGACACGGTCTGGGAGAAAGATTAAAGGCAGGGGTCCAAGGGTAGGTACACTGTACCAAGCTCAGATTCTAATGTGATTCTTATTTTAATTAGTTAAGCTTCTCTGAAGGCTTTCACAACGTTTTTTATTTAATCAGTTATAACTTAACTAGTGGAGTTTTCTCTCTGTTTGGGTCTGTAGAACAGATGTAACTAGTTTTCCATTTCTCCCATCCAGCGGTACCGGACTCCATCACGCTCTCGTTCAAGGTCCAGAGATCGATTCCGGCGCAGTGAAACCCCTCCACATTGGCGTCAGGAAATGAATCGTCAGAGGATGAGGGCGGTCACCGGAGAGCGCTGGATCAAGGGAGACAAGTAAGAACCTCACTATTCCTTTCCAGTCCAGTCCATCTGATTTGCTTTTAAAATTCAAAGCCAGAAAAATAGTTACATGTTTGCACACTTCCAGTGAGAGGAAAAAGAAAACACTTTGTGCAGTATGAAAAGACATTTTGATCCCAGCTAGAATTGTCAAATGCAGTGTGAAAAACTACAGTGGATGTTTGACATGGCACATTTTAAAATACTCTTATAGAGTTTGTTTTAAAACTCATGATACTTTATAGGAAGATAAAATATAGAATAAAAAAAACAAGACTTTTTAAAATTTCATTTATTGTATTTAGGCCCTGCTGTACGTTTTCCTTTTACATTGTTCTGTTGTTCAAGGCAACAATGTAAACCTGATCTTGTCTAATAAATGAAGGCTCTATGTGAGCATTTAATACATAACTCACAACTCAAACTCTTAAACTTCATTTAATTATAATGTTTTCCACTGTGCTTTTCGTTGGAAAGTTTGTTACTTTGTATTTTCTAAGCTAATGGATACCTTTATTGTGATAATGTATGAAGATCACGCATGATGAAAGCAAATAATTTCCTTTAAGAAAATTCTCGATCAAAAGTGTCTGCTGAAAATGATAACACTGTTATGTCAGTCCTAAATGCTGCCTGATGCCGTGTGACTTGTTTTTGTTAAATCTCCTATTGAATTTACCTTTACAGAGGTGACATGAGCGAAGCCAAGGATGACGCTGCTAAAGCTCCAAGAAGAGAGAGAAAGACGTCTAACACAAGGCATGAAAACACAGCTGAGGGTAAAAAAGACAAGAAAGACAAGAAAACTCGGTCAGACAGATCCAAAAGCAAAGACGAGGACACTGCAGAGAAGGATGAGAAGCAAAACAAACACAAGGCAAAGAAAAGGGACAAATCTCAAAGCCGCAGTAAAAGCAGGGAGAAGAGCAAGAGGTCAAAGAGCAGAGAGAGGGAGAAGAAGAACAAAAGTGATGACAGACGAGGTCGCTCAAGGAGCAAAGAACGCAGTGCTAATAAGAAAGAAAAGGAATCCGAATCCAATCATAGTAAAGACAGAGAGAAGGGTCATGATAAAAAAGAGTCTGATAAGAAAGAGTCTGATAAGAAAAATAAAGAGGATACCAAAGGAAGAAATGGGGAGAGGACTCGGACAAAGTCAAAGAGCAAGGAACGATTAGCTACAAAAGATAGGCACAGGTCTAGTAGCAGGAACAGGGATAAGGGCAGAGCTGCAGTGTCAAAAGAGAAAGAAGACAGAGACAGGGCAAGAGAGCGCAGCAGGAGTCAGGAGAGACGACACAACAGTGAAAGAGAGAATAAGAAGCGGGGCTCATCCAGGGATAAAGAACGGCGGACAAGAAGTCCAGATAGAAACAAGCCTCGAGACTCGCACAGAGGCCGACGCTCCAGAAGCAAGAGCAACAAGAGAGACCACAGCAAAGAGCGCTCGTCTCATAGAAAGGACAGAGACAGAGAGGCCACCTCCAGGAGGAGAAGACATAGCAGCAGCTCCAGCAGCGAAAGAGATGAGAAAAGGAAGAGCCGAAAGAGCCCAGACACCAAAAGAGGCAAAGCAAACAGTACCTCAAAATCGAGAGAAAGGAGGAGCCCGGCCAAGCCCAGACCTGATAGTACAAGAGGCAAAGACGACAGAAACGACAGCAAGAGGAAGAAATCGAGCTCAAGCTCAAGCTCTGACAGTGACTGACCCTGAGATAGTATCCTAAAAAAAGAAAGCTGGGATTTTAAAGTCAGCTTGAACCCATTACACTTGTAGTTTCCACCTCCAGCTTTTCCATCCTGTGTGACACTTATTACATCGTTCATTCAGTGCTAAGTAATCCATTCTACAGTCCAGTCAAAAATAACATGTTGGCCCCAGACCCCTTCAGAGTAAATTTCCCAAACTACTACTAATTAGAAGCTACAGGAGTTGTAGAAATTGAAAAGGTTTAATCACACTCAAATTTGCATAGACAAACAGCAGCATCATGTTAGCTTTGTCTGAACTCTGGACCTCACTTTGGTTCTGAATGGAAGAAAATAAGAAGTGCATACCACTGCTGTGATGGGAAATTGAAGCTGCATGGAGAGTTGAAGGAAAATGAATTGTGACTAAAATGGAAGATTGACCTACTGTTTGGACTGGAAAAAGTACCACGTATACTTTTAACTGTACGTCTCAAGAGGAAGTCAGGCTGAAGGTTTTTCTTTATTTGGCATTTTTGGTAAATTATATTTTGCTTTACAATAGACAGAACTTAAGACTGTTGATAAAAAGCAGATTCTACTGCAAGAGACAACCTTTAATTCCTTTTTTTGTCCTGAGGACAGTTTCTTCTGAAATTCATGTTAATTATTTAAGTTTTGATTGGGATAAGGAGTGCCTAAGTTTAGAACACGTCGTGTGTTCTTTTTTTCATTTTTTTTTTTTTTTACAAAACTCAATCTGACAGAGAACACTTGCATGCTTCTCCCAGTCATTGTGTTGGATGAAATGTACCACCCTGACTTTTTTAAATTCGTTGACCCTTGACCTTTTACTGTAAACCCCAGTTTTGAGACATCTGTCTTTTTCTCTTTTTTTCGATGTAAACAAATGCCAATGTCATGCTGTAATTACAACACGAAACCATTTGTATGATTTGTGTTTTGTGAAAATTGATTTTAAGAACTCAACTGCAATGTAGAATGAATCAAAAGGCTCAACTTTGATTTGAATTAAAATGGTTTTAATATTCTGTAAATGGTCACAGACAAGCTTAATCATTATGGATATGCAAAATGACAATTAACACTCATGAAAACATTATTAAGGAAATATACTCTGCAATGGTGATGTGTCATACATCTAGGCTCAGGATTATTTAGTGCAGTGATTAGACATCAATTGGATTATTATAAATCTAAGTCCAAACTCAAGATGAGTTGACATTTTGTTGTTTTGATTTATTTCAAATCACTGTCCGTGACATAATCTGATGATGACCTCAAGATTTGGAGGGTTTTGCTTAAATTTGACCAAAAGATGTTAAACACTGTTAAGCACTATGAGTCCATATTGTGGAGTGGTGGAGCCTCACAGTGGAGGTCTGCAGCCGGACTGTCTTGTAAATTACCAACACTTTGTGGAGCATCCCTACCAGAGTTCATGCAGTGTCACTCCCTATATCCAATCTAATGTAGCTACTAAAACACGAGAGTAGGATAGCTAAGAACGTATATATAACTTTCAAATAGGACAAAATAACTCATCTCCATGATGTGGCCAGAAACATCTGGGCCAACATACCGGCCTGTGCATGTCATTTATTCCCAAAATGCAGTGAGTTGTGTTTTAGGGAACATCTGGCAGCACTGCTCCTGTATAGTTGTGCAAAAATAATGACAGTTGAAAAGTGTTAAAGATCTCAATCTACAATTCATTGTAGTGAGGAAGAAGTGGTTTCTTGCACATTTGTCCAGAGAATCAAAGTATGCTACTAAAATGTTCAGAATTTTAGGGATTTTAGGAAACTGCCAGCTGTGAGAGACCTCTCACCATGTAAAGCCAAGTCTCTTCTTAGCATCTTGAATATCTACAGTTTCATTGAGCTTTTTCACACTGTGGGTAACACCAGACACATATTTGGGCATTTGAGCTCCAGTGCAGTCCTGAACAAGGTAGCTCGGTCTGACTCCATTAAAAACAGGCCCCAGTCCTCCTCCGATCCCTTCCTTTGCAGCTTTACAAAGCGGGAACACATTTCTCTGAGCCTCCGCCGCTTTGTTGATGACCTGCCGGGAATACTGCTGAAACTGGTTTTCCTCTTCAGCGATGAGTTCGGCCTTCTTCACTTCATACTCGTATTCCTCTTTTCTTAGCCGCAGATGTTTTTCTTCCTTTTCAGCCTGGTTTTCAAAGACCAAAAAAATGACATGCAAGTTTTCCTACAGAGAAGAAGCTCAAACTAAAACACAAGATTTCAAATGATGCAGTGGAGGATGTTTGAACAATACCATTTGTCCTGCATAGAAGTCCTGTAGTTTTCTCCTGTCGTCTTTGATTTTCTGAGCCTTGAGTTGCTGTTTCTCCGAAAATATTCTGTCAGCTTCTTTCTTGGCCTGGAGTGCATCTTTGTTGACCTGTTCTGCCTTCTTCTCCTCCTGCTCCTTTTCTTTCATCTAATGAAAAAAAGTTTCTGTTTCACAAGTTTTACAATTCTGCTACCTGACCCTGGATTTACTTTGCATGAGTTTCAGATTTAATAAAAGAAGAAAAAAACAAATGAAAAATGGGTTATAAAAATGACCCAGATGCATCTTTAAATATTGTTTTACCATGAGTTCTCTGTGTTCAGCGATTGACTTCAGCATCGTAGCCTTCTTCTCGTACTCCTCCCACTGCTGTCGTGCTTGTCTCGCCTCCTGCTCAGCGACAGCCTTTGCAATCTTCTGCTCTTCATCCACAGTTTGCTCCTGCTGTTTCACCGTCAGTTTGTCCAAGATCCTTTCTCTGCGTGACTGGGCCTCACTTTGAAATGCAAAAAACACACAAATATATAAATAATAACTGGCTGTATATTACAGATATCAACACAGTTTTTTTTAAACTGTGTTTCTGGCTCTTACTTAAACAATTCCTTTTCTTTGTCTTTTCGCAGCCTCATCATTTTTTGTTTCGCAGAGAGAAAAAGTTTCCTCTGCTGCTCTTCAGCTTCTCGTTTTTGTTCATCGGCTGCTTTAATAAGATTCCTATTGGTGAGATGCTCCTGCAAAAAAAACCCAAAGTTTATTATAGTGTGTATGTGCGATGGATGAGGATACACATTCTAAATAAGCTGTGCTACTGAGATGCTACCAGGTGAGCTTGCATGAGCTCCCTCTTCTGCTCCTCCTGTCTCTTTTCCTCCATTCTTTGCTCCCACTGATAGATCTCTTGAAGCTGTTGGGTTTCCTCTCCCTCCTTCTTGTTCTCTTTCTTCTCCTGCTCTCTCAGTTGCTTAACTTCCTTGATCCTAAAGAGATGAAATTATCTTAACACGAGACCAAACACTGTCCAACTCTTCTGGCTCTTCCATGAAATAAAAAAGTAGCTTTTTGGGGTCTGAATTGAGACTAACTGGGTTTTCAGGTCCTCTGCAACAGCCCGTTTTTCAAGCTTTTTCTCGAGTGCTTTCTCCTGGTCCTTCCTTTTGGCCTCGTCCTCTCTGATCGTCACCACATCTATGTAATGTTTCTCCACATCTTTGGAGGCACTCTGGATTCTTTGCTTCAGTTCAATCTGAGCTTCCCTCTCCTTCAGCACCTCTGTCAACAAAAGTGCACCCTGTGGAGGTAGAAACCTGTATGTCAAAAGGCTGAACATGTAAGAAAATGGAGACAATAATTCACAATACTAACATGTAGTCCTTTAACACGGTCTGTTTGGTAGTACAGCTGAGTCTTTGCTTTTTCAATGGCCTCTTTCCTCTTCTGCTCCTTGTATTCAGCCTCTTCTTTATCGAGTTGTTTTCTTTTCTCCTCCTCAATCTGCTCCCGAATCTTTTTCGCCTCTAGCTTTTTTTGCCTTTGACCCTTTAACATATGTCAACATGTGTTAACTTGCAGTGTAAGTAGTGCATTTTGCAAATGTACATCAAATCTTGAATCTGTGCAAACAACTTACAGCGATGGTATTGGTCCATGTCTTCACCACCTCCTTTGAATGCAAATAGAGCTTTTCTCTCTCCTTTGCTTCCTCTCTCAAACTCTCCTTTTCTCTATTCACTTGGTTCAGTTGGTCTTGAATTCTCTGCCACTCAGCCTTGTTTAAGACAGTGACTTGATGCAGGTCTGCAGGCTTGATCATTTTATTGGCTTCGTCAGCTGAAAGGACTAAACATAATGAGAAAATAACCCCCAAAAATCAGTCATATATACAAAGGGATCTAAATTGTGTCTTTTGTGGACTGTCTTGACTCCTGACCAATAAAAAAAGAGTAATCAAGATCCCACCAAGAATGTTATCTCTTCTTTAAATAATCGGTATTGTCTTGTTTTTCCCAAAAAAGATAATAGGCTAATTTTGAAGATGTCTTAACAAATTAGAAGTTTTAAATATAATGCATGAATTCCTCGAATTGTATCTCGAGATCTTTTGGAATTTGAAACGATTAATAAAAATACGATAATAATTATAATCCATTGATGATAATAATAATAGCCGAATTATAATATCCTATCAATCAATATAATTATTCGAGGCTTGAACCGGAAGTTGTTTTATTTGGAAGAGGAAAGATGATTTTAAAAACTACAGTTTCTTTTATTGTTGTGAATTGTTAAATTCAACGCGACTTTCAGATTGTTTTTACCAACAATTGGTTTGTTTGCTACAAAACCCAGCCGACTCACAGAAAGGTAAGCTCTCACCTCTCCTGCTGGAGCCTCTTCGTCGACCGTACTGAACTTCCGCTGCCATTTGACAAACAACTTTAAAAAGTGAACAAATTCTACTCTGAATGAAGCTGTTTCTAACAAGAAATATCTTGCTTGAATTCTTGCCAGGTGTCACAAAGTTGTGTCAGTGTCCTCATTTGTTGCGCCGTATCCAGGCAACAGTTAAACCAATCAGAAGCCTTTCCCATAGTGAACGACAGGTGACGCTGTGTGCCGGGCCTCAATTCTATATCAATCTGATACCGTCAGAGCCCTCTCTGTTCAGGACCTTATACTGTACTAATAAGAGGTAATCAGACATTTAAGATTGAAGTTGAAATGTTAAAATATGTAAGGCCTATAAGCCCAAACAATGAGTGTTAAAGATCTAACTTTTAATGTAGGCTACTCAAAATTACCAAAAGTGGTATAGTAGATTATTCTTTTTTAATTTAGCCTTTAATATTTTTGGGATGTATACCTAATCAGTGATTCATTTATATGTTTATCACATATTTCAATCACTTTATGTAGGCCACTCGTAGTGAGCTTAGTTTTTTTTTTAAAGAATATACTTTTAATATTTTAGAAAATGATGTGCTGCTTCTACACTGGATGCATTGTTTTATGGAGATGGAGATTCCCACTGAAAAATGACAAACATTATCCTCTGGGTGGCCTAACAACTAAAATGTGTGCTATATATTTTCCTTGAGAAGTGTCGTTTAGTGGGCATTGTGCAGCACTTAGGACTTCAGCAATCAAACTTCAATATCTTCTATCAAAGACCTACTTCATAAAAGTTGACATCATTATTTTCATGTTTTTTTAAATATTTTGCACATGCCTTTCTTAATATGGAATAAGTCTGCAAACATACAGAGAAAGTCAACACGAACATGGAATTGGTGTAAGCCTCATAGCATATTAGTCCAGCTGTATTCCTATGACAAACTTTTAAAATAAGCTAAGTGAACAAAATAATATGACAATACATTAAGGATTTAAGCAGGACGCCATGTTATTCCCCTGGTTCAAGCAAAATAGACTCGACACAAACATTACTACAAACATTTGATTTCAATTTTAGTGTTGAAGCAGATACGACTAATTGTGTAACTAAGGCAGGCATGGTAAACTACTGAACTTGTTTAAGATTAAGATTTAAGATGAGTTTGTGTTTTGTGTGTGTGTGTGTGTGTGTGTGTGTGTGTGTGTGTGTGTGTGTGTGTGTGTGTGTGTGTGTGTGTGTGTGTGTGTGTGTGTGTGTGTGTGTGTGTGTGTGTGTGTGTGTGTGTGTGTGTGTGTGTGTGTGTGTGTGTGTGTGTGTTGGGGGGGGGCGGGCGCTGTCATGTGCAGCCTATAATGAGTCAGGTGAGGAGCAGCGTCTGTTAAATTAGGAGTGAACAGAATAGACTCTCCCGAACTCAAACAAGGGAACATATTAACAAGTTTGACCACTAAAGTCATTCACTTCAATCATATTTAATGTCAGTATCTTTATGTGCATAGTGTGTGAGGTTACAGCATGCCAATAACATTACACTAAGAATCCATCACAGGAGATAAAGATACACAACTGACTGAACATAAAGTAATAAACATTTCATGCTTCTTCCTGTCATTTCAAAGTACTACATAAATAAATAGCCTTTGACAATTGCTACCCAACTGCGTTTATATGACATCTAGCCTAGTTGCTTTGCAGATTAATCTTGGGCATGTTAAACACATAGATGTGTGTCTTAAAATATGATGTGAAATATCTTCACCATGCTTCGACTTGCTGCTTGCATGTTAGTCAATGACAAATGGCAACCTTCTTGTGAATAACATCCTACAATATAATAGGGACAATTACCAGCAGAATTGGTACTTTTGAATGTCCAATCTTAGGTAGGCTATATTTCTTGCTGATAATACTTAGGCTATGTTATTTTGATTGTAATGAGGACTTGCGATGAGCTTCATCTACAGTAAAAAAAAAAAAAAATACAAATACAAGTTTTAAAGAAGACAAGAAACTATTCCTATTTCCACTGCTTGATGATGAAACTTGTTTTTTTGAACTGGTCTCCAGTAGTCGGGATGGCCTTCTTTCTGTGACGTCAGAGCAGGCGATGTATGAGAGGCGGGTTCAGAGAGGGGGGCTGGCGTAAATCTAACATAACCATTCAAAACCCAACAGAGGGAAAAGAACTTTCCGTATCCATCACAGCACTTCACCGAGGCACCAGCAGCACGACCAGCAGCACTTACTTACCCATAAAGCGACCAAGATGGCCCCTATCTCCATCAAGACTGTTTTAATCAGTGAAAGTGTGGACCCCCGCTGCAGGGCCATTCTGGAGGAAAATGGCATCCGAGTGACGGAGAAACAGAACATGAAGAAAGATGACCTAATCGCGGAGATAAAGGTAAGATCTGCAGCCAGTAGTGACAATAAGTGCAACATTACACTTGAATCCATTGTATTGTTTAATGTCTACTCTGCAGCAGAAAGTTTAGGTGCTAATGTTAGCATCATTGTAAAAGCTGGTGCTTTTTTTGCCCCCGCACTTGTCTTGGGATAAATGTTTAAAACGAATGAATCAATGAGGATTTGTGCTTTTCTTTCATTCAAAGTTTAATGGAAGGTGTGTGTGTGTGTGTGCATGATATGAAGCAGTGTAAACGGGCTGGACACGTTTTGTAAAAGCTGAGGTGACTGTAAAGTTAGTACCGCCCCTTGAGAAGCTGATGCAACTCATCCCTGACTTTACAGATTCTCCCATCACTCTCACTCAGTACCATATGCTGCAGGCTTTCAGCAGAATAATGCAGTGGATGTGCATGGATCCAAAGAGTCATATTTACCTCTAACATTAGATGATGTGTCAGATAACAAACACATTAAAAGTGAGTGTAGCCTGGCTTACTGTTGGGCAAAGAATTAGCCATTTGGTCCAGACTGAAAACGAAAGACCCTTCTCTGGTTACCCATAAACCATTAAAGGACACTAGAGTGTAAGATTTTGAAAAACTATTGCAGAAAAACTGAATCAATACTCCAAAGATATCGCCCCTAGTTCATATTAATCAGGAAAAAAAAAAGATGAATTTTCATTTTTGTTGCCACAGAATTTTCTCTGAAGCTTGCACACTCAAGGATATGATAAGGAGAGCAGTTTCATTGGTTGCAATCTGCAAATTCATTGTGAGATTCTCTCTGAATCCTGCACCCTGATCCTTCAAAACCTCTGAAACCATACAGTGTCATAACCCCACAACATGAAAACTATTCATTAGAAAAGATATGTTTTAGTTATGGTGCAATTCATCTTTCTTCTACTTTACTTTTTTTTAAAGAAAATAAAATGTATATTGACTTTGGACATTCTCCATTACTGTATTATATGAGCATGATAATTAGCTGCAACTGGACCTCATTAAAGCTAGCAGGAGTAGTCACAAACTGAGAGAAGAATATACAAAAACCATAATACTCACTTGACTTTCACCTCCTATTGGGTCTGCCAGTACCCAATAGTATACACCAGCTAAACAAACCTCTGGATCAACGTCCCTCCACTTCCTTACATGAGAAATAATCCTCTGACTAATGAGTTGACACACTTACTTGTTACAACAAGCAGGTCACCTTCACTGAACAGCAGATAGTCACGTTGACACAGGCTGTATCATTTTTCAAGTGGCTTTTATCATTTTCAAAATCAAACACCTTTTTTTTAAGGCTGTTTTAGTGGAATTGTGAAATTCTGCATTTGAGTTAGATTCAAAGTAAGAAAAACAAAAATAATCAGAGGAAACACATGAGCGTTAGTTTAAACGGAAAAAAAATAATTGTTCTGAAAGCGCCCTCAGTTTGGGATAATTTGAGTTGACATGAATCTAGTGGAACTATTTCAAGTACCAAAACCATATTTCTGACACAAGATGAGGTTATAATGAGAGTTTCATCCTTAACATCAATAACTTTGCGTTCTCCCAGGATGGACTCATTGTTTCTCTTTGGACTAACTTGTTTGCTTTTCTCTTCATCCTAGAACTATGATGGCCTCGTGGTTAGATCTGCAACCAAGGTAACGGCTGACGTCATCGATGCTGCTGATAATCTAAAAATCATCGGGAGAGCGGGGACCGGTGTGGACAACGTGGATGTTGATGCTGCCACTAAGAAGGGTATTATTGTCATGAAGTGAGTCTGTGATCAGTGCAAACTAAACACATATGTTTCACTGTGTCTTGCACTGTTCAGTAACTGTGATTTTTGTTTTTTCCCAGCACACCAAGTGGCAACACGATCAGTGCGGCGGAGCTGACATGTGCCCTACTGATGAGCCTCTCAAGGCAAGACGAGACATGCTTTTCATGGGCAACATGAACTTTTTGTATTCATTCATGTACCTCAGACGTGTCATTATTTTTACCTTTTCTGTATTTTTTAGACACGTGCCTCAAGCCGCGATGTCCATGAAACAAGGCAACTGGGATCGCAAAAAGGTCAGCAGAGATTTGGGTTTGTTCCTGTGCTCCATTTGAATGCCTGCGCACATAAAGCGATTCACTGTTGCATGATTGGCTCCATTGTCTTCTTGCCCGTCATTGCTGATCAGAAGTGACACCTCTCAGTTGTTATTCAGTTTTGTAATCTTTTTTCTTTCTCATTTTGCAGTTCATGGGTGCAGAGCTGTATGGAAAGGTTCTTGGAATAGTCGGTCTTGGAAGAATAGGAAAGGAAGTCGCCTCAAGAATGCAGTCATTTGGCATGAGGGTAAGTAACCAAATTATACACGACAAAGAGGGTGCACCTACGATTCATTTATGGTAAATTGTTCCTTTAATAAATTGATGAAACAGATTCTCTCTCTCTCTCTTTCTTCTTAGACTATCGGCTACGATCCAATCACTCCTCCTGAGGTGACAGCCAGCTGGGGGGTGGAGCAGATGTCTCTGGAGCAGCTCTGGCCGCTGTGTGACTACATCACTGTCCACACTCCCCTGATGCCCTCTACTGTCGGTGAGTTACACACAACGTTCTTCAAACTATATAATAATAATAATAAAGTTTATTTATAAAGCACTTATCAAAACCAACGTCACAGTGCTTTATAGAAAAAAGAAAAATCCCAACAGTCAAATACACAACAATAAAATCCTATTAAAAAAGCATGAAAAATAAAACAACAGTGCAGCAATCACCCAATGAACAGAGAAAAGAGAAACAACAGAGACAAAGATTGGCTAAAGTTAACAGTCAAACAAATAAAACATCATGGATGAAACAAGGATTATAAGAAGGCCTTATGATAAAAATGTGTTTTTAAAAGAAGATACTGATGCAGCTCGTCTGAGATCCTCAGGCAGGTCGTTCCACAGCCGAGGAGCCCGAGCTACAAATGCTTGATCTCCTTTAGTTTTCAAGTTTGAGGTGTGAACAGTAAGGAGGTTCCTGCCTGAGGACCTCAGGCTGCGCACTGGCAAACTCTGTAATTAGAAATATGAGATTTGGTTTTCAATGGCTCTTTCTTTTCCCCTCCCTAGGTTTGCTCAATGATAAATCATTTGCTAAATGCAAGACAGGAGTGAAGGTTGTGAACTGTGCACGAGGAGGCATCATAGACGAGGACGCTCTCCTCAGGGCGCTGCAGACCGGACAGTGTGGAGGAGCGGGGCTCGATGTCTTTGTTGAGGCAAGATCACTAAAGCATGTCCTCACACAACTAACAGTTCACTTTATGCAATGACAGAAGCTTCTTCTAGAAAACTGATGATCACTCATTGCAGCCAATAAAAGAGATGCTGTAGTTCACATCTTACTCTGTGTGCATGTTTTGGTGACAGGAGCCACCTAAGAATCGCTCACTGATCGACCATCCTAACTGCATCAGCTGTCCTCACCTGGGAGCCAGCACCCAGGAGGCTCAGGCTCGCTGTGGGGAGGACATCGCCCTGCAGATCGTGGATATGGTGAACGGCAAGAAGCTGGTTGGAGCAGTAAGTTCTACTCTGTGTTTGTTTAACATATCCAGCTTCAAAAGAACTTCTCAGACTTTCTGTTTGTTGTTGTTATAAAAACATTTTAAAGGTATTTGACTGCTGCACTTTCTCAGAGTTGTGGTGACTTTTAAGTGACCGATTAATAAACTGCTAGTCGTCACTGCAACAATCACAGTGGCTGTCTTTGTGGAAATCTGTGTGTCACAGATGGTGGAGATAAGCATGTAAACATTGACTCATTTACTCAGATAATGTGGCTCTAAAATAAATTAAATGAATTCAACGTCTGAAAGAGGAGAAAAGACACCATTATAGGTTTTTGAATACGAAAAGGATTGAAAAAGAAATTGTAATGGTCTTACTGGGGTCTTCTAAATATTCTTCATTCACAGCTTTCGCCAATATATTTGGATTTGAAAGTGTCCTATGCATCACTTGCAACAAGACACATGACTCATCAAATGAAGTGTGACCAAAGTGCACCAGAGCTGCTAGGCAAAATACATCAGCAGATTTTGATCCTGAATTTGTGTTTTATGTCTTTTTATTTGAAGGCTTTCATGTAGAAAAGCCACAAAACGTTTCAGCCAGTTATTGTGACACAGTGGACATATGCTTTTAAATTCCATGATGACATACCGTTCCTAAAAGTTCTCTGTTTTCATGTCTCTTCTGTTTTTTTTGTTTTTTCTTTTTTAAAGGTAAATGCACAGGTTTTGGCTAGCACGTTCTCCCAGGACTCAAACCAGCTGATCAAACTGGGTGAAGCTGTCGGAGCCGTGCTGCAGTCGTGCACTGCTGCTGAGAAACCGTTCAGTCATGTCAAAATCACCACTCAAGGTAGAAACCCCACTGGTCCAACCAGTTTGTGGTTTTCAAAAGGTTCTTTTTTTAGGGGGGGGATAATATTTATTTGCCGCCCTCTGGTGGTGTGATTGTGAAACAGCAGCTGAATTCATGTTAGACCAGCGAGTTGCAAACAACATAAGTTTGAAAATGTGAAAATGCATTTTCCAGTTTTGTACTTGCTTTCTGCAACAGTGAACATTTAAACTGTTTTCTCTAAACCAGGGGATTGCATGAAGTCCTCCACTAGCTTCATGACTTCTTCAGTCCTTGTTGGACTTCTGAATCCTAAATCTGGCTGCTGCCCGAATCTCATAAACGTACTGAGCCTTGCCAAGGAGTCTGGAATCACGGTACAGCCGCAACATTTTCTGGAAATTGCATGAAAATGACATGTATCCAGAAATGAAATGATTACATGTGTGAACTAACTCCCCAGGTCAACCAGAGCCACTGTGCATCAGACGAGGCTTCCAGCGGTGTGTGTAAGGTGGAGGTCATGTCAAACAGCTGCAGCTACAAAGCCAGTGGTTCAGTTCAAGGTGGTGTGCCGGTGCTGCTGGAGCTGAGTGAGAGTGTGTTCAGGCAGCCCGTCTCTCTTACCGGAAATCTACTGTTCTTTAAGGCCTCTGCAAACCCTCAGCTCCTCTCCTCAGTGGCTGGTAAGAAGTTAACCTCTTATGTTTAGGGGATGACGTAAGTAAAGCTATCAACCTCCATAGACCTTTAGTTTGTCATTTCACTTGATGGTAGTGGTGAAACGGATCACAGTTGATCTGGTTCTGATGGTGTGTGATCCTGGAATTCATGGAAAATTAATCAGCATGGTGTACAATAAAATGAACTGCAGCTTAAATCCTTTGCAGAGTCTGAGTGAAAAGAAGGCAGAGTTGTAGGCCATGTAGGCACCATGGAGAACCGCCATACCAACAGGAAGGCAGTTCAGTCTTTTAGAATATCCCCTAGATAAATATCTATCTATTTTCTGGACCACTTGTCAAATTTGGGGTCGCGTGGGGAGTTGGAGCCGATTCCAGCTGCCATTGGGCGAGAGCCAGGGTTCTCTTGAAATATATTTTTATGAAAGGTTTTCACGGACTTTCACACAGAAACGGGCTGTGAAGTGTATTTTTACTCTTTATCAGACGCTGCTTAAACTTTTCTTCATTTCATCTCAGCGTGTCTGTAATAATCATGTCAGCAGCTTCACATCAGTAATGTAAAATAATGTTACAGCCTGTTGTAATCTCAGACATATACACTCTGTTACAGAGCTATGTGTTCAAATATTGTTTAAGAAATACTGGAATTTTTTTATGTTACAGTCTGTTATACTGAGATTTTTAAAGGGACTTCAGATTTATCTACTGCTTTATATCAATATTATTTGATTCATAGTGCAGTTTGAGTCATGGCTAGCTGAGGTGTAGAAAAGTTCTGAGATTTTTTTTTGTGCTGATCCGAAAACCAATCGGATCCGAGACCAAAATCTGTTATCCAATCTGAATTGTGAGATTTGTGATCCGTTACACCACTACTTGTTGGTGTACCTCATAACTTCATCTTGCATTCAATTCTTTCACTTATAGCTTGATATATGGATGTATGTCAGTCATCACTTAGTCCTGCAGTGCTACTTGTTTTCTTTTTCAAGCTAACGCCTCAAAAAGCCTAAAATCGAAGAAAAACCTCTTTGAATGTTTTTTATATTCTCATCTATAACTTCATATATCTCTGATGAAGCCTGTTCTTATAATTCATACTTGCAAGTACAAAACAAAGAATAAAAAAATAGAGAGTATACATCTTCCCTACTATTCTGGACCTTTGAGACAAAGTTGGCAAACATACAGTAATTACATCCATTTCATTCCCCATTCTGTTTATTATGGAGTTAGATCAGTCTCAATATTCACAAATGCACACAGAAGGATTCACAAATGTATTTCAATACACACACAAATATATTTCATTCTATATAAATGTAAAACAAATCCACAAATTAGAAAATAAGATTCAGTAATGTATTTCTGATTCACACACAAATATTTATAGTTTTGTATATATGTAATAGAAATCCACAAATGTATAATATACATATATATTTAAAAAACACATTTGTATCTTGTTACATTTATATACAAACTGTTCAGTCTGCATTTACAAACTGTTTGTTATTTGTTAACCTCACTGCATTTGTGTGTGGGACTTTTGAGACTCCTCTGCCGTGGTTAGATCATATTAATATTATAATATTTACAGTCTATGGGTTAGATTCACAAATGCTTTTTTTTCAGCAGGGAAATGTCTGTAGCCAATCAGATGTCTCCTTCCTATTCAGCCAATCACAGTAGCGTAGATTCAAGGGTATGATTTAATGTGATCACATTAGCATTACATCTGTCATCATAAGTCATCTTTATTCTGACCAGCACAAACAACAACATAGTAAACAATGGGTCCTTCAAAAGCCTCGGCCCCAACACATCGGCCAGAATATCACCAGTTTAACCAACACGCAGTCAATATAGCCAACACGATAAACAACTTTCCATATAGTACGACAATCACAGAGACTATTTGTGCTGGTCAGAATAAAGATGACCTAATCAGATTGTCTGATAGCTAGGCTAATCACTGTCTGCACAGATGTAATGCTAAAGTGATCACATTAAATCATACCCTTGAATCTACACTACTGTGATTGGCTGAATAGGAAGGAGACATCTGATTGGCTACAGAAAGTTCCCTGCTGAAAAAAAAAGCATTTGTGAATCTAACCCATAGACTGTAAATATTATAATATTAATATGATCTAACCACGGCAGAGGAGTCTCAAAAGTCCCACACACAAATGCAGTGAGGTTAACAAATAACAAACAGTTTGTAAATGCAGACTGAACAGTTTGTATATAAATGTAACAAGATACAAATGTGTTTTTTAAATATATATGTATATTATACATTTGTGGATTTCTATTACATATATACAAAACTATAAATATTTGTGTGTGAATCAGAAATACATTTGTGACTCTTATTTTCTAATTTGTGGATTTGTTTTACATTTATATAGAATGAAATATATTTGTGTGTGTATTGAAATACATTTGTGAATCCTTCTGTGTGCATTTGTGAATATTGAGACTGATCTAACTCCATATTTTTCTTTTTCAAGCCAACGCCTCAAAAAGCCCAAAACTAAAGAAAACCTCTTTGAAAGTTTTTTATATTCTCAAGCAAACTTTAAGATCTCTTTGTCTACAAGAACTTCATATATCTCTGATGAAGCCTGTTCTTATAATTCATACTTGCAAGTACAAAACAAAGAATAAAAAAATAGAGTATACATCTTCCCTACTATTCTGGACCTTTGAGACAAACTTGGCAAACATACAGTAATTACATCCATTTCATTCCCCATTCCGTTTATAGATCATCCAAATACCAGAGTATTGTTCTATCTATCATTCTGATGGATAACTGATTGACTCTTAATAATCACAGTATACAGTGCAAAATAAATTGTAACTGAACAACTGAAAGATTTTGATTTTCCTCCTTTTTATTTCTAAAACTTTGGAAGCCTTTTCTCAACTGTGCAACTGTTTTGCATCTTGATAAGTTAGTTGTGTATTTTTCTTTAACTTCTTTAAAACACGCCTTTATGGCCCTACTTTGGTGTTGAACAGATATCTCTTGTACTATTTTTCTTTTGACATGAATAAACCACATTTTTGCTAAGTACACATCTGAACTTTACAAAGCCTCCTTAAAGATTTATTATCTTCAGTGTTGCAGTGAAACACAAAGACAAATTGTATCTACTGTAACTTTAAATCAAGTGAAGGTGATCATTATGGTTCAGGTGGTTAGGCACTATCATTTCCATGTGGATGAAAGGTTGATTTATGACCTTTGAGGAGTGAGTGCTTTTTGTGGAGAGTTAAAAATCACACCTATTCACTCTGTCATTGTTTTTGTTTAGGATGTCTGGCCTCAGAGGGAGTGGAGATTGAGTCCTTCAGTGCTCCGGCAGACCGCACCGGGGATCTGTGGTACTGTGTGGGGATCTCCTCCCTCCTCAGTGACCTCGGTGCCTTGAAGCCTCTGGTGAAGGATGCTGCACAGCTCACCGTGTAATACCAGTGGAAAAAGCTACGTGGAGAAATCTCCACATTCTCAAGAGTGTCTAACCTCAATGATCCATCTTGGTCCCTATGTTTACAACTAACAACTTGTTTAGAAGTTGAACTTTTGATAACATTCCAATGTTTAGATGGTTAACATGCACTTTGTTTGAGTAAATAAAAATGAGATGATTCTGTCATGTGCTGTGTGAAATAATAAAGTACACTAACTCAAACTACTGTAAGAACACTTTTAAAGTATTTTCAGTTGAGAGTTTTATATTTCCTTTAACAAACTTCACACTTTCATCCCGTCAATAACCAACACAACAGACCTTAAAACTCCCTTTTTTGTTTAAAATGTCATTTAGTTTGGTATCTAAGGCGATTCATTTTTATACTTGGCTTGTCGTTTTTAGTAGTAGCCTATTGTTTTTTTATTAGACATTTCTTTTGACAGGTTAGCTATTGAAGACCGGTTCTTTAAGGTTGTACCTTACTTTAAGTATTTGAAATATTTAACATTACAGTACATTTCATTCAGGGTTTATTTCAATGTGCATTGGCAACATCATACTTGTATTGAACCCAACTGAAATTCTCCTTTCTTGAATATCCTCTCTTTTCTGAATAAAAATAGGCTACTCATAGTCAATCAATCAATCAAACTTTCTTTATATAGCACCTTTCAGACAAATTAAATTGCAGTTCAAAGTGCTTTACAAGAGTGCAGAAAAGTTATTGACGAAAAAGTAGTTTATAAAATCATTGAGAGACCAATGCACACCAATAAGAATTAAAATAAAAATATATATAAAAAATAAAATACGACACAAAAGCAATAAGATATTAAAATTAATACATAGGAGAATAATATTTAAAATTGCAGTAGGATAAAAAAGACAAAACAATAATGTTAAGATTTGAATTTCAAATACAACTTTCACTGACCCAAAAAAAAGCCTTGTTAAGGACTATCCCAATAAGACCTTATCCATCCTATTTTCTTCTTTTATAAATAAATGAAAATCTAATATTTTATGCATTGATTCAGTTTGCTTAGATTTCATGTTCATATTCTATTTAAAAAAAAGAAAAGTACCATGAGACCAGCTCATGTGGTCTGAGATCTTGTGTAGGCCTATGTATGAATGAATATTGTGCACTGTGCTGGTAATCCTTGTTAGGATTAGGTAAAGCCTTGGCCGTCCTGGAATTGGGTTCAAAATGCCATGGCAACGACAAGAAAAGGGTGAACCATGAATGGGGAACAGTGGCTTCATGTTGTGCTGCACAGAAGGCGATGCTGTTTAGTATAAGATTTGCTCTCTGTTAGCGTTGTGTAATCTAACGCGCGCTCCGTGAATGCCTCGCCAGACTTGAGTGTGGATGGAGGTTATATTTAGAGCTAGACCCAGGGAGGAGAAAAGAATCACAGTGTTGACGGTGATTCCTCTGAATGGTTGAATGGTTTTGTCAAGGACCTGCTGCAGGAGAGAGGGAGGAGGGGTACGGTCGATGCGCAGGAATACCAAAATAGGACCGAGCTGCGTGAGACTGTCCTGCTGGAGCTAAATTAAGAGTCATCTGTTTAGGAGAGTAGCATTCAAAAAGAAGACAGAGCCGAATGTGTGTGTGAACAGCACGGGTCATTCATGGAAACAAGGTTAAAGGTAAACCTTTGGTTGTTGTTTTTTTTTCGAGCTGATTGAAGCCTTTTCTTTTGAATTAAAGGGACACTCACACTGACTTGGGAACGCGACACCTTGATATTGCTTCGTTTTTCCTACAGCAGGGAATTTGAGCACTGACATGTTTTCATTCCTGCAGATACAATGTCACATATCCATGAGATCTACACATACGACTTCTGTGATGGAGACCACACAGCAGAGCTCCTGGATGCGTTCAGGCATTTCTACATGAACGGCCTCTTCACGGACGTGTCTCTACAATGTGGAGAGTCCGGCCAGGTGTTCAACTGTCACAAGGCTCTGCTGTCAGCCCGCAGCTCCTATTTCAAAGTCATGTTCACAGCTGATATGAGGGAGAGGTCCAACAGAGTCATAAAGCTGACTGGGGTGGACTGCATTGTCCTCGGTGCTCTGTTGAACTATGTGTACACGGCTCAGGTGCGCATCACTGAAAGCAACGTGCAAAGCCTGCTGGAGGCTGCAGACCTCCTGCAGTTTCTCTCCGTCAAACAAGCATGTGAGGAGTTCCTCACTCGCCTCCTGGATGTGGGGAACTGCCTGGGGATGCACGCTTTTGCACAGCTGCACCTGTGTCCCGGCCTGGAGAGGGAGGCCCGCAGGCTGACGCTGAGTTGCTTCACAGAGCTCATTCAGCAGGAGGAGTTCCTGGAGCTGGATCATGAGAGGATCAGATCGGTCTTGGTGGCTCAGAGCCTCACTGTGCAGAGGGACGAGGTGTTGATAGATGCTGTAGCCATGTGGGTAACTCATGACTTGGATAACCGTGTGCACCATGCTGCAGACTTGCTGCGCTGCATCCATCTGGACTTGGACGAGATGTACTTCAAGGCTTCTCTAGAGGTGCAGAGACCGAGCCCGCTGACAGGGGAAGGGAAATTAAAAGCATTGATGAATCAGGCATTAAGGTCCAATGGCAAGGATGTGTCTGCAGGTAGAAAAATGCCATCGAGCATGTACGTCATCGGTGGTTACTACTGGCACCCTCTCTGTGAAGTCCACATGTGGGATCCCATCAGCGACACCTGGGTGCAGGGAAAAGACATGCCTGACCATGCCAGAGAAAGCTACAGTGTTAGTTTACTAGGAGCAAACATCTATGTGACAGGAGGTTACAGGACGAACACTGTGGAGGCTCTGGACACGGTGTCAGTTTATAACTGTGACTACGATGAGTGGACGGAGGGTTGTCCCATGATCACAGCTAGATACTACCACTGCTCTGTGGCTTTGCATGGCTGTATCTATGCCATCGGAGGCTACAGAGGAGGAGCACCAGAGCAGGAGACAGAATTTTATGATCCTTTGAAGAAGAAGTGGTTCCCTGTGGCAAAACTGATCCAAGGTATGCAAAATATAAAGATATACAGTATATGCATTATTAAACCAAAGTGTTAGAAAAGCAAAACTCAGGGAGTATATAACTTTTCATGGCACAATCTTCATCCAGTGTTGCCTAGTTGTCACTGCTTAGATGTTCAAATTTCTACATTTTGAGCCCTTTAAGGTCTTCTTGTTGATGCTGGATTAAAAGCTGAGTCTATTCTTGATCTCACATCTGTTGGAGAAGATTAAGTGATTTAATTGAAACATGAACAGCTTCTAAATGTTACATGTAGTAAGATAGTTTTCACTACTGCTAGTTCCTTAGCCTGAATCTGATAATAGATGACATCAAAGATGTCAGTATGTTGATGTTTTTCAAGATTATTTTTAATATGACATCTTGAGAGACAGAAACTGTGGGGAGAAAGTGAATGGGCATGCCTTGACAGAGGTTCAAAATAAGACTCCAAACAAACGATTATGTTGCTACAAATCTGTTGAATAATAAGAAACTGTGCGCTTACAGGTTTTCCATCTCAACTCTTTAGTAACTGACATTATTATATGTGAGTAATTGATTCATTTCTATGACTTGTTTCCTTTGAAGGTGTTGGAAATGCCACTGCCTGTGTAATGGGAGACAAAATCTATGTAACTGGAGGTCACTATGGATACAGAGGAAACTGCACCTATGAAAAAATCCAGGTCTACAAACCAGATGTGAATGAGTGGAGTATCTTCACAATAAGTCCCCATCCGGGTAAGAAATAAAAAGAAGAAACAGAATTAAAAATATGCAAAAATTCTTGAGTTTTTGACTGATCTGTATCATCTCTCTTTTTTCTTTTTCTTCCAGAGTACGGGCTGTGTTCTGTGTCGCTTCACAACAAGCTGTATTTGGTTGGCGGGCAGACGACTATTGCCGACTGCTACGACACAGAGAGTAACGAGTGGAGACCAATATCAGTGATGAAGGAGAGGAGGATGGAGTGTGGGGCTGTGGTGATAAATGACTGTATTTATGTATCAGGAGGTTATTCCTATTCAAAAGGGACTTATCTGCAGAGTATTGAGAAATATGACCCACAGCTGGACTCCTGGGAGGTTGTTGGAACTCTTCCCAGCCCGTCAAGATCACATGGGAGTGTCTGTGTTTTCAGTGTTTAGTGTCAAACCCTTTTCAGAGGTGTCATTTGTGCCAAAAAGGTAAAATATTAACTGTATTATGTCAGGTGCACTATCACCCAATATGAAGTATGTGGCCATGTTTTGCACTGGATTATTGTGTTTACAGTGCAGGTCTAACAACACTGTGAATTTAATGAAGAACACGCTTTTCACTTAATACTCAGGGGCTACACGGTTAGCATTTAAGTTAACATTTGATAATTATGTTTAGATTGAAGGAATCACCCAAAAGATCGTGTCTGAGTGTTATTTAAATCCTATTTACATTTACAATGAATCCAATTCAGACTACATGTCCAAATAAAAGTGTTTGAAAATGTTTTTAATTTGTCCACCTTGCCATTATATTGAAATTATTACTACCCACATGATGTGATACCTGCTTAAATATATCAGTGTACCACATATGGCACATTGCATATAAAGTTTAATCCTACTTTTTCTCAACAATAACTTATGTTTGGTTTAACTTGTGACTGTGAAGTTAATTTAAAGCATGACATACATGATTGGGAGTTTATTATAACATCTATATTTGGTTTACTATGGGTGACGTATAAAATAACAAAGTGTAAGAATAATGACTACAGTTAAATCAAATTAAGCTTTATCAATCGAAGAATAAAACATACAAAACAAATGTAGGAAAAGTGAACTGTTTAGACTGTAAAGGGGAAACAGTTGTGCCTGCATGAATTTAAGTATGGCACAGTGTTTCTCATTACATTATTTATCATTTAACATTATCACTGATGTCCTGCATTACAGCGGCACCTTGAGGCTGTGACCAAATCAACACAGATAAACTCGTGCAGGCTGTAGACAGAAGCTGTACAGATTTACACTGCCGGAGAGCCACAATCGCGTAAGCGTTAATCAATCCCTTTTGGTCCTCGCTGAGCTCCGTAGCACGCAGTTGACTCAACAACGTGCAAAGAGAGTTGAGAGGACTTTTGGTTTGAACAATTTTAACAGCAGAGAGCGGTGAGTCAACTCAGTGTAAGTAAAGTATGTTTATAATGCAGGGTAAAATGGCTTTTACGTTACTTTAATTACCTTGGAAATGTTCTTTAAACGAGTAATAAATATATATATCAGAGTAGACTTACCGAGCACAACATGCCTTTTCCTGTAATGAGGTTAAACAGCGTGCAGCCGACTGAGTGGACATTATGAAGCTGTTCTTAAATACATCGTATCTCCAGTCTTACATTGAATAACACACGGGTAAAAATGTAATGGCGACTGTTAAGATGGGTGAATTGGTTCTTGACGTGTTTGTGCAGCATGGCCGGTGTAACGTTTCAGCTGCGTTACACTGGAAGCTAAGCTAACAGTTAGCTATCAGGCTAGCATTCAGAGAAGCATGACATCAGGAGAAATGAGAAGTGTTTGCTGTACATGTGATTCATTAATTAAAATCTGAAACCTTTTAGTGGGGCAACTAATTCAAGAAATATAATCAGCTGCCCAATTATATGTTTGTCTTGCTATATAACTGTAAAATAAAAAAGATACATTACAATGTAGTGTGTCTTTTCTTTTTCTTTTTTATGTGCCTGAGTCAGATGTGACCTAAATGGGTTTTTTTTGAAAAAAATGTGCTGTTGCTACCTCAGGTTCTGTTAAATTACACCTCTTTTGTTTTTAGGCATTTTTTATATGCTTGTGTCAGATGTAACCACATTTAAAATAAATAATAATAAAACATTATTACATTAATTTGTGTTGGTTTAAAATTCATCATTAACTGCTGCTTACCAGCTAAAAAAAAATGGTTTTAAAATCTGGCCCTACTGAATTTGTCATTGAATAGCCCTGCATTACATTAAAATACCCCCATTTCACCCTCTACGGTGTCTCTGCCTATTGCAGGGAGGATATCAGATAAGTTTGCTAAATAGCTTTGGGCATTTACATTTCTAGAAATGAATACAAACATTTGGACCTGCAGAGAATTGAGCAGATATTATGTAGTCACACAGCTGTGTCTTCAATAATAGGCATTACGATTTATGTGCTTCCATTTTTGTAAAGCTATAAGTGCACACAACCTTTACTAAAGCTCCAGATTTTTTTAAGCATTTCAACTTTTGATTGCTGTGTTGATATGAATTTATTATAAGTATTATATGGAAAATCATTGGATTGTAAATACCAAATATAGTATCATGAATATAGTATAGCAAATTGTATATAGATAGATTGTATATAGAGAGAGATTATAAGGAACACAGGAAGTTAATTTAATTTAATAAATATTAATTATTGAGCTGTGGAAAAGGGGTAGGATTAAATAAGTTTTATACTTCTTCCTACTCCTTTTCAGGCATATCAATTGAATATATGTAATTTTCTTTTTTTTTGTGAAATAATTTGAACATTGTTTTTTGTTTATTGTATTTTCGTGCTTTTCATTTTGTTTTGTATTTTTGATATGTTTGATTTTATTTGATATGTCTGAAATAAATTTAATCAATCAAGAAGTTGTTTTCCCTACTTCTAAAATGTGTGAAATACGAAATGAATCTTCCTAATTGTGTATGTTGCCGTTTCCTACACAGAAGAGCCATGGCAGAAAATAAAGAGATGTCTCCAATTGAGCTTAAAGTGGCTCAACAAATCGAGGTAATACTCATTTGAAATGCATACTTTGTGAAAGTCAGCTAATTGAAAAACAATGTCTCTAAACATTTCTTTTAATTTCTGCTGTCAGTACTACTTCGGGGATCACAATCTTCCGAGAGACAAGTTTCTCAAAGAACAACTGACACTTGACGACGGCTGGGTCACTTTAGAGACGATGCTGAAGTTCAACAGGTCTGTCATAACTTCTCTTCGACATGATCTGTTTACCTGCTGTAACTGTTCCTACGCATATTTTGGAGCTTTGTGTCATGCAATTATTTATTAATACCTATCCTATTGGTAAGCTGAACAAGTTTATTATCAAAGTTGAGTTCCAAAGAAACAGGAAGCTGGGTTGCTATAACGAAACCAGGGCTAAAACATCTTTATTCTACCTCCAGACTGAAGTCTTTGACCTCTGAAAGCAGCGTCATCGTTGCAGCGCTCCAGAAATCAAAGACTGGCCTCTTGGAAATCAGCGAGGACAAGACTAAAGTCAGGAGGGCTCTGGACAAACCCTTACCTGAAGTGAATGATGAATACAAAGACGCACTTAAGCACAAATCTGTGTACATTGTGAGTTAAAATTTCTACTATACTGATTCTTAATTATTTGTTTTGATTATGTCAATCACAGTCTTTTTAATTCACAAGGTAGACCTATCTGAATAAATCGTTTGATACAATAATTGAATATGTAAAAACAAATTATTATTTTTACATTTTTTATAATCATATTGTTTATGGCAATAAACAGTTATTTTCCTCCTGTTATATAACAGTTTTCAATCTGCATTTGACCACCTTACTGATTGTGTCACATTATTGGAAAAGATGGTCAAGTTTCCACCAGGCCTACTGTACAAGTTCTGTACATTACTTCAGTCCTTAGTTTGGTGTTAAAGTATTAATTTAGTCTTTTCCCCTTTCAGAAAGGTTTTCCTTTAGAAACTACTCTTGATGAGATCCAGGAGTGGCTGAATGGGAAAGGAACTATAGAGAACATTCTGATGAGGAGAAATTTGCAAAGGCAGTTCAAGGTAATTTTTTAAGTATGTCATTTATACAAATGTATTTTCATTTAACTGTTTAGAGACTTGTTGAACAGTTTAATTTCTTTGCAGGGATCAGTGTTTATCTGTTTTGACACAGAAGAGGCGTCGAAGACGTTCCTTGAACGTGAAGACATTAAAACTTTCAAAGACAATGAGATGCTTGTGCTATCAAGGTAATTTGTGCTGCTTATTGGTTTTAGATTGATCAACAGTGGACACATGATGTGAGACATAAACATTTTCACAACCCTGTTTGTTATAACCATTGCTCTTTTCTTTCAGGGAAGCCTACCATACAAAGAAAGCCGAGGAGAGAAAAAACTCCAAAGCACAGACAAAGGCAAAAGCTAAACAGTGAGTACACAAGCAATACCTGCTTGGCCTAAAAGAACATTATATAGTGTGGAAAATGACTGACTCCCTTCCCCTCAAAATCTTATTCAGGGACAAGGTGCAACAGCAGAAAAATGCAGAAGATAAAGAAATGGTAAGATCTATGTCAAATACTAACGATCTTCTCTCACTGCAATGAACTCCAAGCACATTCATGTTTGTTTGTTTGGTGTAGGGTGCACTCTTGGATGAGCAGACTGGTTGCTTGTTGAGGTTCTCAGGAGAGCTTGAAGATGTCTCAAGAGAGGACTTTCATGAATTATTTTCTGGCCATGGAAAGATAAAGTGGGTTGATTTTACAAGAGGGGCCAAAGAGGTAAGTCGGCTCTCTACCACTCGAGTTTCTACACCGAGTGTAAAGAGATGTTTAGTTAAAATTATGTTTTTTTTTCTCTTGATAAGGGAACGCTCCTTTTCGATGGAAACGCAAAGGAAGCGTTTGATAAGGCCAAAGAGGCAAACGGAGGGGACTTGAAAATCAAGGACAACAGCGTTGAATGGCAGGTGCTCGAGGGAGATGAGGAGAAAGAGGAGCTGAAAAAGATAATCGAAGCTCAACAGGAATCATACAGCAGGATCAAAGGCAGAGGCAAAAAAAAAACATTTTTTACAGCAAATTTAAAAAAATATTAATTAGATTATCAATGGTTAATTTACTTTATCTACAGAAGTACTGATGCATCTTGTCGTGTCTTCTAAAGGTGGCAGAGGAAGATCAGGTGGCAGAGGAAGAGGAGGCCGAAGGGGAAGAGGTGGCAGAGATCAAGGCAGGAGCCAGTACAGGGGCAAGAAGACGAAATTTGACAGTGATGATGATGGTATGTTAAATGTTTACAGCCTTAATTTTTTGATTGACCAAATATTAATTTCCTTTAACACTTCTAATCATTTTGCATGTGCTTCTTCCCCTCCTGAAGAACCTGCAGCCCCAAAGAGAGAACTAGAGGACGCAGATGGTCCTGCAGCGAAGGTTGCCAAAACTGAAAATGGATCTTAATCAAAACATCACACTCATAGTTTCTCTTTTTTTTTTTTTTTTTTGAAAACCTTTATTATAAACATTGAAAAGACAGAGGGAACTTAATCCATTCCAGTCAAGGTGTCAGGCTGTGGAAAACCGTAAGAAGTCCACCTGAATGTCAACCTAGAGAAGATTTGGCAAAGCGTTTCGTCAGTTTTCAGCCTTTTAAGTCCCTGTATATTGTTGTGCCTCTGACATCCGTTGTGACTATTTTTGCTTTCTTAAGATGCTTTTTATTTTAACATATTCAACATAAATCTACTCTTTGACCGTAATATAATTTTGCGTCACCAAATAGTTGGTTTTGTAAGACCATTGATATTTAGAATCTGTTTGCCATTGTGTTTTTTCTTGTAGATTTCACACATTGAGTGATGAGAACTACTTTGCTATTTTTTTAAGTTTGCATATGTGAATAGCAAATAAAATCATTTATAAAAACCAATCAAGGAGCTATCTCAGTGTGGTTTATATAGTACACATGCAGACATTGCTGGAAACAAATATTTTCCTCATGGTCGCATATTAGCTTACCGATTTCTTCTTGTGGAACTTGTAAGATGCAGGCAGGTCATATCTTAGTTCTGTTAACAAGATAACACCAAGTCAGTGTTTGATTTATCTGCAGAAGCAAGAGGTTGTGTTATGCTTACCTGCTATTACTTCCATCTTAACCCCCCAGTCATGAGCCTTCTTTTGAATGTGCTGGAATCAGATGAGGAATTGTGTCAGTCACAAACAGAGATGGGCTCTGATTTACATAGTGTGTACTTCACTAAACTTTTCTCACTTAAATTTACACAAATAACTAAAAATGTGATAAAAAATTTAAAATGTCCCTACCAAGATTTGTAGGTACTAAGGGCCTTGAGACTTAACTTGCCTCCAAAGCTTTGTTTGATACTACAGTGCTTAAAATAGGATATGTGGGCAATGAACTTACCTCTCGTGTTGATGTTTTGTGAAGTGAATATACTGCTGTCTTTGCCATTGTTAAAGCAGCTCGCAGGAACTTCATATCCATACCTTGGGGGGGGGGGGGGGGGGGGGGGGGGGGGTTATAAAGATGAGGAAATATGGCAGTAACCTTTCAGATAGCTTTGATTTAACTCACTTTGGACTTGAAAATAACCAAAATGTGGATGTCTCTGTAAACTCCAGTTTTTAGACCGCACTTACTGGAGTGGAGTGTGTACTCACCTTGGTTGTGTTTCGTCCCAAACGGTGGGTTCATTATTACTGTGTCAAACTTTTTGGTATACGCCTCAGCCTCCAGACAACAAAGGTCACACTGGACAAGATCCACATTTGTTATCTCAAATTCCTCTGCATTTCTTTTGAATATGTCCAGTGCGTCGCTGTCAATGTCAAAGCCGACGCACAAACTGAGGAAGAGAGAGAGAGAGAGTCAGAGAGTGATAGAGAAAGTGACAGAGAGAGTGAGGTGAGAGAGACAGAAAGAAGGCGTTATGTCTCATCTTCTGACATGATTTCAGTGAAATCAGGGAGTTAATAAAATGCGCTCACCCTGCATCCAGCATCGCAGCTCCGATACTAAGGACCCCGCAGCCACATCCCAGATCAGCTACTAGTTTCCCCTCAATGTCGTCAAACGTGTTATGGATTGTATAAAGCATGCATGCTGCGGGAGAAAAAAACATAGTAACTAGTCATAAATCCTGATCAAACCCTTCAATTGTCACACTTGATCGCCTCACCTGCAATATGAGGACTAGTTGGATATTGCTCAAGAAGAATTTTTGGCTCTTCAAAAGCATCCACTTGCTGTAGGCAACTCTCTAACTCCTTTAGCTTCATAACTAGATACTGAGGTGTCCCAAATCTGTGTTCTCCGCTGCGAGACAGAAACAAGAAGTTATTCCAAACAACTGTTTTTCATCTTGAATCGCTGTGAATGTGTGTTTAGAGCATGGTTGAAACTACTTCCGCTAGTATGTGTGCATCAACCAAAACAATCCGTCACTGACCGCGGGTCGGGTGATAGTAGTTCCCTTCCCCCTTCATTTTTATTTTGAATTTTATATTGCATTTTTTAATGCAGAGTGTAAAATATTTGATGGAATATAAGTTATTGCATGAAAAACTGATTGCATATCGGTCTGAACATAACAATAAACCAAAAAGGGCAATCAAAACCTTCAGAATAAAATGTTGATTAAAGTTGAGTTTAGTGTCAAATAATATGGAGTTAGATCAGTCTCAATATTCACAAATGCACACAGAAGGATTCACAAATGTATTTCAATGCACACACAAATATATTTCATTCTATATAAATGTAAAACAAATCCACAAATTACAAATTGTGGGACTTTTGAGACTCCTCTGCCGTGGTTAGATCATAGACTGTAAGGGTTAGATTCACAAATTATTTTTTTTCAGCAGGGAACTTTCTGTAGCCAATCAGATGTCTCCTTCCTATTCAGCCAATCACAGTAGTGTAGATTCAAGGGTATGATTTAATGTGATCACTTTAGCATTACATCTGTGCAGACAGTGATTAGCCTAGCTATCAGACAATCTGATTAGGTCATCTTTATTCTGACCAGCACAAATAGTCTCTGTGATTGTCGTACTATATGGAAAGTTGTTTATCGTGTTGGCTATATTGACTGCGTGTTGGTTTAACTGGTGTTGAATAAACTGGTGATATTCTGGCCGATGTGTTGGGGCCGAGGCTTTTGAAGGACCCATTGTTTACTATGTTGTTGTTTGTGCTGGTCAGAATAAAGATGACTTATGATGACAGATGTAATGCTAATGTGATCACATTAAATCATACCCTTGAATCTACGCTACTGTGATTGGCTGAATAGGAAGGAGACATCTGATTGGCTACAGACATTTCCCTGCTGAAAAAAAAAGCATTTGTGAATCTAACCCATAGACTGTAAATATTATAATATTAATATGATCTAACCACGGCAGAGGAGTCTCAAAAGTCCCACACACAAATGCAGTGAGGTTCACAAATGACAGTTTGTAAATGTTTATATACGTATATACATTTGTGAATCCTTCTGTGTGCATTTGTGAATATTGAGACTGATCTAACTCCATAAAATAAAGGGTTACAAACGAGAATTATATTACTTGTCAGTTTTTTTTAACCAACTAAATCTATAGACGAATCAGCTCCAGCTTAAACCCCCGCAGCAATGAGTGCATTAAGATCATAGACTGTAAGTATTAAATAATAATAATAATCTTTTTACAGTCTATGATTTAGACTTTTAGGTGATCATGATTTCGGATGAAGGGAGCTACCGAGAAACGAGAGAAAAAAAACAGCATTTATGTCTGGAAATTCACCAAGTTGGTTAAGCGAGCAAGAAGCATTGATTAATGTCAGAACTGATCATATAAAAATGTTTTGATTGAAATCATAAACTTTGTACATTATTGTACACAGTACTGCCCTTCAAAGGCAAAAGACCTTAACTCGCCAAAAATGACTTTAAAGTCTTTTTGTTGTCCAGCCAAATGAGTTGCAGGCAGAATATTGGAAATGTGGCTTCTTAATCTTAGTCTTCTTAATGAGGTTATTAATGTTCATAAAAATCTTATTTGGAAGTTAATGTACTCTGCCTTTGTATTGCCTGTACAATAATACGGGGTCATGCCAAGGCAAAAGGCATTAACTTCCATTTGATACTGTATTTCACTTGGTTGCATTGTTAAAATAACACAACCAACACTATATCTTTGCTACACTTTAGTCAAGCTACTGTGTGTGTCAGAAGTGCTTGATGACAGATATTAAAACAAAGGCATAACACCTTAACTCCACTGCAGTAAAACAGTAACTTCACTTTGATCCGCAGTAAAACAAAAGCAAAGACCCTTAAGTGAAGTTACTGGACTCTGCCTTGGTTTCTCGAGGGCTTTTGGAAGTTAAGGCAAATGCAACCTACTATTGTCTTTAAAAAACAACACAATTGACTCAAGATATCTGTCCACATAATAAAGCACATGTTCCAAAAATGACAAAAACTAATTTTTGAAAAAATTGAAGTTACTGCCTTTTTCCTTTGTAGGGCAGAGTACACAGTTAGAAGTTCGTAAACAAAAACGACGCAACGGGTTATATCGCGAGAATTCACGAGAACAGGGTAACAAGACAACAAAAATAAATTTGTGGACAAGCCAGAGTGCATGATGGCGGCGTCGCTGCTGCGCCGGGACAAGAAATCCACCGCCGCCCACTTGAAGGCAGACTTAAACCGGACTGATAATAGCACCGGGGTCCGACAACTTCAGGAGCTGCTCGACGTCGTACTAAATCCTGAAAACCCAGCGGCTGACACAGAAGCTCTGGACTGGTGTAAATGTCTGATTGCAGGAGGAGAAGGTTTCGAGGAGTTCTGCAGAACGGTCCGGTCCTATGACAACGCGACCCTGTGCGGGTTGGTCTGGACCGCTAACTTCGTGGCTTATCGATGTCGCACCTGTGGTATCTCCCCGTGTATGTCACTGTGTGCTGAGTGTTTCAATAACGGGGACCACACGGGCCATGATTTCAACATGTTCAGGAGCCAGGCTGGTGGGGCCTGTGACTGTGGAGACAGTAATGTCATGCGAGAGAGTGGGTAAGTCCAAGCTAGCTGCAAGCTAAGCTATGCTATGCTATCGTTATGGTTATCCAGGTAACGGGTTTGACAGGTTAGGGTTTAGATGTCACCTAAGTTAATACATTTATCTGATGTGCGTAGTTGGCTTCAGTATCCATAATTCCATTTGAGATGTTCTTATAAATGACAAATGAAAGCCGTTTTGAATGTTACGATGCTCCTGTCATTTATTAATAGGAAACCCTTGACTAAGCACCTCTGCTCCGAGGGTTAGCCAACCATGCTAACCATGCTAACCATAACAATTATAGTACCAGCAAGTGTAGCTGGAGTTTTTTTTATATTTGACTTATATATATATATATATATATATATATATATATGTAAAACTCTGAATACATACTGCCTGAATAAATCAATATAAACGTATCATCTTACATTTTTGAAGTCTGAATTATATTTAATTGCTAAAATAAAGTTGTATTTATTATTATTCAATTCAATTCAATTAAAAAAACTCGATTTGTCCCCGGGGGTAATTCAAAGGCACACAGAGCAGTAAATTAACAACAGTGCAAGTAGATGAAACATTTTAACCTAAAATATAAAGTGTCAATTTAAATACAAATTAAAGCTTAAACTTAACTTAAAAATACAAAATATAAAATATAAAAGAGTAGATATGAGTGGACAGTGATCGGACTAACAGATGTAAACAGATGTAACCATAACTATGTGCAGTAGTGACCAGATGTAAACAGAACTATGTGCAGTACTGACCAGATGTAAACAGAACTATGTGCAGTGAACGAGAAATAAATATATACATACAGAGCTATGTGCAGGTAGGCTAGATACTAAATACTAAATGATAAGTTGATAAGGTGCATGGTGAATAATGGAACAACAGAACTAATATAAACAATATAACTGTAAAGGTAAAAATTAGATAAATAAAGTGACCGTAGTGCAATGACTGATAACGTCATGGATAGATTATGTCATTGCTCAGTGAAAAAACAATTAAAATTAAAAACAATTTAATCTCAGTTCCTGATGATAATTTGCCTCTCTAAAACCCTATTGTACGATCATAGTTTACAGAAACTTTTTGTGATCTGTACACAATTTATTGCAACATATCTTGACTGTCAACATGTTGTGATGAGAAATTGTGCAAGTGTTGACCAGTTCTGTTAGCTGGCCAGAGTTTTGAAAACCATAAGCAAGAGATGTGATAGTATTTGTAAAGCTCTAGATCACATTATGCGTAAGGGCAGCTTTCAGATTCTTATTTTGGTTGGCAATTTTTTCTTTTGTGAAAGGTTTTGCAGACGGCATCGGTTGAGAACAGGGGAGAACATCCCCTCAATACCTCGAGACCTTCTCCTGATGTCTGAGATGGTTCTTCCTCGCTTTATCCTGTGTATCATACAGTATCTGAGAGACGGATACATTGAGCCAGGTAAAACAATTATGAGAACAGTCTTTTCTTAACAGAGAGTACGAGAAGTACTCCATATTGTCACACTGACCTCTATATGTACAGTGTATATGTCATATGGATCTATGGTTACATATCATATGCAAACCAGGTTCTTCTGCGCACGCTGGATACCAGTGTTATACAACTGTTTGCATCCAAAATCACATGTCTGATGGCTTATATCTCTTATCTTGCTTTACCAGACACCTCAACTGAGAGAGATCTACAGAAAGTCCTGCAGCAGCTGGAGCCTCAGATCTCCTTCCTGGAGGAGCTAACAAAGATGGGTGGAGCAATGAGGACTGTATTGACAAAGATCTTAACCAATCAGCAGATATTCAAAGACTTGAGCATGGGTAAATACTGAAACTGATGTTGTGTTGTTGTTGTTGCCCATTGTTTGTCTGATATGCAAAACATGGGTTGAATGTTTTTAATGAAAAGTGACACCTCTGAAGTTTAGAGATTTCATTTTTTTCTTAAGGAATATTTCTAAAATGACTTAAGTAATGTTACTTTACTACATAATTGATGTTATTTATTTACATTTTTTTGGAAATGCATTGCAATTTCTCTATGTACTCACGAGGAAAATGCAGATTCTACTTCACCTGTAAATATTTGACAACACATGAGACAACAAAGGAATGCCTATGCACGGAGCCCCTGAAGTCCCAAAAAGTGAAAGTTGTGCTCACAACATAACAACTTGTAGGAACAAGATAAATATGTTGTGTGCACAAGATCTTTTTTTCTTTTTTCTTTTTACTTTTTGGGACTTTAGGGACTCCGTATTTATGCCAAAATCACAGGAGGAAAAAGTTTTAGTCATAAACTGCTTTTTTTTTTCCAGTTATTACATTTTAGTCATCTTGAAATGTCTTTGTAATTGTTAACAATTTCTGTTATTCTTTACTGTTGCAGGCCAAGAGGAGAATTTGTATGCTAAAAAGAACTATGACAAGTATTTATCAGCCTTGAAAAATTCAGGTCTAGTATCTGTGGAAGAGAAGGCTCAAGGAGCTACTGCTGATGTCACTGTCGGTGCAGAAGGAGGTGCAGGAGCAATAGTCCTTTTGGGTAAGATAGAAATTACACTCTGTGAATTGAATGATAATTGGTCAGCCGAGCCGTTTAAAACGGCTTTAAAAACAGCTTTGAATTCCTGATTGTTCGTCAGGCTATGTGGTAACACATCCAAAGGAAATAATCATCTGGCATTGAAATATGCACATTTAACTTAATATAAATAAATTCCTTTGAACGTGCTGCTACTACTTTGTCCTACACTTTTTATACACAGCATACCTGAACTTCTCCCAGTCATTACCTAGTATTGATTTGTAGGGTAAGGTGAAAAAAGTTGATTTCCTAACAGCGTAAACTTCAGCAATAGAGTGGTCAAATTTAGCCTCCATGACTTTGAGGGGATTAGAAAGTGTTTAATGGCTTATTTAACGTTGTATATTGCCGTCTTAACACATTTCAGTTGTGTGCTTCTAAACGTGTTATTACAGTGTCTAAGGATACGACTCATGTCTTTTTGTTGCTTCATGTTTACTTCTTATTTTTGTAGGAGCTGCACCAGGAAGCCCTGTCGAGTCTAATAAAGAGGTATGTACACAATTCTAACATTGAATAAGAAACTGGTTTGAACTCATTTTGATGCAACACTTTTGTGTAGGGACCAAATCGTTTGGCTCTTTTTTTTCTGAGGAGTAAAAAAAAAAATGTATTTATTAAATTAATTGATTCCCAATCTCATTTAAACTATCAACACAAAGTCTTTAGCATGAAAAACGCCTGCAGTGCTACCTAGCTAAAAGATTAAGGCATTCACAAATTCAAGTGCGGAGGATGTGACAGGAAACTGTTTACAGCGTTTTGCCTAACAAGAATAGCCCTGAAGATTCAAGCCAAGGTAAAATGCAAAAAATTAATGTGACCGAAAAAAAGGCAGCACCTACTCCCAATGAATCCTGTATATGTTGACACTGTCTGCAGGGCTCTGTGAGAAGGAAACCCCAGCTTTTTCTATCAATATGCCACTATGTCAATATGCAATAGACTGAGGACATTTTTACTTCCCTTTGCTAGATTTACCATTTAACAATGATTGAACTCCACAAGTAAAAAGTTAATAAGTATGAAAAGTGAATGGTAGGGATTTTCACATTATGACTTCATACTTGCATAAGTTAAAGGTTTACCTAATAACTAGGTTAGTTTATTTTATTTTGGACTTTATGGATATGTAGTCCCGTTAGCTGAAATTTGTGTCATTTATTGTTTCCTCTCAGGAAGACCAAGATGCAGGGCTGTCTGTTGGACAGAGGAAGAGGGTTAAGCTGAGCAGCAGTACCAAAGGTAAATGTAAAGAAAATGACATGATGAAGTATGTAACATGCACTCTTGTTCTTATAATGTCCCCTTTCTGCCCCCCAGACCCGTGCATTATCGAATCACTGAAGCATAAATGCTTTCTGGAGGAGCTGCTGTTTTGGACAATAAAATATGAGTTTCCTCAGAAGATGGTCACCTTCTTACTCAACATGTTGCCAGATCAAGATTACAAGGTATCTCTTTCATGTCATTGTTGATTTGCTGAAATACAAGTCTGCTATAACTATTAGATGGATTTTTTGGTGTTTTGTTATAAAAGTTATTTTCACTTGAGGTAAAAACTCCCGGCTAACTGCAACAATACTAGTGACATGTATTAGTTTGTGAGGCCATGGCCAATCTGAGCCACAGCATCCTAAAATGTCGCCTTAATTGTAATTTGGGCCTGTCCTTTCATGTCTTGCAGATCACTTTTACAAAAACATTTGTTCAGCATTATGCATTCATCATGAAAACACTGATGAAAAGCCATGAGTCAGACACCATGTCCAACCGCATTGTACATATTAGTGTGCAGCTGTTCAGCAACGAGGAACTGGCTCGACATGTGACGGAGGAGTGTCAGCTTCTGGACATCATGGTCACTGTCCTGCTTTACATGATGGAGAGTTGCCTTATTAAAAGTGAACTTCAGGGTAAGTCTCTGATGATTTGGTTTAAAACACCTCATCACAGCCCAGTACTTAAAAGCATGAAATATGAATGGCATGATGTTATTTTCTGACATTAGAGATTGCTTACATTACAGTCTGATTTATGAAGTTTTTTTTAGCTGAATGCATGGTGATGCTGCTGTTTCAACTACCTGAAATACAGGTACAAAGATGAAGCCTAAATCACATAACTTCAAAAGTCAAATTGGATCCACCTCCTTGTTATGAGGCATATATGATATTATACTAGGATGTCATTATTTTCATCTTATTGGGTCATCATTAGCTCTAAATACAGAAACCAGCAAACTAAATTAAAAGGGTAAATAAAAACATGTACTGCATGCAACGTAGCTACATAGCTGTTTATTCAGCTTTTGAAATCCTTCTCCATGAAGAAAAGAAACATGATGTTTCATCCTCCTGGCCTCTCTTACTGTGTGGGCTCTGAGCAGAATAAGCTTGAATTTTTAATTTTTGACTGTAATCCTTTTGTATCTGCAGTAAGCTGTCAGGCTGTGTGACTTGCTAATGCATCGTTATTTCCCCAATTTTCTTTCATGTGTTGGCTTAATATCTGAATAAGGAATTGAATCTCCATGTGTTTTCTTGTCTCATTTTTGTCCTTTAGATGAAGAGAACAGTCGCCACGTTGTGGTGAACTGCAGTGAGGCTCTGTTAAAGAACAACACCTACTGGCCATTAGTTAGTGATTTTATTAACATCCTCTCACACCAAAGTGTAGCAAAAAAGTTCCTGGAAGACCATTCCTTGTTGATGCTATGGATGAGCTTTGTGTCATTTTTTCAAGGTGAGACATAATTTAACTGCACATAAAGAATCTTTTTTTACACATACATTCCATTGTGCTGCTTGTTACGGCCTCCTTAACCAAAATAATTACCAATAAACAAGACACTGGCCAAAAAAGAAAATGACTGGAAGGTGCTGTGCTAACCACACAATAGACTGTCACTCACAGCAGAACTGAAAGCTCCTCATCACAAGCTGCCCAGAAAGTGTGTGTGCCAACCTCTCTCCCCTACCTGCTCCTCTATATCCAGCACCTCCTGTGCAGCAGTCAGAGGAATGGAGGGAGAACCAGGGAGACAGGCAACACCTCAATACTTACCACAACATCCAAAACATGTCAAAAACAGCACTTAATTGAGATGATTGCTTCTGCTTGTGCAGATTTTCAGTCTGACTTTACATCAACATTATGCTGAGTCAGACCTCTTCTTTCCTCTCCTGATTATACCGTCTCATAGAAAAAGTGAGTAAGGTGGTGTATGACTGAATTAGAGTTGTGGTTAAGTATTGCTCATCTGCCATGTGTACTCTACCACAACTCTAAAAATAACCCCCCCCCCCCCTGACAGTGGGCTGGAGTATCCTCTTGCTGATGTCATGTGCACAGTGTCACTATTACATTGTATACTGCACAGCTCTTGCTTTGAATGTTTATATTTGATTTGGACTGAAGTGGCTTTCATCAGTCACATGAAGCAGAAGTAGAATAGTAATGATTGTGTTATTATGCCAACAAACAGTTGTACTATGTGCACAGACATTGATTTTCTTTTTTTTAAAAGGGACTCCTCTCTTTGTGATTTCTTATTCTTTTTAAAAATGTATGATCACAGGAGCATAAAGAAGCCCTGTAACATGTGTTGAGTTCTGACCTTACACACTTTCCTGCTGGGATAGGTATGAACCTGAATAAGAGGGAGTTGAATGAGCATGTGGAATTCGAGTCTCAGACATACTATGCAGCATTTGCAGCAGAGCTGGAGGCCTGTGCACAGCCAATGTGGGGTCTCCTGACACACTGCAAAGTCAAAGTAAGTTCTCTTTAAACCTGGACTCCTCACACACCCCTTTGCTTTCCTGATATTCATAAAGAATGAATCATACATGCATCTCAAGCGCCTTGTGCTGTACGCAGTATAACCCTGTGTGAATTCCTATCATGTGGTATTGTCTGTTAATAGGAGACACAGGAGTATACAAAAACTGTTGTACGCTACTGCTTGGAGACTCTGCAGATCTGGTTCGATGCCATTGGCTTTATTGATGAGGTAACCCTTAATTATAAACTTTACTCTCTATGCCAGCAAGCTCTCTCCTCCCATCATTTCTCATAGCTCTTGTATTGTTGTTGTTGTTTTTTAGCCTGCTCCAAATCAAGTGACTTTTCACCTGCCATTGCACCGCTACTATGCCATGTTCCTCAGTAAGGTATGTCAGACGCTCTTATCTCTTTAAGACATGACTCTGTATTGAATTGGGTTTTTATACAGTATCTCTTAATTCCTTTTAATTTAAAACTCTAAGGCTGTAAAGTGCCAAGGCCTGGACCTGGACAGCCTCCTTCCAGACCAAGAGATGCTTATGAAGATCATGGTGCATCCACTCCAAATCCAGGTAACACTCGTCTGACACAGCACATTTGTTCTCTGAATTCATGTATTCATCTCCTTTATGTCTATAGCCTCTTTTTGACTATGTCTCTGCTGTGTATGGCTGTAGGCATCCTTGTCTGAGATCCACAGCAACATGTGGGTCAGGAACGGCTTGCAGATCAAAGGACAGGCTATGACCTATGTGCAGTCACACTTCTGTAACTCCATGATTGACCCAGACGTCTTTCTGCTCCAGGTTTGTAGACTGTTCTAGAAGTTATTGCTCATTTGATGTAGCTGCTTGATCAAATATAGTAATTTATTCATTTTATAGGTTTGTGCATCAAGACTAGATCCTGACTACTTTATCTCAAGTGTCTTTGAGAGGTAAGCTCTAAATCCTTCACATGCGTTTATACAAGTTTTCCTAATTTGAATACAACACACATTAGATGTATTGTTACCATCTTCTTCCCTCTCGCAGGTTCAAAGTGGTTGACTTGTTGACCATGGCGTCTCAGCATCAGAATGCTGTTTTAGACTCTGAGCAGGAGAGGCCGATGCTTGAAGGAGCGCTCACCTTCCTGGTCATACTGACGAGCCTTCGCATTCATTTGGGTAAGCTGTTCAGAGGAGGCGCACATTGTACAAGGAGTAAACCGCCTACACTATAAAGGAATCCAGTCAGGTTACATTTCAATGACCCTTCTGCTATTCATTCATGTTTTTACACATTTAGAAACATACTCCTAACGTTAAAAGTTTCTCTTTGCTACAGCAAAAGTTTCTCTTTGCTTTTTCTCACTGAAACTTAAAATGAATTATTCCAAATCAAATTACAAAAAGGAGTAATAAGATGATTTTTGTGAGTGAATGTTTTGTGAACATTGTGTTTACGGTATGCTTTTTAATTGTATTATTTAAAATAGAAAATATTGGGGTTTTTGTGCAGCTACTGGAATGGCAAGAATTATTTGTCGCTTTTTCATGTCAAATTAAGTCAGATGTATCGTTATTAATATGAATTCTTAGGGGTTACAAACATTTAAAGTACTCTTAATGATCTGGATTGTTAGTATATATTACGGACAGTTGGTGTATTGTGATGACAGTCAGACCTGTCCAGTTTAATCATAAAGCACATATTACTAAAGGCCTTGTTCACAGATGCCATGTTGACATTTCCATAGATGGCTACATTCCAGATTGTTTCTGTTTTTATGATGCCTGTGATATTTGTCTTGCTGGCTCACTGTCACAGCTTGAATACATTAGAACCACAGTTAATCATTACGTGTGCTTTTCCTATCATGAGCAACAAGCAAAATGTTCAGGCTGATTTTTCATTTTGGTGTATTATCATTTTTGAAAGGGCTACGGGGAAAAAAATGCAGTATGGGGACATTTTTAAGATTCACCACCACACTTATGAAACACCACTGCTGTTTGAAGATTAGATTTAAAGTAAAGTATCTCGCTAGTACTGGAGATGAACTGAGTGTCTAAATCCTGTTAAAAAATACCTGCTACAACAAACTGTATTAACACTGACACTGTTCTCTGTGTTTGCTGCACAGTGCGCTCTATGATGCATTAAAGCAAAGCGCTTCATTATTAGTGTTTGTTAAAATGACTCTACATATCTTACATAGAAAAACGTCATTATGTTGTGGCAGACAGACTTTATTTGCTAAAAGAAACAACAATATATTTACTTAAACCCCACGGTCTTCATTCTGAGTTCTGCTTATTGGTATGTTATGTAGGGCAGTAGTCTGTATCAGTTGGTGTTTACATTCTGCTTCTTATTCTCACTAACAGGGATGACGGATGACGAGATCCTTCGGGCTGAGATGGTATCGCAACTGTGTATGAATGACCGTACACACAGCGCGCTGTTAGACCTCGTATCCTTCAACAACAAAACAAGTGCATTAAAGAGCAGTTACACTCAGTGAGCCATGAAAATGTTTTCTTAAACAGTGTCTTCTTAGATTCCTGAGAACCCCAACCCAAAGAGTGGCATTGTGCCAGGGAGTTGTAGTTTTGAGAAGATGCTGTCTGATGTGGCGGACTTCAAGGCACCAGTGTTTGAGCCCGGAGGCTCCATGCAGCAGGGCATGTATACACCTAAAGGTAAGGCAACCATTAAACCCAACAACATACTATATCATGTAACCTTTTTAAAACATGCAGTGGGAGACGTCAAAGAATTAGCAGGTTATACTCATGCAGAGTTTGTACAAAGCTCCAAGTTTTTTTTTAACTTAAAGTCAAAAAACAAAGTTGTGTCTGTCAAGTGTCAATGTTAGTTATTAGTTATCAAGAACACTGTCAAGGGATCTGCACAATGGGGTAGTGTATGAGAGGTGCAGTCTGCTGCCATCTATTGGCCAATAGTAGTACTAGAAGAAACAAGGACTGCATGTGTATGGACTTTACTCGAAATAGAATGCGGGAAATAAAACCTAAGAATTAAGAGATTTAATTGTTACATTACACCATGGTGTATTTTGTACTTTATTATAAAACATAACACAATCAAGTATCTTCTCAAAATCTACAGTATATTTTGTATTACGGCTGTGCAACAATAAAATATGAAATATTAATCCTTATTCTAGTAGTTCTTGATGAGGTTCTCTGTTAATTCAATAGTGCACATAATAGAAACTAAATGCTTAATTGTCTACTTGTTCAATGTGTCTCTCTCATAACCTTTAGGGATGGAATAGTCAGAATGTACATATATTCAGACCACACTTTATACTTACAATTTAAAATAGAAATGAGTAAAACCGGTGAAGATGAAGCCTGAATGTGTTTGTGTTGAGTTTGAGATGTATATCATAAACTGACCACTTGGGGGCAGCCTTACACCACTTAAATAAAGAAGGAGTAAATGAATCAACGTGTCTGTGTACCAAAGATTACTAAACGTTTCTCTGTCTTTATTCCAAAAGCCGAGGTGTGGGAGAAGGAGTTTGACCCCATCATGGTCGTCCTCAGAACAGTTTACCGTCGCGACGTGCAGTCGGCCATGGACAGATACTCTGCATTGTAAGTTAATACTGTTGCAGTAATGTACTGAAGTAAATGTATTTCCCTAAATCATTTATTTTTGAGGAAGTCTTAACTGACCAATCCAACCTCACACTCCGTTCAGTGCCTCCGGCTCCCCTCTCTCACATGCACATTAAAGCAAATGAAAAGAAAGGTCATGTCAACCGAGCGTCCAAGTCATTTCCAATTAGATAGCTGTCGAGAAAAATCAATATTTCAGTCTAAATTGTTTTAGAATCAAGGAAATCTTTGTTGTTTGATTGTGTTACAGACGTCTCCTAACACGATGTGTCAGGTGGAAGGGAAGGAGATACTCCTGGGTTGATTTTCTCAAGGGGTCGCTTGAACCTTTTAATACAAGGAAAGGGTGCATCACTGAGTGCTTTAAACAGTAGTTGTGAAGATAACCTGTTTATAATGGGACTTTGTGATTGAAAGTATGAATGGATCAGTGATGCAGGTGATTGCACTTCTTTCACATGCACCACGTGCTTATCGAGGGAGGTTAAGGTGTTTGAAACCAGATGAAACTGAGCCATGTTTCTCCTTGAAACATATCGAAGCTGCCACTGCCCCCTTCAGAGTGTGACAGAGCCTCATGTTGTTCATTCACACTGTTTGAAGATGATGGATTGCCTGTCAGCCTGGATTTATATAACAATGGTCCCATCATCACTAATAGAGTGAGCGACTGTGCTGCCCATCGGCTGTTCTGTTGCATAGACTAAAAACAATTTGTGCAGTGAATTAATCCTGAACAACGTAAGGTGTCACTCCTTTGTAATCTTATTTTTATTTTATTTTGCTTTCTGTAAAGCACTTGTCTTTGTAACCTTTTTTTTAACAGTTTGATTTTCTTACTTTCCTGTTATAGTCTTAAACAGTCTGGTATCCACACTGGAAACCCGTGGCCACCATACAAGGAGAGGACTCCTCTGCACCCTTGTTACAAAGGTCTAATCAAGCTGCTGCACTGCAAGACGCTGCACATCGTGATATTCACTCTCCTCTACAAGGTGAGTCTTAGTTTCAATGACATTTCATCTGGTGTAATACAGCGCTGCTATGCATCTCAATTTGGTCCTTGGGCTAAATTGAAATTACCATATATAATTAGTACATAAATATTAATTGGTCAATCAATTGGTGCTGACAAGTTGCAAGCTTTTTGTACAATTCAAGACTGATGAAATGCAAATAAGCAGAAAATTGCAGCATAATTAGGTAACGAAAGACCATTTAAACGGTTTAATGATAAACAAAAGCTGAAAACGTCTTCAATGTAATTGTTTAATATTTTCTAGATATGGATGGATCATCAGAATATGTCTGAACATGTGCTGTGCATGGTGCTGTACCTGATCGAGCTGGGCTTGGACAACCAGGTTCAAGAAAACAAGGAGGATGAGGTCAGATACATTTGTTTGAGTTACTACCACTCTCCTTACTGTGTAGACTTCTGATGTCCACCAGAATCTTACAGGATCATATTCTTCTAGGAGCCTTGCATTGAGGAGCACTGCCATGACAGCTGGTTCCCCGGCACTAACCTGCTCTCCAACCTGCACCACGTCATCAACTTTGTGAGGGTTCGTGTTCCTGAGACGGCTCCTGAGGTGAAGAGAGAGGCCCCTCCAAGCACCAGCACTGAGGCCTCTTCATATGGACAGGTAAAAAAAGAAACAAGCCGTTGTCTTTTTCCTTGGGATCACAGTCATCTTTTAGCAGACTATAATGATGTTGCATCCTGCCAGTATTAAATGGTGAATTTAAACTACTGAGGATGAAAAGTGCACATCAGAACGCCCAACACCCAGATATTTTTCTGAGGAGAAAAGAAGTTAAAGACCAATGTTTATTGGCCTTTATTTGACAGGTGTCCAAAAACACACTCCAATGTCAATACTGTGGGTATTCTGGAAGGATGACAACACTCGATATGCATAAAGCATGCCCGGCTTGTTTTGATGTCAGTTTAGTTTCTCTTTGTCATCCAGTGGAGCAGCACTGGGCGGTCAGACTTGGTTTCCTCTTCTTCATTTTGGTTACAGAAAATGCTACATGGTGCTTTTGCTGCCATATAAAGACGGTTCCATGTGGAAAGTAACATTTCAAATACCTTGTTTAAAAACAGGATCATTAACATAGAATCCAAAACACACTTTAGACTTAGTGGTCGTATCTAAATTGATATGGTTCTGTTGTTTCTCTTACAAAAGCATGATACCTGTGAAAAGATACAAATAAACTTTAAAATCAAACTTCCCATGACACTTCTAGCAGAGGTATATTTGATTTGCATAATTGTGTTGCTTTAAAAACAACCAGCTAGAGAAGGGAGTCGTCAGGGATAAAAAAAACAAACACCATTAGTGCTTAATGAAGGGCTGGCTCGAGGCATTGGTGATACAGTTGTTCACCTAAGGTTAGGGGGCACTGGTGGTGTTAATCCTTGAATGTAGCCCTGAATTTAATGGCAAATATAAACAAGTTGCCAGACTCGTCAACTTCCCCACTCCTCTTCTTCAGCGCCGCTAATTCAGGCCCACTCGCTTATCCGATCTCTCACCACGCACTTCACTACTTTAGCAGGAGGACAGATATCGGAGTATTTCGATCCTGGTAGGAAAAGACAAGTCAGTCTCCACTAATTGTTCCAAAACTAAGCTAAGTGTAAGAAGTTAGACCCTGAATTAACTTCTGCAGAATATGGATTAATAAGATTATGTACCCTACGTTTCTTCATCGTGATTGTAGGCGCTAATGTTTAAATAGTACATCATTTCTCTGTGATCGGCAAAATACTTCAATGTGAAATATTCAGGCACAAAGAAAGACAGATGGATAACTGCAGATGATGAAAGGTAGACAATCAGACAATACTGCTGACGTATCTAAAAATTATAATTCATAATTTCAGTGATTAGTTTTTTTTTTGTATAAAATACCCAGGGTGCATAAAATAGAGCTTTCTTATTAAAAAAAGATCCTGTGGAGGAACCCCTCTGATTCCCTTCATGATGTCTCTAGACTTTTACTCTACAAAGCTTTGAGAGATTCTTCATATCTTTGTTCGTTGAAGAAAGCTCAAATCATACACTCGGGTCTCTCTTGGATTCTTCGTTGCCTGCCAAAATGTCTAGAGCCGTCTCTGGCTAAACGTGAGAACAAACATGAATGAACACATGATAATCTAAAACTGCTAGCGGGCTCATAGGTCCTGTGCAGTCTCGGAGAGTAACATAAGTTTTAAGAAAGCATCTCATTGGACACCAAATAAGAATAAGCCCTAAAGTGTTGAAAACAGTTTAAAGATTAATTAAAAATAGTTTAAAATGTTTTTTGTCTTTGTCATTGTTGGCAAGCTGCTGCTGTATAAATTACGAGTGCAATGTAAATGTATTTTGATTTTATGGGACTCTTTACTGGCCAACATTCAATATCTCATAACTATCGGATACATTTCATGATATTTGGTGAAGGTGTTTGTGGTCTCCAGCGGATAGATCCTCATAACTTTGTTGCTTTCATGATTTACCATCATGTACCAAGCATGCTTTCATGAACGCACAAAAACATGGACGTTGTTTTTCACATTTTCTTTGAGCCTTACTCTGACAGTTTATTTATCATGCTTTTTTTTTTCTTGCTGTTTTCAGTTCCTTCATGCACCTCTTTCATATCATCATTATTTGTGTTCATTTTGCTGTACCTGCTCCACAGAACTCCAGGCGTTTAACAGGAAATTGGAGAGAGGTAGTTATCTACATCATTTCTTTGAAACAAGCTGATGACTTTGATGCCACTAGCAGCTTCATCTGTCCAACTGACTGTAACTGACTTTTTATCTTCTACCTTGAAAGTATCTCTTTGCACTTGTTTATTTTGCGCGTCTCAGAGGGCATCTGCCTCTTGTGTGTTCTGGTGTGTGTGTGTGTGTGTGTCTAATGCTGTGCTTCAGCAGTTCTCCCCTCCCTCTTGACTGCTGAAACTAATTACATGTGTAATGCAGGTTTGGGAAAATGCTTTTAAACCGCATGTCAACATGATTGATGTTGCCTAGAGTGGACTATTTGATGAATGTTTATTTAACAGTGCCGCTCAGGTCCACTCTGTCAGGTCAGGTCATGGCAATCTTTCAGATGTCTTTTGTGCTTTAACATTAGGATGATTTGAATTTTGTGCAGGAATACGGTTGTTCAGAGTGCTTTCAGTGAAGGTGTTTGTGAAACGTCAGCTGAAAGTTTGAACTGCTATTACCTTGTATTGTGTATTGTGCCTGCCTCACCATGATGATGAAGCACCTCTCCAATCCATCAAAACCATTTAGACTATAGGTGATGCATTTTTAGGTGATGCATTTTTAGGAGATGATGCTGGGGCTTAAAGATCTGACAAAACACCCATTTGCTTCTGGAATTTGCAGAAATGTTGGCCACATGGGGTTTTGTCTCTCCTATCAGCACAGATGTTTTTCTAACATGATGTGGTGTTGTTTGCTGTGGTAATGTTTGTTTGTGTTTGACATTTTCTGTATGATGTGTGTGCCTACTGTGCAACACTAAGAAGAGGGCTCACACAAATCATAACTAGATGTTTTATGTTTTGCACACAAATTATTAAAAATGTGTTCTTTCTGTTTCATGTTTTCCTAGAACCTACGTGAAGCTCAGGTGTTCAGTCTCGTGGCTGAGCGCAGGAGGAAGTTCCAGGAGATAATCAACCGCAGCAGCACTGAGGCCTCCCCGGTTGTCAGGCCCAAGAGCTCCTCCACACGCTGGGTCCCACCAGGAACACCACCTCAGCTGGTGACTGAGATCCTGGAGATCCGGGAGAGCATGCTGTCCCTCCTCATCAAGCTCCACCAGAAGTTGTCGTCCAAGCAGAACTCCCTGTCTCCATCATGGCTGGAGGACATGGACACGAGTCGTCACGCCCATGGTGATGGCATTACAGCCATTGAGCGCATCCTCACCAAGGCGGCCACACGCAGCTGCCAAATCAAGCGTAGCATCCAGGACATTTGTGGGAAGGTTTGTCCTCCTGTTCCACCGAAGAAGAACAGTCCCACAGACAAGAAAGCCATGGATAAAGAAGAGAGGTAACGCTTCACCCCATGAATTTGCAAACCTCATTACTCATTATATATATACAAAGTTGTTGCATTTATATTATGTGCATGCAACTGTCCTTAAAGGAAGTTATGTTATCATTTGTTGTTGATTGGTTATTGCTATCCAATTGCATCAACATCCCCGATGCTTAGTCAAGTGGACAAAGGTTGTATACAATATCAAGCCACACTTTTTTCTTTATAAATAAACACAAATGCAAAATGTTTCAGTCAAGTATAGTGCAAATAACAGGAAGCACCAATTCTGTGTTATCCTCAATGATATATTTTAAACAGCTGAAGTCACTGTGCAGCAAAAAGCATCTACAAGGGAAGTGTTCAGGTTTAGATGTTTTTGAGAGGTGTCGAGTGGTGAGAAACAATTTCACTCTAAAACATGCTGACAAAACACAAGTAGATCTAACTACTTTATTAAATTGTTTTTTTACAACCCTTTTCTTAAAAAAAATATCTTTGGACTTCCATGGAAATGGGGTCTCTTGGCTGTTTAAGAGAAAGCACTGAAACTTGGTTGGTTTTTGACTTTTCACCTCACATTCACTCACTAGTCCGTATCTCCCACTCCCCTCCTCTAATGATGATGGAACAGGCTATAACCGTTTAATAATTACCTGCTTTTGCGGTTGGCTTCACCCCACAGACTAAGGTAAAGGTAAAATATCTCGAATTCGCACTAACCAGCACTGTTTCCAAGGCAACCGTCAGGCAGCAGTGCAGTTGGTAGCAGCGAGAGTAGGGAAGCTGCCGTCCATTCCTCATGCTGGTTGTCTGCAACCCTGAAGCCATCAGTGAAGATTATTGAGCTGTGACGCTCCTGTCAGTATTTGTTTATGTCCTCTTATTAGGAACTTAATTTACAGTCAGCTCTCGCCCGGCATGTCTGCAGAGCGGCTCAAACCACCATGTTAGTTAAATGATTAACCCCTCAAACTTTACAACACAGCCATGTTGAAATTAGCCGTGTGTATAGCTTTATAGATTCTGCTGCACATGCTGTGTGTGATCAGGGGAAACATGCCCATTATCCAGGATACTGTGCCTTGATGAAGGCATCTGTCACTATGTGATAAGACAATAAAGGTTTTTGAATCTTGAATCTTGAAGTAGACGTGCAATGGTTAAAGCACTTAATGGAGAAAGTGATTGACAACAGGCTTCTGATACGTTTCTAGAAGTGTATGAAGTCCCTTTTTTCTCTTACTGAGCTTATTTTTCGTTGTAGAATTACAATAAGTACTCATGCAGTTACTATTGGTTTGGTTTTGATATCAAGTTAAAAGTGGTTGGTTGTTTCAGTAAAACAACTTTTCTTGTTCTTTCTTTCAGACGTCAGAGGGCTAGAGAGAGGCAACAGAAGCTGCTGGCTGAATTTGCCTCCAGGCAGAAGAGTTTCATGGAAACAGCCATGGATGTTGGTAAGAAACGTCCGGCCCATGTTTTTATTTTGCCAACTTGTTGTCTTGGTTGTAAAACTTTAATATAATAACGCATCATTCACAGCAGCTGCTTTCAAAATTCTTATCGTTGCAGAATGCTCTGTAAAAGCAGAAGCACTAGTGGGACTTATATGATCATGCAATCTTACATGCTCAGGCATACTTATACTACCATAGTGGTAAGCTCAGTATTCAACCTGTAGAATGAATGCTCTCAGCCAAACATGTGAGCCAGACTGAATGAATAGTTCTAAATATTAACACTAACACGTTTGAGGAGTTCACCTAAACTTTTTGGTTGTATTTATGTCTGTAGCAGTTTAATTCAGTATTCTATATTTCTCTGTAGATCCCTTCCTTTCTTTACATATTTTAATAAGTTTTGTATTGGTAAAGAGTAGGGCTGGGCAACGATTAAAAGTTTTAATCGCGTTAATCGCATGACTTCCTGTGATTAATCACGATTAATCGCATTGTTATACGCAAAATCCAATAATGAATTCAAAAGTAGTGTATAGCGCACTTTTATTGTAAATGTACTTCTCAACTTAAACAATGTAATCAAAGCAAATAAATACAAAACTAAAGCTTATTGCCACTGCAAGGGCATAATGTCATCCTGTTTGTTATATAAAAAAAATCCCCAGAACGGTTTTAGGCTAAGAGGTATAATGAAAATGTCGGGACGCCATTTTTAAAGTGGGGGAGAGTGTGACAGGTCAATTGAGAACATTGATGTTTATTGTTTGGTTATCGGGGACCCCACAAACACATTTTTGTTGTACTTGTCATTTTGAAATTCTTTAGTTTATAAACTTTTTGAATTCATCTTCAAAGTTGCTAATGTTAATATATTTTTCTGAACTGCAACATTATTCCATCAGTCCATGTTGACATGTTTTTAATTAAATGCGCTGCATACTCTACACCAGTAGGTGGAGTCTGTGAGTGACAGTGACATGCAGGAGTTCAGAGAAGAAGAGTTTTGTTGTTGTGATGCTCCGGAGTTAGCAAGAAAGCTGTAGTTATTATTCAGCAGCTGAAGAGACTCGTAGGCAGAGTGAATGGAGGTACTGGGTCTTTGTTAAACGCTTAAATAAAGTGAAGACAAGTGAAACGACCTTTCAGCATCCGCCTGAGTTTCTGGCTGCAACATATTTTGGAGTACTTATCAAGTACTCCGGTGATAAGAAAATTCAACTTCTCAGTGGTTACAAATAACTTTGGCTCTGTCGACTGCGCCGTCTGGAAGAACTTCAAAATGAAAATAGCCATGTAAAAGTTCCGTACCCTTCTCCATGCTTGATTATCCGCCAATTCTTTTCTGGCTTTTTCCTGTGAGCGCCGCAGCAGTCATGCGCCGCAGTAAGCAACATACTAGGCTCGCTCACGATGGAATTTTACAAAATTAAAATTAAATAAAATTAAAAGCCAGTGAGCAACAGACTTTTACAATAAGAAAATAAATAATAAAAACTGCATTAATGCGAGATAAAATAATTGTCGGCGATAATTAATTAATTAGTTAACGCGAAAATAACGCGTTAACGTGCCCAGCCCTAGTAAAGAGTAAAATGTACTGTTCTGGATATTTATGTCATCTGCACTGTATTGTGCACAGCTGCAGCTCTGGTAGAATGTGCTCATCAAACTAGTTGCACAGGGCCTTATAAAACCACAAAAACACTTTTAGATTGAAGGTCATTTTGCTACAGTGGCCCTTATAGAACGGCGCTGTTGGCTGAAATAAACCCATCATTGCTTTGCCTTTACACTGGGGCAAGTCCTAGCTCGTGGTCTCTGTAGGCCTGTTAGGAGAACTTGAGAGGAGAGGGCTCCTTTGGGAGTGTGGGTGGCTGCCGGCTGAGGGCACAGAGGATCAAAGCACTAATAGTGGGCCGGACTCTCAGGGCCCACCCTGACACAGCATGGTTAGCGAATGAATAATGGCGGCTGTGAACAGATGGGCCATTTTAGCAGGACTGTATGTTGACCCTTTTCTACACACTTCCTGCAGAAAATTAAGTTACTTTACTTCAAGCTCACTGCTGGCTTTACGTCACCTGTATAAGAGTAGGATTAGAATCGGATGGGAGAATTTCTATTTAAATCCAGGGAATTCAATTAAGGCCATTTCTAGATATCTGGCCTGCAATAAGGCTTGCATTAGGGTGGCAGTATTTGAAAGAGAATAAAAATAAAAACAACTATATGTGCAATTTGTGCATACTATACTTCAAGGGAGGCTTTATAAATGAATGTGTAGGAAGCATACTTCAGAAACAATAACCTTTTGCTTGTCATTGTGTATTTTCCTTTTGACACAGTGTTTATGCGCATGCGCACACAGTGTTGGTTATGTAGTGGATGAGCCCGGGGCTAAAGCCGTGGTGTTGACATCTACAGTAATACATCCTTCATTTCCCCAGGAACACAGTGACCTCTCTTGAGAACAAATCTCTCCAAAAAGCAATGAATCAATTTCCAACACAGCTTGACATTTCTGCACAACATCTACTGCTCAAATGAAACACAGTTTTTAACATTTAAAACTAATCTTCCAACAGTAATTGACCTCTAGTGCTCTGCCAGTCATGCAGATAGGGAAGGCAGAGAATTATTTTCGTCCTTTGCCAGTCTCATTACTGATTGCAATCAATTTCGCTTTGAACATCAGAACTTATGGAGCCATCCATCTTTGTCAAAACATGAAAAATTATTTCAGTTGTCTTGATGGAGTATACATATTTTCAGATATTTTTTTAATTGATAATTAGAGAGTTTTCTCTTGTGTGAATTCTGCCATTACAAGCCTGGACTGCTGGTATCAGGAGCCTGGTAAATGCCTCAGTCTGTGTGAAAACAGCTTCACTATCACATCTAGACAGGTCATCATGATCCCATTGCCACCAGTGGCCAAGGTTGTGAGTTCAAGGGCATTATGCTGCATTCAAGAGACTTTCAAGTTCTTTTTACAGTTCTGCTGCAAATGCTCAGACCTGACTCATTGCTTTGCATCAATTTATAATCAGAAATAATTATTGGCCTATTCCTGTGTATGCCATTGTCATTATTTAGGAGCTGGACAGTTATTGCACTTATATACTTTCAACTTTTATTGAGATTTCCTTCTTTTTTAATACTAGAATCCCCTGAAACAGAGGCTGCCATGGACCTGGGAGCGTCTGAAGTGATGGAGTCTGAGGTTCTTTATGACTGTGTAATCTGTGGCCAGAGTGGACCTTCCACTGAGGACAGACCCACCGGCCTCGTAGTTCTCCTCCAAGCATCCTCCGGTACTACATATCCCATCAACCTCCCTTTTCCATTCTCAGACACTAACATTAATAGCATACACAGATGCATGGATTGTTTTGGATCCTTTGTACAATTTGAACAACCAGACCTGACTTATTGCATTTTAAATCTAAACATTTATTTACATTATTATTATTATAATTTTTTATTATGTATATCAAATTCGAGTCACTACATCTGACTTTAAATAGGTGGTTTAATTGGCACATTTATCATTCTCTGTTTTTTATTTAAGAGGACAGAGGAATATTACTTTCATGTAAGTAAATTAGTTGTTTAATTAGTGATTAGTCACTCTGTAAAGGGTTAAAAAGACTGACAAAATTGACCACGAGTATGACATCTCTTAAAATCTACCGACAATGACCAACAGTGCTTTGTTATTAAGCTGCTGGGTTTTAGGATTGCAGCTTCTTTACTTTATTAAATTATTAAGAAATGAAATATCTGTAAGTTCTAGATGGTAAGTGGTACCCTAAATCATTTGAAGCTGTCACCTGGGGAGTCGGGAATTTTTGCAGGGCATTATTTATGACTATGCATTCTTAATATTCTTAAAAGACGATAGTGTATGTGTTACTTGTATCCCTGTTCCAACTGACAGAAATCACAATCTCAGACCTTTTTTTAGAAAAACTGTGTAAGTTAGGCAGCCTTATGACATCATAACTCATCTCTGACTTTTACAATTAACTTTCAGTGCTCGGGCATCGCTGCAAAAGCAAAGAGGCAAAGAATCTACCAACAACTGATGACGAGCACATCTACGCTGCGGACACTTGTGGAGTGGCTCACGATGTCCGGCTCACGCTCATGCAGCGGTTTTTCAAAGATGTAGGTGTCGCATAAAATATGACCTTCTTTTTCACACCAAATATATGTTTTTTGTTAACCAACAACACAATTAACAGAAGGCCACAGAGTTAAAATTCCTGAATACAAACTCTCATTGATGTGATTTCTCTCCTTTGAATTCTGCAGAGCTCCTGTCTGCAGTCTGTGTCAATAGGTTGGGATGGGGGCGTCTACGTCCAGACCTGCGGACACACTTTACATATAGATTGCCATAAGTCATACATGGAGTCTCTGAGGGTAAGTGAAAGCTTGACCTCATTAAATGATTAGTCATTATGCTAATTATAATAGTTATTTGACAGAAAATAAATCGATGACAATTTTGACCATTGATGAATTATTTAAGTCATTACTCTTTTGAACTCTTTTAATACATTCTTATTTTATTGTATTGCTTGGACTGAAGTTAACTTAAGATTTTGGTTCACATTCCTTTCATGCCAAAGCGATCCTTTGTACTTGATACTTTAACCTTTAAGACTCAAGTGTCAACTGTTTAGAGTTTGGATTGTGAAGGTCAAATCTAATCTCCATGGACGTCTTTTTTTTCCCAGAATGACCAGGTCCTCCAGGGTTTCTCCGTTGACAAGGGTGAATTTACTTGCCCACTGTGTCGACAGTTTGCCAATAGTGTCCTTCCCTGTCGCCCTGGGCGGGGCACTGAGTCTGCTGCCTGGCACACACCCACAAACAAGAAGACATGTGTGATAGTGAAGGAAGTGGAAGATCTTCAGGAGAAACTCGGCCTTTTCCCTGTAAGTTTCACATTAAGCACACTGTATGTTTTTGCACTGCTGCATTCTGAGCACACAGTCAGTGCTGGTTGTTGGTAGATGAATCACCAGTGTTAATAATTCTAAGAAAAAAAAAAAAACAATGAGCTTACTCCAATAGGGGTCCAAAAGTTTTACAAATGAAACAGACATTTGGACAAATCTGACAATTCAGAGACACAATTGGAACAATTCTGTCAACTCCAGACTTTTATTTGATACTGTTTCTAGGCTCTCACAGCGTGATCAGGCAGTCATTGGTACTGACCTATCTGCACATGATTTTTTATTGTTTTTTAATGACAGGGTTGATAACATCAGAGTCAGAATACCCCAGTCCTACAATGACAAAGCAGAGTGTGTTGCTGCTATGTCCATCTGTACAGGACAAGGCTTTTCTGATTTTGAACCAATTTCTTTTGCTTCTTTGACTAAGGTTGTAATGGTGGCACGATGTACAACCTGCTCACTTAATCCTCTGCCGTCTTGGGTTGTCAAAGAGCTTTGGCCTACATTAGGACCTTATGTTTTATCGATCTTAAACTCATCCCTCCTCACAGGAGTTTTTCCAGCTTGCTTCAAAACTGCTGTGGTAAAACCCTTACTAAAGAAGCCTAGCTTGGATACAGATTCCCTGACCAACTATAGACCTGTTTCAAACCTTGCTTTCTTGTCAAAAGTTTTTGAGAAAGTGTTCTCAAATCAGCTTCTAAATTATTTATCACTAAATAAGCTATTTGAGCTATTTCAGTCTGCTTTTTGGGTAAATCATTCGACAGAAACAGCACTTACAAAAGTGGTGATTGATTTGCTACTATCTTTAGATTCAGACTCAACCAGTGTTTTATTGTTATTGGATCTTAGCGCTGCTTTCGATACGGTGGACCACTGTATTCTACTGGATAGGCTTGAGAACTATTTTGGCATCTCAGGACAAGTTCTGGAGTGGTTAAGATCCTACCTGTCAGAAAGATCTCAATGTGTTTTATATAACAACATACTCTCTGAGCCCTGTGCTGTTAGGCACGGGGTTCCACAGGGGTCTGTACTGGGTCCATTGCTGTGGACCCATTACTTTACCTATCCCCACTGGGTCAGATATTGCGTTCTTTTGGGATTGCTTTTCATTGTTATGCTGACGATTTGCAGCTGTACATGCCATTAGGTGTAGGAAGTAAGTACGATACAGCTAAACTTGAGGCCTGTCTTGCAGCTGTTAAGAGATGGTTATCAAAACATTTCTTGTTGCTTAATTCTGCTAAGACAGAAATTATGTTTATCGGACCAGCGAAACTGGGTCATCTTTTTGATCCTATTACTTTGTCTCTCGATGATTGTGTAATCAATCGCAGAGACCGAGTTAAGAATCTCGGTCGATCAGACACTATCGTTTGAATTACACATAAAGGAGGTGACCAGAGTTGCTTTTTTCCACCTGAGAAATATCTCCAAGATCAGATCAATCTTGTCGTTTAAGGATGCTGAGGTCCTCATCCATGACTTTGTGTCATCTTGGCTAGATTATTGTAATGTCCTTCTGTCAGGTCTGCCAAAGAAAAGTCTGCGAAGTCTGCAGATGGTTCAGAATGCTGCAGCTCGTGTTCTAACCGGAGCCTGCAGATATGAACACATTACCCCGGTGTTGGCCTCTCTTCATTGGCTCCCTATTCATGCCAGAGCAGACTTTAAGGTGCTGCTGCTAACTTTTAAAATATGAAATGTATTAAATGGTAGCGCACCATTGTATCTTACCGACCTGGTGAACCCCTATGTGCCTGCCCGAGCCCTGTGTTCTCAGGGGACGGGGTCTTTTGAGTGTCCCAAAGGTCAGAAAGAAGACAGTTGGTGAGCGGGCTTTTTCTTTCCGTGCACCGACACTTTGGAACCGTTTACCTTTGGCCATTAGGCAGGCTTGTTCTGTTGAGGTTTTTAAAGCAAAGTTAAAGACCCATCTGTCTGTCATGATTTCTCTGTATGTTTTTTTCCTGTATTTTAACTGTATTGCTTTGTACAGCACTTTGATTTAAAGCGCTTTATAAATAAATGTATTATTATTATTATTATTATTATTATTATTATTATAACTCACCTGACGATCTGTATGGATGGATGTTATATTATTATAATGTTTGGCTGAATGATTTATGTTTCATTTACTTTAACACCTTTATTTATTCTGCAAGATTTTTTTGAACACAGTTTAAAAAGTTAGTACAATTGTATGTTAACATGTTTGTTATTACAAATCCACGAGTGGTATTATAACCATGTTCATGGCTTATGTAACGGTGTATTTGAACCACAGTGAAGGCTTGATTTAATATTAATTTCTGCTTTGCATTCTTTAAGATCTTTAATGCTGATTGATTTTAAATTGGGTCATTTTAGCTATTAACACAATGAGATATATTTCCATCACAATCTGCAGTCTAAATTGCAGATGGAGAGTTATAAAAAAAAAAAAAAAATGTTACGTACTGTAACTATATCATGACAAGTCCCACTGTCTCACCTGGCTTATAGCTAATTAACAAAATAATTTCTCTTTTTTTTTTTTTTATTGAAAACATTTTTGAATTATTAAATGTGTTATAAGTATTCTGCTGATTTCTCGGTCACAGTTAGTCAATATAAGGAGGTTATGGATATAACTAACAACAAATTGTGTAATTTTGTGACACATTTTGAGTGACTTTCTGTTTAAAATGTTTTTCTCCATTTATTTGGCTTCTCAAAGTTCATGCCAGAAATAACTTTGACTTCTGTTTTCCCTTCTTTTAAAGACTGAATCAAACTTGAGTAAAGAGATGGAATTGGTTATTAAGGACATCAAGAATACCACCCAGAAGAAATACATGGACTACGGCAAGAACCCTGGCTCTCCTGACAATGATTTCCTCTTCATGTACTCAGTGGCAAGGTGAGCAGTTTGAAGGGATTCAGCTCATGAAACCCTCCTTAATAGGGATTATATATATTGTTTAGCTCTGTTGACGAAGGAAATAGCATTCTGGCATGATCTCCAAAGAAAAAAAAAACCCTGTTTAGATTTGTTGATTTCCTGAAGGATATCCTACAGGTCCTAACTTATTGCAAAAACAACACCCAGGCAAAGCTAGCAGTAAGGGAAGCTACAGTCCTGTGGCATATCTCAGAGTCTGGAATGCAATTTCTGGAGAGGTCATAGGAGGGACTGCATGTGTCTTTTTTGGATTTAGTTTGTGATTTTCACAGACAGTCTCCAAGCATGATAGACGGTTAGTATGAAGTTGGACAGACCTCTGGCTTTGCGTCAGGTTGATTTTGAATGAATGATGAGAGTCTGAGGTACTCTGCTGGAAAAAAAATGAATCAGCAACTTTTAGTTTGGAGTTAGTTGATGCCCTTTACGAGGGAGTCCATATGAAGTACATGCATTTAAAACACACATGCATTGTAAATCAGCTGTCCTGTAATCTCTGTTTCGGAAAAATCAGAAACCAAGGTGAGGAAAGCAACAGTCAGTGTTTTATTATGAACATTACATTGAATTTCCACCAGAGAACACTTTCTAAAAGTTATTTTTGCTGTCAATTATATTTCTTCAAAGACAGAAAATCAGAGTCAGCAAAAATGGGTTTTGACAGGACAGGCCTTCAAAATGTCTGAATGGGCCAGAGAAAGTGCAAACAGTGCATCTTTACTTTTAAAATATATTTGATATGGTTCAGGATACCAAAGAAGAAGCTGGGGGACTTGGCTGCAGCAAAAGGCATTCTGCTTTGTTTAGCTCGCTGCTAGTGTGATCATAACCTGAATAACTTGGTTATGATATTATGGGTTGATACATTTAATTTGATGTCCTTTTATGTGGAGCCACTAGGCAGTGTGAATGGGCTGAATCTTGTCCATTAGATATCCTATAAAGAAGAATTGGCATTAATGAATTACCTTTATGCTCCTTGGTTCATTATATAAAGAATAATCCTGGATTTAGACACATGTCGGTTTGTGAATCTAGGAGGTGACTCTCTGTCTTTCAGTGTCTTCTGTCCTCTAACTTGATGGACCTCTTTCTGCATCACATCACACAGCTTTACTAACATGCACACACCACTGACTTTTAAGATCAGTGAGATAAATGGCACTCTGTTCTTTTGCTCTCTGATAATGTCAGCTCCTCAGCTTGAATAACAATGATGGTCCATGCAAAAAGAACACTTTATCACAGTAGGTTTGTACAAGTTTTTCTCCAAAAACTCCTCCAAATTGAACTGAAGTTCAATATTGCAGCTGTAGCAAAATACTTGCTCCAAACATATAGATTGCTTTACTTTTTTTTCTTCTTCAAATTTGTTCAGGGAGCTGTGAAGGATTTGTTGATTTGTTTTCTTCATACTTGTCCGGAGGTATAGCAAGCAGAGTGACTTTCTGAAGCAGCATTAGCAGGTTTGTCACTTTAGGCTTCAGTAAGGTATTGAGCCTTCCTCTATCTTTACTTGTTAGATCTGACGAAGTATGGATATCATTCTTGTCTTTCCACTGGTCTTTAAATGGTGCATCATATAGTTCCTTACAACATTACTTCGTATTTGACATCCCAGGGCATGCTGGTGGTACAAGTTGCATGATGAACCAGTTTGATTTTGGCCAGAAATCTTATTTGCTGGTTGCCTGGTGGTTGATGTGCGCGTCACTCGTATAGAGGCTGTGGTCCTCCAGGCGGGCGGCCCGGGTTTGAATCCGACCTGTGGCACCTTTCCCGCATGTCATTCCCCACTCTCTCTCTACCCGATTTCTGACTCTATCCACTGACCTATCTGTAAAAAATTAAGGCATTAAAGACCCCAAAAATAAACCATAACAAAAAAAAGAAATCTTAATTTTGCCACCTATCACTCAGTAAAAATGGCAGAACATAATCAAAACAATGAAATCCCTCATTGGTCATTCTCATTTGTATCTTCTCAACAACCACAGGTTAGAGTAATGAACGTCGTCCAGTTCACCACTAAGTCTTTAACGTTATCCCACTCTCATTCCAAAAAACACTGCCCTTCCTGCAGCGTAACCACCAAGACCTTTTGCCCACCCAGTGCCTCGGTTCCCTCAGCCTCCACCCTGAACAGAAGGATCCCCTGAGTGTGTCTGGGAAGCCTGTTGGCTCTCTGAAGTTCAATGAACAGCGCAAATTGCCTGAGGAGTGGAAAATTCCTTTGTCACAGGGGCACTCTTATCAGCAAAAGCCAGATGGAGCTTCACCGTGGCTGCATTATCTATGTGAAATTGCTTTTTCTCCCAGTAAACCCGAGGATTTGCCCCCACCCTGGCCCATGGAAGGAAATGGCCAGTGGCAGAATAAAAATAGGCCTTGATCAGTCTTATTTTAGTGATACCTATCTGTTTTCACCATCTATGCACTTAGTGAGAGGTTTTGCTTTATTTAATTTTTTTTATTATTGGGAAATTAAAATTCAAGGATAAAATGTGTTTGTTTATGCATGGGTAACACACATTGTGGATTATGCATGAGCTGTGGTTGGAAACAGCTTTTATGCTAATGGTTGAGCGAGTGCAAAATCTGTCTTCGATAGCTGTCATTTACTTGATATGGAATTGCTTCTGCAAAACAGGACATTAAACGGCTAAATGGCGTGAGTAGGCGGCATCTTTCTTCTTTCTGATCTAGTGGTAGAGAGGCTGTTATAACCAAAATATGATGATACCACGACATTTATACCACAACCACCCAAAACAAATCTTAAATACGATCACTTTTGTATCAATGACCCCCCCACCCCCCATGGTGCCTTCAAACATGACAAATAACTTCTATTCTTGCTTGCCTTCAGTGATAGCAGCAGGTATGTCATGTTGAAGGGGATCAATCATTGAGGTGCTTTCATACTGCTGATATAAATATTACAAATATCGTGCTAATTTTGCTGCTAAATGCAGCGTTAATATCTTTATTGTTTTACTTTAAGATTTATTTTTGGCTTTAAGGCCTTTATGTGATAGGATAGTAGATAGAGTAGGAAGTCAGGGAAAGAGAGAGTGGGGAGTAACGTACTTGTAAGGAGCCACAGGTCAGACTTGAACCCGGACTATAGCCCCCTTACATGGGGCACGACCCCACCGCTAGGCCATCAGCGCCGCTTTCTGAAGTAATTCTCAACTAAAAAACAATTGGGTATGAAGGTTATATGATGTGTTTTGATTTATACATGCCAGGTTCCTTTGATTCAGTGTGTATGATATGATTCTATCTAGATGTAAGCTGTGGTGAAGAAATTAAGTGGACATAAGTGACTCAAAATAAAGGTGATGTAAAAAGTGAAGCAGTATAAAGCGAGTACCTGTCACCTGTTACTGTCGGGTTTAAGCAACTGAAAAGTTTTTAACATGAACACAATTGAATTAAAACAGGATGTAGGATAATTTGATTGGGAATGATTAGACCACCACAAGATGGAAGCCATGACGGTAACCCAAGATCTGTTGACTAGTCACAAGCCGACTACCTGAAATCCACATTTGAATCTCCTTTCGTCCTCTTGCATGTCTTTGGTTTCTGTCTGTGGTTTTACTTTAGAGTCTTGACTGTCCTAAACTGGGTGTTTGTCCTTTGAGGATAAATTATGATATGATGAATAATTTGAGGGTAATTTATTGATAATAGTATTTAATATAGATATGATAATACCTAACATTGTATTTAATGTAAGCGTGAACATCTCATCTGCCCCTTTATAATGAGCATCATTGAAAGCTTTATCATCACTTTTAGGAAGAGTTAACATTTAGAGGGTTATGTTTTTACAATCATGGTAGGGTTATTTATTTGGATGTGTTTTTTGCATATGCACTTCTTGAAATGTATCAACCTGCTTATTTTTTTCTTCTCTTTAAACTGATCATCATGGTTCTGTCTCCTCAGAACAAACCTGGAGCTGGAGCTTGTGCACCGAGGAGGAAACTTGTGCTCTGGAGGAGCCAGTGCTGCTGCCAAACGCTCATGTCTCAGTGAGTACCTAAGCCTTCTCCTTTTTTTTTTTATCTTTGATATCTTAAAATACAGTTTCTCTTAAAGTTTGAGATTTTCATGTCAAGGGAAGAACAGATGACATGATATCACTGTATCTTTGGATACCAAGTCAAAACTGTGCTGAATTATAAAATACATCTATTTTGACTTATCCTGAATTAATTGTTTTAATGTTGATCAACTTTGGGGAAACTAGCAGGGATTAGCTTGGTTTTAAAGGCATTAAATAAAAATAAAAAAAGCAAATGGGACCCCAGTCAAACATTAAAATGCACAGCCTACTGCTCGAGAAGGACCACCCAGATGAGTACAACGATGTCAGTCAGGGAGATGACATACCTGTGCACACTCTGCCCATGCTCTCATTATTCATGAAGACAATCTTCCACACCCTAAAGCTAATTAACAAGTGGCACTAAAATGACAGAGAGAGGTAGTTTGATGCATTTATTGACACTGCCATAAAACTCTCCTGTTGACAGAATGGATTTCTTTCTGGTCTTGGATTCATGTATAACTACCAGGATGTATACCGAATTTCAACAATCAAAACAAGAACTACTTCTGGATGAAATTGCCTACCCTAACTCTTAAAGTGCCTTGAGTTTTTTTTAATGACCTGCTGTGTTTTCTCTGCTATTTGATGAAATTGCAAGTACCTATGTCAGATCTCTTTTGATGTTTAACTCGACAACTACAGTGACATCTCTTGATGAAGCAAGCTGTACATCAGTACCTGAGGACCTGTGTAATAAAGTGTCTGACTTGAGACCAGACCCATTTTCTGTGTTACAGTGGAACCGTTAAAAGAAAGAAAAAAACAAAGAACCAGTCGATTAGAAATGGCAGGCCGGGATACATGATGTCCCATGTGAGCTGTTGGGAGCAGGCAGACTTAATGAAGCAGACAAATGGGTTAAGTGCTGTTTTAGTTGATTGTGTCACAGCTTAAAAGGGCAAGAGAAAACGTTGAATTATCCACCACCATGTTCTTTGTATTAATTACTGACACTATCTTCAATTTGAATCACTTTTAAAGAATGGGATTTTAAAATAAAAATTGTATATAAAGCTGGAGTCTGTTGTTCAAACTCCCCCTTCTGTTTTCTGTTGGTTTAATTATTCTGTCAAAGCTGTGTGTGCTGCAGTAAAATGGCCTGTCATCCTTGAGTGGCTGAAAAGAGATTTCACACTGGAGGTTTGCCATTTTTGAGCTACATTAACCATGTAGCTGTGCTGACAGCCAAATTTACTCAGTTGCAGTACATTAGTGTTCCTTCTTCTTAGGCTAATGGCTTTGAAGGAAAATGGCAGACGTCTGCCAACTGTAAAAACTCTTGGGGTCCCTTAGCCTGTTTCCTAGGAGACACTTCCTGTGTTCAAGTGATGAGGATACGATGGACCACAGTGGCAAACTGCCTGCAATTCCCTTGAAACGGGCTAAATGAAGTATAGACTATGTCCTTGGTTTATTTAACTGTATATATTTGAAATTAATCTAAGGGACTATGTGGCTGTTACTGTTCTGGGAGTTTAAAGGCACACAATGATGAATAGTTTTGCAGACTTGCAGTTCTTGCTGGAGAGTTTTGACAGCCGAATTGGCCTTACTATAGTCCACTATTCACAGAGAATACACATATTATTTTCACAGACTGTATATACTGTTAAAAGTAAAATACATTAAAGTATTTGTATGCACGTGGTTCATTGTTCCACAGATGGGGTCATATATTATATTTACATTAACACGTGTTCTTTAACTTCTTTGACAGGCAAATGTCAACTCTGAAAACATTTAGCAGTCTATGGACGACGATATTTCAGCTGCTCTAAAATAACAGTGTTCTAGGAATATCTATGTAGAACTGTGTTTTACAGTCTCTAACCACAGCGATAAGACGCCTGCCTAAAGGTGTAACAGACTGAAATAAAGAGACAAACCAAACAAGTAGTCCTCTGTAAAGCCATTGGCCATGTCATATTGGCTTGTACCTGACCTAATAGTATATGTCCAACTGTATGCATCTTTCTTTTTTTATACCAACACCAAGAAACAACTTAAAGCCCTGGTTTAATTCATCTGTCTTTTTTTTCCTCATTCACCTGTCTTCCTTCCCTTTCATTTCTAGGTAAACAAGATTTGGATAAGACAAATGGGATTCATAGAAGGACTGAGGTTTCTTTGTGCTATGATTTTGCCTGTGGAGGGCAGTGTTGCTCTAAGTATAGCAGATTCTAACAAGTGAAAATGCAGAGCTCATTATTTAAGGCACTTTGCTGCATTATAGCATCATAATCTTTGTCAAACAAAACCAAATAGGATTAGTGTTGCTCATTGGAAAAGGTTTAGGTTATACACAAGGTTGTTGTGTTCACACTTTTCATATGTGATTTTAAATCTGTCCCTCTTATGCAATTTTTATATTTCTGGCATTAAGGGGACATGGATTGAGTTCATGATCTGAATAAGTGGGTTAATTTATTTCTGCACTAATAGGACAGACAAGGACTTTTATTCACTTTGGAATATGTTACCTAACATCTCAAATGAGCGGGTCAACCTCCCGCCTTTTGTCCAGGTTTGCTGCAATGTCATAAATTGAGCACTTGTAACAGGTCTGTTTAGAACAAAGACAATGGAGGCCATGAACTGCTATTACAAGCTAGTGTGTCCATAAAAGATTGTGTGTTTGCAGGGGGGGGGGTCTGTCTTCATGTTCCATTAGTTTCACAGCGAACAGGTGTGACCTGACCAAAGAATTGCTCAAGGCTATCGAGCACCGCCATGTATCCATCAGGCCTGGCCTGGTTTTGTCCGAGCCAAACCATTAGCCGGCAGTCAGTTCAAGTCAACTGCTCTCATCATTTGATCTGTGCGGGTTGCTGCTTGGGTGTTACAACAGACACTGAGATAAACACACTGTTGCTGTTTTTTTGTTCCTGTCAGACCTTGTCTAAAACTTAACAATAGTATGCTTTTTGTTCTCCCTCTTTCAGATCAGCTGTTCCATGTGCTGGCCATGCACATGCGCCTGTACAGCATTGATTCAGCCTACAACCCCTGGACTAAGCTGACTCAGGTCGCACAAAGCAGAGAGGCAGAGTGAGTGACTTCCTTTAAGTACCCCCTCTAAGAATAAATCTATAACCCCCCCCCCACGTCTGTACTTTCCTCCCTCACATAAACATGCAATCAAAGCGCCACTTTGTCCTCTCTATAAACGCCACCATTTCCTCCTGCCCCCAACAGCTTTTTTTTTCTCCACACAAAGAGGAGCTAAAAACTGGAAAGGGACCAATGCGTGGTTTCCATAGATACCAATAATTGCTGCATCTGGCAAATTACTGGGCACTCTACAAAGAGCAAATGGCCCCGTCAAATTCACTGTACTTGGAAAAAACTGCACCGCACCAACACTATACGAGCATCTTAACTCCGAGCTGTGTCCACCTGACGTCAACAGAAAATGTGTATTCAACATGATACATTGGACATGGCTACTATTGTTATGAACACGTGTGTTAGCATTTTAGTCCAAAAACCCAGGCAAACAAAAAGAGAAGCTAATGGCAGAACTTAACATGATGAGCTTGAACAACCTTTCCTCCCTGTTAGTGTTGGAAGACAGCTTTTACACTTGTTACGATTAAAGTGCTCACAGGCATAAAGTATTCTCAGAGGAGCCATTTGGTGTTTAAAAATACTCTGTTAAGGTTTGGGGAGGGAGGACTGTCATTGACGCCCTAAGGCAGTCAACCTAAACAAGTTAAATAGGACAGAGAGAGATCTTTCTGTTCTGATGCACAACATTGCTCTTGCAGGTCTTTTAGATCAAGAGGAATGTATGAAGATTTTACAGTTCTTCGTAAATATAGTTTGTATGCACAGGTCCATGCAGGGTCGAAAGCTCGATCCTCTAAGGCTTTCCTTCGATGCACAGTGGAATTAACTGGTGAGTGCTTTGGTAATGGAAGGTATTATTCTTTAAGTGCAGTTCCCCCTCAATGAAAAGCCCCGAGGCCTTTCAAGAGCAGAGAGGAGATTGGAACCTCTCTGAATTGTCAACAGAAGAGAAGACATTTAAATGGAGATGGCACACAATATGAATGTGTAACTAGGGCTGCATTAAGGATGTTCAAGGAATGGGCCTTTTAAGCCATGTATTTGTTAAACAAATTTATACAACAGGACCTTTGCACTCATACTTTTATTTATTATCCTTTTCAGACATTCATTTTGAAATATCGCTGCCTTTTTCAAAATGATAAAAAATATATTTTTTTTTACTCAATTTGGCAAATGTTCCCTATGGCTTTATTCAAACATGATGAGACATTGATGGAAAGAGGAAATACTGGTCAACATTTTGAAAACATAGACAGCAGAAATATAAAAATGTTAGGATAGTAAAAAAGAAGAGGGATTTATTCTTTTTTGCAGGTCCACCACTGTCTTATTTCAAAGAGTCACTGCTGTTGAAGATTTAATAACCAGTATAAGAACAAGTGATGCCACAGTGGATACACTTAATCTGTTTTGCATTGGCTGCATCACTGAATTGATTTTAGTACTTCATTTATAGTTTGTCATCCACAAGCATTGACAGGACATTTAGTTGTTGTTGACATGTGGTGTGAAGCATTCTCTGTGATTTTTTTATTTTCATATAGTGGGCAGGAAAGATCAAGGAGGGATAGTAGACTTGGGACCAACATGTTAAATTTAACTTGATTGAGTGTTTGTGTAGATTGTATTAAAGTCTGTATTTCCTGTATTTCACCATTTGTTTGAAGTCTTTGGTATTGGTTGATAACTATATAAATCCTTTTTTATGTTTTTCCATCATGTTCCAGTGTCTTTGACGATGAGAGGCCAGAGGTACCTATGCTGTTTCGAGATGTCCCATCACTCCTTATCATCTTTGTGCTAACAATGCCTCAGCCTCTGCGAAAGGGTACGCCTTCTACGTCTGCAGCACAGCACTTTATAAGAGAGTAGGGAGCTCCACAAGGACAGCCCCATTATCAGCAGTAATCAGGTCTGAGTGCTGCAAAGGAGCATTTCACATCTCTTATCTGTGCTCCACTTGCTGTTATTTGGCTGTGAGGTTCAGAGAGACCATGATCCTGGTGATGGGAGGGCTGCACCTCCTTACCGTGCCCTTCATATGTGGCTTGTTGCTGCATCTCCTCCATCTTAAGTCCTCAGTAAAAACAAAACACCTAGAGACATGGCCCAACACATTGAAGTCATGTTTGAAAGGGGGCATGTCATTGGTCACAAATGACTGAATAAGGACGGCAACTGGCTGGAGCATTTTGTAAAAGTAGATGTCTTGATAATAGCTTCTTATTGAAACAATCATACTTAGATATCCCTAATGTTTGAAAATCAGTTTTTCTATATGTGCAGGGTTATTTCAAGGTTGTGGTGTTTTTTAAAGAACAACAGGTGAGGCATGATTGCTTCTTGAGGGCTCCTTTTTAACTGAATTGATATAAAGTGATTGCTTCCTTTTCTTTTAGTTCTACCTCTTGAATTGTGTCCACTGACACTCGTCACAGTGACCAGGACAGTGGAGCTGTCAGCAGTCTTTTGCTGCAGAGGAAAACAAATTGCACTCTTTGTTTTTTCCTGACACAAAACTTAAATTTCCTTCCGGCTATATTTTCCACTTGACGTGCTCTGCTAATTACCCTGCACACTGCTCAATGAAGCTCTCTATGTCGAACTGAGAAACCAAATTATAAAGCCAAAGCAAAACCACTTCTTCAAAAAGGATTTCTATAAGGCAGGAGAATAAAGAAGATTGATGTAATGTAATGAATCTGTGAGTTAATTTTATGTTTCCTTTGGTCTTTCTTTCTCCCTATGCAGAGCACTTCACATGTGTGGTGAAGATGCTGTACAACCTGCAGTACACACAGGCTCTGGCTGCAATTTCATCCAAGTTCAGCCCAGAAGAAAGACAGGCCTGGTGCACATCTGGAGCACTCAAGAAGGTAAAAGTCACATTAGAAAGCTTGTCATAGCATTGATAATCAAATGCCAGTGTCAAACATCTATCTTGGCTGGTACTAATCTCCTGAATTGGTCACAAAGAAGTGGTCGTGGTCGTAAACTGTAATAGCCCAGTGTCACAGAACAAAAGCCTTTGTTGCTGCAGGATTTAACTGTTTTTTTGTTGCTCTGAGTTCCCCTCCTGAAGGACGTAATAATAAGAGACATTAAACATCTCCTTGTATCCCATGATTGTATCTTCTGATTGTTCCTCAGAACTGGTCTACACAGTCAATCATTACGTGTATTACTTATTATTGAGATGAATAGAACCCTTTCTAGTTTCATTCCCATGATTCCCACAGCCGACAGTATCGATCTTCATTAGAAGAGAAGTGTGATTGCTGGAGAGTCTGTTGCATTAATTGGCTATCTATCTTCAGTCTATTAAATCTGTATTAGTGAGTGGCTGGCTTGAATGTCCAAAGACAAATAGCTGAAACCACCCCTTCAGGGTGATTCCATCTATACTGCTTTGGTGGATGAGTATCTTCTTACTATACTGTCATGAACTGTAGTCCAGGTTCTCTCTCGGCTGCCTCTTGCAGTTAAGATGGATTTCAAATCCACATTGAGGATGGCATCCATATTAGGTGAAATAAAATCAAGGTAATTTAATTGAAGTTGTTAAAATAGATGCCGTCTGAACAAAGATCAGAGCCCAGAGGAAGGAAATCCATGGAGTAGAAAATCCTTGCCTATAAATCTATGACAAAGGACAGCAGACGAGATAAGACCGCTGTTTTATATTCCACCACCTTCAGTTTGATAAATGCTTGCAGCTTTTTTCCTCTATATAAAATACGAGGCAAACCAGTTGAATTTTTTATCAGAACACACATTCAGTAATGTCTATACTCTTTATCAGATTGTATAATGTGCAGAAAGAACAGTTGTCTTCCTCTGTATCTGCATAAGTCATTATATTCTATGGGGCAGCATCATTTATACGGAGGAGGAGGAGGAGGGGGACGAGGGAGGGGCTCAAGTGAAGCATTCTGATCTGCGTTATAAATTCTGATATGTGGCATTCAAACACGAGACAACTGAAAATAGATCTAATAACACCATGACCTTGGTTTGAATAAGAGAGTAATGTGAGTCATATGCTAAGGCTTTCAGAGCTACATGTCTCAGTTGAACATGGTAATTAATCACATGCAGGAGCTATACTTTATTATAGACCGTGTTTCCACCAAAGAAGAGAATATCAAGTGAGAGAGCTTGAGCCTTCTTGATTTTAAGACACTCGTAGAATCACATCCAACAGCTAGCTAGGATTGTTTTGTTTTCTTTTTGCCCCTCAACACAATGAGTAGTGATTAATGCATTAGATCTGCTGCTGACAGTTAGGAGCAGTTACCTTATTGTTTGTCACAAATTCATGATATATGCAGATGAAAGAGTGTTTTTTCTTACAACATTCGGTATGTTTGTAGCATTCTTTTTTTTTTAACTTGATTTATTATTTCTCATTTGAAAAATCAATCAAACAAAACAATACAAACAGACTCTCTAACAAACAAAAACATTTACAGTTCATGTCAGTGGGGTATATGATTATTGAATGGGAATCAAACCAATGATCTATGCCAGTGCTTCCCAAAGTGTGTGCCGCGGCCCCCTGGTGGTCCGTGTGGGTACTGCAGGTGGGCCGCGAAAAGCCCTCCACCCAGTCTAAAAATAAAATAAATATCACAATAATGGTGATTTACCATGAGTCAACCCTTTGAGTGATTAGTAAGGCGTGTCATGACTATTCATGGACATAATGTTTAGTAAACTTTTCTGTCTATCTTGCCATAATATCATGTTGTAATGTCCAATAATTTACCCTAACTGAAAGTGATAGCTGTAGTCATAACATATATTTTTTTATAATGGGCCCCGGAGTAATTTTCTATTTCAAGCGGGCCGTGGCAGTCTTAAGTTTGGGAAAGGCTGATCTTTGCATTATTAGCACCACTCTCTAACCAACTGAGCTAACTGTCTGTGGCTGTTTTAACTAGAGATGCACCGATGCTTTGGTTCAACATCGGTATCTGTCGTTATCGGCCCTGTAAACAAACATCGGCACATCAGCAAATCATGTGGCATGAACCCAAGTCAGCAGTCGATGTTTATTTGTTGTACTAAATCAATTTACTGCTGGCATCTAGTACACCTAACTACTGATTCAGAGAAGAGTTTTTTTATTGGGCAGATGAAGTCACCTGTGGAACAAACTCTGACTTGTTTTCATTGTTAAGCATGAGAGATAATGGTGGCATTGTGGAGTTTTACACTAAAAGAAGTCATGAAACAAACATCGGAATCGGCAATCATCCAAATAGTCAAACATCAGTATTGCCGTCGGCCCTCATTTTCCCAACCAGTGCTTCTCTAATTTTAACATTTACAAATGTTTGCCAGTTTCTCTCTTTATTTTGATTGGATGTGGGGGTTTTTTTCTTTGGGAAAAAGTTCTGTTTTTTTTTTCTGTCTGGTCTGTTATACTTCTGTAGGTCGTCAAAATTGTGAATACAGAACACAAACAACAAATGTGGGTAAGAGTCAGAAATCTCAGTCTGAAGCTGTTAAGGCCAAACAGCGCATTAAACAACCTCATGTTTGATTATTTTCTGTTCATAGAGGCAACAAATGAGAATGTTACATTGCTATCTTTAAACATAAAACCAGTGGAGCTGTGTGATAGATGTTTATTAGCAGTGATACTGTGTGCAGTTATATCTGGCAGTGAGTCTACACATGACTAAAAATAAGAGGGCTAAATGAGACTGCAGATTATCCCAATTTCTTCATAAAGCTTTATTGGTTGGAAGTCATAACAATGATCTCCCATCAATAAAGTCAAGATTTTGGAGATCAGTATTTAAAGTCATTGGTAGAGACTGCAACAATACAGAAAAAAATATTTTTTAAATCAGTTTAAAAAAAAAAAAAAAAAAAAAAAAGTCAAGGTAAAATGTTTTCCCCTTGAGCCCAGACAGGGAATAAAAGATTTAAGCTCGTGTCTGCTGAGTGTCAGAGGATATTAAATATTGGATCAAAGGGAAAATCTTGCATTTTTATTATCATTACATATTCTTAACATTTCCACTTTTCCTCCACAGAATGCTGCAGATGCCGAGAAATCATTTGAAGTGCTTCTCAGTCACGTTATCAGCGAGCTCTCTAAGGACAAGAGTGTCTACAAGGTGAACACAGAGGAAACATCGATGGTGAGGCACTAAAACCACTGTTTAGCACTTCAGAACATAACTGCCTTCAGGATGGTGCTCTCTGCCCTTTTTCATTTTCTTTTCAACATGAATCGGCCATTACCCTGAGAGACCGTGCTCTGATATCTTACTAATCTCCCGGGGAGATATACATCACAGTATTATCAGTGAGCGGTTATTGATCAAGTGTTACCGTTGTTTTCCCCTCTCCAGCTCATCTCCAGTGTGTGGTCCCCACAGTCGATCGAATTCAGCCTCCAGCAGTTCTGCTTGCCCTTCCTCCGCCTCTCCTGCCTTCTGCAGCATCATCTCTATGGAGACAACCTGACTGGTTGCCTTGTATGTTTTATTTTATATGACAACCTACCTGCAGAAACACTACATTTCCCTTGTGTCTTTGCAGCAAAAATGATTTTTTTTTCTTGTGACCACACTTTTAGACCAAAGATTACAAGCTATAACTATTAAATTAAACACTTGTGTAAATGAAATCAAACCTCACAAGGTGTTTTTTTCTTGTTTATTAGGAGGAAGAGGAGTTCTCGTCCCTGGCTGTGTGTTTGGGGCTCTTACCCTCGGCTCCTCAGCCTTCAAACATCGTGCACAGTGCCTCATGTCTGGCGTGGGCAGTCAGCGCTTTTGACTTGGTGATACAGTGGTGTGCTGAGGTCACAGGGCTCTCCCAGATGCAAGCGGAGCAATCACTGGTATGATAATGAATGTCAGACAAGAGGACAACATTTATAAATAACTTTATTTAAAATAATGTGCAGTATTTTTATCTATATTCTTATCTTAATACTCTATTTCCAAAAAAATCTGCTCAGATATGATATTATTGGTACCCGCTGAATTTTAGCTTACCTTACATTTCACAATGATAACAGCAGTTCTTCCTCTTCGACAAATGAAAGCTAATTCCCCGTGGATTTCAGCATGCAGCATGATTTCTGAAAACATCTTCTTGAGAAGCTTTTCTGTGCTCCCAGTAAAAAAAAAAAAAAAAAAAGTTTAAAAACTTTCTCAGCAATTAAACATTCAAACCGTGTCTTTTGAACTTGATGTCCTGTAAACGATTTATGTAACTGGAGGAGATATTGACACTTGGAAATTGCTTTCAACCTTGCTTGACGAGGTCCATAGCTGATAGTGTCTCTAAGGAGAGGGACTGCATAACTAACCATGTGTCTTATGCCCTCGTCATTCACTGCTGCAGCAACCTTGGATGTTATACATCATTTGGTGAAAAACATGGAGTGTCGTGAATGTTAATTTACGTTGCTGATACCTAACCTGGGACATCATTTTTTATAACATCTGTGAGACAGGGACGACAAAAAAAAAAACTAGCAGATTGTTTTTATAACCAAATAAGTGAATTATTTAAGAGTGTTTAATATTTTCACTTCTGATGATTTGTGTAGAAACTAAAGCTGATAGTTTTATTATCAGGAGACTCTGGAAAGAGATTGAGGATGCAAAGTATCATCACCGTAGTGAACAATACATGTCTGACCTGAATTCTGTATATTCTACATAATTCAATCGTTCCTCTCCACTATAGGGCTTGCTTGTGCAGGACCCTCAGTGGGCAGCCCCCCGCCTTCTCCAGCTCCCCGACAACTACAACATCATCTTCCAGTACTATCACAGGAAGGCCTGCACTGCCTGCAAGAAGGTGCCAAAAGACCCCGCACTCTGCCTTGTGTGTGGCGCCTTCGTCTGTCTCAAAGGCGTGTGCTGCAAACAGCAGGGTATCTGTGAATGTGTTTTGGTAAGTCTATCTGAGGGCTGCAGCCGTTTGATGGTGTCAGAATCTCCTTTTTCAATATATTGTTGTGTCGTTTTTAGCACTCCCAACATTGTGGTGCAGCTACAGGCATCTTTCTCCTGATAAATGCCTCAGTCATCATCATCATCCGTGGACATCGTTTCTGCCTGTGGGGCTCTGTTTACCTTGATGCCCATGGAGAGGAGGACCGCGATTTACGGTATGACACATGACACACACACACACGACTGTGTGTAGGTGGCACAATATTATGAGTACTTTAAAAATGACTCTCATGCTGTAGCCCAGCTCCATTATTTGCAAGAAACTGTAGAAGAAACAAGTTTAACTTGTATAATGATGCATTATGTTTTTCTAATATTTCAACATCACTCTAAGCAAATCTCTACAGAGAGCTTCTCTAGACGTTTTGTGTCATGCATCATTTGACAAAAGTAAACATCAGCAAATTAAGAACATAACATGAGTTATTACCATAAATTACAATATTCATTGTGCAAACATTCTTTTGAACACACATATTAATCTGAATCGTATGTATTAGGATCACGTTTGTAAGTCCACACCTTTTTTTTTTTTTTTTTTTTTTTAAGTATTTGTCACTGTAGAGAAAATAAACACAGCTCTCACTCTTGTTTTCCCCTCTGGCTTCTCTCCAGCCGTGGCAAGCCTCTTTTCTTATGTGAAGAGAGATATCGAGTGTTGGAGCAGCAGTGGGTCTCGCACACCTTTGATCACATCAATAAGCGTTGGGGGCCTCACTATAACGGACTCTAAGATCTTCCAAAGTCCACTGAAAACACCAACCAATGACTGAGAAGATTTTTTTTTTTCTGCCTCGATCAAAAATATTTCGGAACTCTTAAGGTGAAAACTCAAACATCCAGTGAGGGCATCGCTGCCATAGGCCTTGGTTTATGTGAAGTTTGGTGTACAATCATGCCTAAAGATTAACACGTGTGTGTGTTTCAGTGATTTATTGTGTGGTTTTCAGCAGGGAAAAACAGAATTCGTTAAAACATCAAAGTAAAAGCACAACTTTGCCCAGAAACAGATTTTGGTTTGGAGCAGGCTTTTGAAGCCTGTCATATTTATTGGGTTTAAAAAAAATTAAAGTATAACAAGTGCTGAATTCCCCTGTGGAGTTTGATTACTTTTTGCACCATTTCTGATGATGTTAATGCATATCCCTCTTATTTATCAAAATGTGCTCTGCTGTGCTGGCATGAGTTTCAGGCTCCTGATGAGTGTAGCGATGTTATTGCAATATGCACTCATAGTCGGCTGACATGTGACGGTAGACGGGACAAGTCCACCTATCAACACACTAGAGTTTTCTTTGCAAACAAGCGAAGACTCTTTTTATGGGTCTAGTTGCAATCCATCCTCAGGAATTATTTTTTGTTTCCTTTTTTTTTTTTTTTTTTGCTGTTTAAAAATATGTTTTAGATATTTAAATAAATGCTGCTGCTCATTGTTCAAGTAAGTAATTTTAACTTTTGTGAAGATTTTTTTTTTCTAAGGTCGTGCTTCGAGTTTACGATAGATGGCTGGGAATGTTGACTCAAACTACTTTGATGTTTAAGGAGGTATGCGGTCACCTCATTACGCTCACTGAAGCTCTCATAGTCCTGCTCTATCCGCGCCCTTTTCCTTTCTGGTTGGCTCTGAAGAAAAAAAACTTAAATGCCAACTGCAAAATACAACTGGTCAATGAAATATCTAAGATTCATCACTCCTCAGTACCTGAAGTCAAGCGTACAGATTTGAAGAGCATACATTTTAAAGGAAAGGAAATGTCATTGCACAGATATGGTGTCCTGCAAAGCTGAATGCCGTATGAGAGCAGAATATTTTATTGATTCCATTAGAAATTTTCCCCTCAGCATATGAAACTCCATGAATTACAAGTTGTTGTTTGTTTTGTTTTTGAGAAAATGCAGACTAGTTTCATCTTTTGGGGCTGTCAAAAGAATTATCCCCTTTTATGCTTTCAATGGTCGAGTCCTAACTGCAGTATAGATCATTTCTTGTGATGACTATCCCTTACTCACGCATCATATAGTTGTGATTTATAGTTGCATTCCAATATCACAAGAATATCAGACTTGAGTATCCGTGATACACTGTGCATGAAATCCTTTAAGCTACCATTATTTAAGTGTCTTAGCTACTTAATTTTCTGATTATCATCTTTTTCTTTTTTTTTTCTTGAAGAGAGGAATTTATCCAGTCGTGCCTGCAAAATTACATTTTCGAGTGTTTAACAGCACACTGCTGATTTCTCTGATGTCTGGTTTTGAAATGCTGAGCCACGCTGTGCTGCAGGAATCTTTAAGTTAACACCAACACTTGAAAACACTTCCTCTTTGAATTCATGCATGCTGCTTTTTTTTCTGTTTACTGAGGTTCCTCTCTCTCTTTTATTTTGCAGTACCCACTATGTAAATGACCGCAACCAATTAGCCAACGATAAATGGGTGTAAATTGTAACTGAAAAGCTCTTGTGTGTTCTCCTGTATGACTGAAGAGAGAATACAGTACATTACTGTAGGTGCTGACTCAAACTTTCTGAGTTTGACCAGAAAGGATGACTTGGACATTTAATGCAAAATGTAACATATGTGAATAAAATATAAGCCCACTGATTTTAGTCTTTATTTATTTTCTGTTTTCATAACCTGTATTTAAGGTGTAATAACTTGTTTAACTAACTATGGAAGCCCTTAGTGTGATCATGATTTTTTACTCAATTTTCCTCAGATAACGAGTCATTTCCGGTTGTTTTCTTGATATCATGACTCATTTATCCTATCTCAAAATAACAACATTAGTTTCCCGTTATAACAAGTTATAATCTGACTTATTATTGGCATCTCAATTTATTTTTGTCGTTGTCTCAAGGTTTTCTCATAGGATTAATTTACCTGCTCATCTGTAGTTAAAGCTGTCGTGATAATCTCATGATCATTTTCTGACAATGTATAAAACAAACAGACCCCGACCTGCCATGCTGCTGGGGAGGTAAGCTAAGCCTTTTTCTGTTTATTGTTTTAGCAAGTCTTGAAATACGACAAAAAACAGGGATGTCGAGAAAGCAACAAGGAATGATTTCTCACGGTGAAACGCAGTTATTTCAAATGTATGCTAACAGGAACTAATGGTTCTGATAAAATGTTAGAAAAATTAAAGCTGCAGATTATTATTATTTTTAAACGTTTTCTCTTTTAACAACCATAAAGGGTAGATAATACTTACAATATCACATTGGAGAGAGTGATATTGCTCTGAATATCTGAAAAAAATATTTAGCTTTTGCGTGCGTTTAGATAGCTATAGCATGCTGGTATTATAGGTTTTATAGGCTTCACTAAAATGCTTTTACTAGTTTAAGAATTCATAAATTATACAGATTATTGTTTTATTTGTTTCTGCAACGTTTTGAGAGTGGTCAAGTAACACATTTTTCCTGCACTGTTGCTACTTTATGTCCACTTAAGCACATAATTGAAAACACCTGTGATGTTTTATTCTATATTAAAAACTTTGCATCTTGTCCAATCAGAACACTTGGCCTGAACCAGCTGTTGTAATTTACAACCCCGAATCCTAAATTTGGATGTTGTGTAAAATAATTAAAAACAGAATATGATGATTAAGGAAGCATTGAAATGTAAAATTGAAAATAGCACAAAGACAACATATTCAATTTTTTTTCATTTTTTTTTTTTTTTTCATTATATGTCCATTTCGAATTTGATGCCTGTAACGTTTCAAAAAACTCAAGGTCATGTTTACCACTTTGGTTGCAAAAACACTTTGTAAGCTTTTTGGGAGCTAAGGAGTTCCACTGGGAATTATCTTTAATTTGTCAAAGAGGAAGTAGGCTACTGCTGTTATCATTGTGAAATGTTAGTTAACTAAAATTCAGCAGGTATCTGAAAATCCTGCTTAGGAAAGGGACTTTTGATTAAGTGTTCTGATCCAGGGGCGCTGGTGGAGCAGTGGTTCGAAACCCACCTGTGGCTCCATTTCCCCTCTCTCTCTCGCCATGATTTCCAACTCCATCCACTGTCTTATCTCTCCATTAAAGGCACAAAAAGCCCCAAAAATAAATCTAAAACAACAAAAAAAAGTGTTATAATCCAATTAAATTTTGAATTGTGCTCTGGTGATAACAAACTGGATGATCAGAACAGGGGGGGACATCATTATTTCCAAACAGAGTCAAATTGAACTTGTCAGACCTCAGGACAGTTTTCCACTTTGCTTCAGTCTATTTTAAATGAAACCGGACCAAGAGCAGACGACTGCTTCTCTGGACCTGGTTTATGTATGGTTTTCTTTCTGCATGGTAAAGTTCCAGCTATAGAATTTGTGAATGCTGCGATAAACTGTGTTCACAGACTTTTGGAAGTGTTCCTGAGCCCATGCAGTGATGTCAACTACAATATCTGTTTTTAATGCTGTGTCATCTGAGGTCCAGCAGATCATGGCCATCTGGCCTGGTCTCCCGCAAATGAGATTCCTTCAGATTCTTTGCAGCTTTTAATGATTTAAAGAAACTTTGGATGAAGAAATCATCAGATTATTTGCAATTAAATGTAAAAAAAAAACAAAAAACATTCTTCAAGTGTTGCACTGCACAGTCTTTACCCCTTTACATCTTTACTTCAGGAAGACTCAGCCTCTCTGGTATGCTCTTTATTTTACGCAGTGAGTCAAGAAGCAACAAGTTAGTAACATAACATAATTTACTGTGGGATGTTCAGTCTGGTGTATTTTAAAGCATTTTGCAGCTTTTCAGTCTTTTGTTGTCACTTTCCAAACTTTTATGGGTTTATGGGGCGGCAGTAGCTCAATCTGTAGGGACTTGGGTTGGGAATCGGAGGGTCACCGGCTCAAGTCCCGGCACGGACCAAGCCCGGAAATTGGTCTGGTAGCTGGAGAGGTGCCAGTCCACTTCCTGAGCACTGCCGAGGTGCCCTTGAGCAAGGCACCCAACCCCCCCCCCCACCAGCCCAGGAGCGCCCGCCGTGGGCAGCCCCCCCACTCTGAGACCCCCCCATCAGTGCATGTCCATAGGATCCTGTTTGTGCATGTGTGTGTATTTCGGCCTATGTTTGTGTAGCATGTTAACTAGACAGAGTGTAAAAACAAATTTCCCCTCGCGGGATCAATAAAGTATAAATTATTATTATTATTTATCAAATGTGTTGTCAGCATGAAATTCAAAATGGGAATATCATTTGTTAAGGAAAAACATTTCAACATTTGATATCTTGTCTGTGTGTTATTTTCAATTAAATAGCCTTTAAGGTTTTCAATGTGTTGAAAATGATCACATTATATCTTCATTTACATTTCACACAACGTCCAAACTTTTTAGGATTTGGGGTTGTATTTCATATCTTAAATGAACATCAGGAAGTTTGTAAAGCAGACTTGATTACAGTTATTTTAAAGAAGCCTGATTGACATGAGTGCTGGATGGATGAACATAGTATCTGGTATTCAGCTCCATAAAGCTCAAATATAACTCTCTATAACATCTGTTCTCCCCTCACGTGTACTGTAGTGAGATAATGTGGATGGTAGGGTGCAGTCATTTACCTCGTACTGTGTCCACCAGGGGTCTCAGTTCACTGGAGCTCATCAGATCATAACCTCCATAGAGGAATTCATGTGACCTGATGAACTGAAAATGTAAATCTAGTCTGAAGTAAAATAAAAATCTGTCTCAAATACAACCAAGCAGAAATATCAGTATGCACTTGTTCGATCAGAAATATCTTTGAATGCCAATTGTAGGTGGTTGTAGCTGAAAAGTAACAGAATAAGTGCATTTTTGTGGAAATGTTCTAAAAATACACACTATTACAGAGTATTTTTGCGTGCATGGTTCCGGTTTAACCACCTTGCTCACTGCCCCTTTATGAGTCCAAGAGAAGAATTGCATTCCCCATGTGACCGAGCATTTTGAGGATAATTGGGTCGAAGTTTCACAAACAAGGGAGGCCCTCTTTTTAATGACCAATGGCTGAACAAAGCCTCTCTTTTCTACCAATTAGTCAAAGAGAAAAAACTAGTCTAGTATGGACCAGTGGAGAAACTCTGTCCTGGTTACAGCACAGCGTTTGTGTTACAAATTTCACGCTGAGAGATGTTGGTGTTCCAGGCGGTGCTGCGGAGAGCATCACTGGACATTGACTCATTTACCTCCTGTCAAGGTTGGTTTCTCTATCTGCTGCTTCATAGAGCATAAATAGACCATTAAAGGAAACATGACGTGTTAGTGGTCAGCTGAGAGCCTGCTCAGGTGTCCATACTGTTAATAATTAAAATGCTTCAGTGAGTCAACAGGCAAATCAGTTCGGATATGTTGCTATGGCGGGTAAGCCGCATGTAAAGAATGTTACTTAGAGCCAATACAGTATTATTTCTGTACAACTGACTGCAGTGTTAGCTGTTTTGTTTCTGATATACAGAGATGGGTAGAAGACAGAACAGAAATCAGCTGATGTCTGATTACTTTTCCCTGTTTTGCAGATTTTAGAGATGGAAATACGGTGGCAACAAAGACGAGGTAGGATACATGTTTTCTATTCAGGAGAACTGTTCTGACCCTCCATTACTTATATTCTTCTTCCACTTTTACTTATAATGAACATAGTACAATACTAAACACAGAGCTGGATTTATTTAAAGCTGTTTATTAGAAGCAATTCAACATTTTAAAAACATCACTAAACAGTCATGAAGAAGTTAAATGAAAGAGAAAGTGGTGGAGGAAGAATAAATGTAGTCTTAACAGTATCACAGTGTAGAAATACAAAGTAGTGAAAGTTCTGTTTTTAAAGTAAAAAAAGCATCAAAACTGCTTAAAGTACCAAAAGTGACAGTTCTCATTATATATCATGTGGCATTTCAGATCAAATAATTGTATATTTTCTGAATGTAAATATATATTGGCATAATGAATGTGTCATAAGTAAATCATTCTGTGTCTTGTAGCCTGTGTTTCCTCACGTTTTGAGTCTTATCTTACTACAGTCTCACGGATTATTTAATGCAATACATAATGCAGATACATTTCACTTACAAACTCACTGAAGATGCTAAAAATAGATTTCATAAGAAGTTTAAATTAGTACAAAGTAGAGGTAGTAAACTGAAAGTAGCTGAAAATGTAAAGTAAAAGCACCTGAAGTTTCTACCTATTGCAATGTCACTGCATTAGTTTGATGTTCTTTCTTACCTCACTCACTATGTCCACATTATTTCTTCACATCAAACATTTAACATTTCAGTTATTTGTAGTAAATCTGCTGAAGTTGAGCTACCGTTGAAATTGTGTTGTTGTAACTAAAACTAAAACTGTTTGAATATTGTTAAAAATCTGGAATAATGTTAAAGTGTGTAAAAAACAAGTATGTGCATTGAATGAAATCAATGATCACTTAGTAATAACATTAAAAGTGACGCTTGCATGATTTGTCTGTTTTTCTAGTGAGCAAAGTGATTTTGTGTTTTGCAAAGTGCAGTGTCAGAATTTTGTATTTAGAGGTTTGATTTTGCTGATTTATGTTCGCTCTTTGCATGAAAGGTTTTGCTCTATGAAAGTTGGAGTTTGCACTTTCCATTTGAGCTGCTAAAACAGCTGTGATGTTTCTGATTGGATGGCTGAGAGTAATGGCCGACTTGTGCTCTTTGATTGATCATTTTGATGATAGATGTTGGCTTCTTGTCAATGAGGTTGATGTTTTGTTTACCCAAATCATTTGGAGTTTAATCATCTGGCAGCTAAACTTTGGCGGGTTATTCTTGAGAAGAAATATTTGAGTGTCTGGTTATGCGAGGCTTTGGTCATTCAGGGTGAGAACAAGGGCACTGTGCTTTGGGTCTGCCTTGAGGCGAGTGGAGGTTTACTGTAAAGCCCCTTCATATCCCCTTAAAAGGGATTATAGTTCAGAGTTTTTTTTCTCTCTCCACAGACTTACCAAAGGGTTTACTGAGTGGAGTTCCCGTGAGGCATTTACCAGAGAGGGTGGGATTGTGCGAGTTTGATGGAAGCAGAAAATTAGATTACTCACTCTCACTTTGCTCTGTTTCTGGTGTCAAAGACGATCCGTGTGCTGCAGCTGTTCACATCGTCTAAAGCTGATACCACCTCCAACCATCACTGAAACCCTGAATTATGCAGATTCATTACATGTTGCAGGGCATGTTTTTAAGCTTAGGAGTGATTTGCATTTACTATTATCACAAGGCAACATTTCACCATAGAATAATATCTGTGAGTAACACCTGACCTGCATTTAGTTCATCAGATTCAAAGTTCCTTTATGCTGACACAGGATGGTAAACAAAGGGTAATCTGAGCCTCGCCATCTAGGACCAGTGGTATCCTGTTCTAAAACCACACTGCTGTGTAGCCTGTCCTTTTGAAAGAACACAATGTGTCTCTACTTGCTTTGCAACAATAAGGCAAAACATATATTTTGCAGCAGATCTATGATTAAAGAAAGATTAGCATTTGGTTTTCAAAATATTTTTCAACTAGACAGTTCATCTTTATATTGCTGGTTATATTTCAACAGTGGCTCCCAAACATGGTAGCTCAGAGACTACAGCAACAAGTGGAAGGAAAGGGACAAGAGTTGAATCAAACCAAATTTGTAGCACTGAAGAACAGAAAGTGCTCCGATGCTAAAAATGCTAACACAGCTTGAGCTAGCAAATAAAACAACAAAACAGAAAGCAAGAAAATGCTATGAACTCTTTGCTTTTGACCCCTTAAAACAATTTTTACCTTACTAATCACCTCGACAGATTATAACCAGGTCAACCAAGGATTAATATTCTTATTCAGATTATTTTCAAAGGTCTAGAGAAGGAAAACGACCCAACAACAAATGAAAACAAGGATTTGACAAATTTGAAAAAAAATACAACGAACCTTTTGAAACAGAAGAATTGCTTACGCTTTTATGAAACAACTTGCAACCCTTTATGTTTACTTTGTGACCCAATTAAGGGACCCTGAGCCACATGTTTTGTAACACTGCTTTCATGCTCAATATAAAGAAACAGGAGAAAAAACCTAAACATGCTCTATTTGCTCAACGACAACAATTTCAGGAAGGAATTCCTTACACACCATGAAGTCAGTTTGAACACTTTTAGTAAAATAAAACTTTAAAATGTCAGTATTTTGTCTGCTTTTTTATGTAACATTTGATCCACCCATGGGGGGTTACAGTGTGGAGATGTGACATTTTTGCTGGCCATCAAAGATATGCATGAAGTAAAAGTTGTGGTGACCTCTGCTCTAAAAATGTCTGAAACTTTGAGCTCTTTTTGACCAAGTTCTGTTGATATTTTTGCCTTCCTTAGCTGGAGGGACCATGTTTCACTCCATTGGTTCCCCTGGGCTTAAGGTCATGGCAACAGCAGCATCCAGTGTTGTGTTTCTTTCAGGTCGAATATGATCTTTTCTTTTGTCACTCTCTTGACACGCAGGCTCGATTTTGTTGATATTCATATACTTTAAAGGAAGCCAGCTCAAGGCTCGATTATAAAGCCCTTCAGTGAGTGTACTTGTGGATTTGACTTTATGGACAGTTTTAGCTGTGTGGAATCCTTTTACCTGATCACACTCACTAATGCTTTAACTAGTATACAGTCACCACACACATGCTTTTTAAATTATTGTGCCTGGCATATAAAAAAACCTGTATGATGCTGTCAGAAGATGTACAAACAAGCATGATGTCAAGAGGGGAGACAGCATGCAGCCATGTGACTTAGCAACTATCGAGAACTTCCTGGTTACCTGTGTGCAACCTGAGACGCTTCATATCAGCCTCCATTATGAGTAGATACATCTGCTGCCTGAATATTTACCACGGCTGCAGATCACGTTGCAGATTACTGGTGAATTATTAATCCCCCGTAGATTAGCATGAATTAGTGTGGAGCGTTTCCCTGTGAGGGGAGAGAGGAACACTTTCACAGAAACAGGTACGGGTGACTTTTGGCTTTTTGATCGAAGCTTTTTGGATACTTAAAACTATTTTAAAATTATTCATAGATGTAAAAAAAAAAGTGAATGATCCAATTTGTTAATTGTGTGTGATAGTTGGTATGATTTAATGTTCAGACAGTAGGTCTGCTTAGTTGTACAGTGTAACCTAAAGCTGTGAAAAAGCTCTATTTGACTACAGCCTTTGAAAGCTCTTGCAGACAAACAAGTCTTGGTGCATTGTTGGACATTGGTCATTGATTTATTTTTCTATGCAGGTTACAGTAATTTACTGTAAAATAACATTCTCTCACACAACCTGCTGCTGCACATGTGGTGTTAAAACTTACAGTAGAGACGCTGGACAAAGCGGGATATAAGGTGATATAATATGTCTGTTAGAAAAAGATTGGTAAAGGTATCTACAGGTACACTGTAATGTTCTCATAGCCCGGTATAGAGCAGGTTAGATGTAAGAAAACGACGGCAGTACTTAATAAACGAGACGGTAACAGGTTTGTTGATTTACAGGGAAGGTGTAATGCATTATCTGCAGGCAGTTTAAGATGGTGTATTAGCTTTACAACAATTATTGGCGGATTGTTTCATAAAAAAGGAACCATGCTTGTAGGTAGTTCGATTGTTACTTTGTGTATTTAAGGGTTTGTTACAATAAAAAAATGACTTACATGTACTAAGGTAGCTGATGCTCCCTGAAGGACACAGTGAAGGATATCAGTCTGATCTCAGTGCTGCATATTAGAACGACTCCACACAGGAGCTATCTTAACAGCCTTTCCCATTTCTCAACCAGCATGCACAACAATTCATAAATCTGTCCTCTCGAGCATCAGAGGGTTAAACATCATTCATGTTTGTTTGCATCACTTTTTTCTGATCTTTACCTCGATAACGTCCCTCCCTCAGGGTCACAACACGTTTATGACGGGTGGAGCAGTCCCACTCAAACATTCCTCTCCACCATTGTTTATCTGGAATATCTGTCATATTTGGAAAAAATAGGATGCATGCATGGCGACATCAGTTCCTTATCTGACATGCTATTCTGTCTCAGCTGCTTTGACGTGTAATGTTTTGCATCATTGGTCTTACATGTTGTCTTGGGTCACAAACATCATTTGTCGGTTGAAAGGATGATTTATGACGTTTTTTTGCACCGCTGTTGATCGTAAGCCCCCTGTAATTACCTTATACCCTGAATACAAATCACTTTATAACACTCTCCACATAACAATCAGTTTGTTTGAAGGTGTCATGCGGGTTCACGGCTCATGCAGGATGGCTCTTGTCGAGTTAATCTCTGGTCCAATCCAATTGATCTTGAGGAGATTGTACTTCTTAGCGGCCAGTGACAAGGTCCCTGTGGAGAGGGCTAATTCAGTGTCTGTGTGAAACACCACTTGTTGTCCATCCTCTTGAGGAAGCCATTTCCATTGCTACTGGAGCTACTATATTATGGTCACAAGAGACTCTTTAGCTGTATTTTTTTCTCAGCCCTGATGAGTCAGAAGAAAATAACACTTGCCATGTAAGTAGAGTGCTTTCATCTCCACCTCCAGCTGTCTGCTCTCTTGTTGGTTTTTTTTTTCTTTGATTTCTCCAGCGTTAAACCTGTTAAGTGGCTCCCTTGGCACGTATAGTCTTTCACTGAGCTCAATGAGAAGGCCTTTGGGAATGAATGTACATTTGTGTGCCATCCAGGCACAGCTCCACACAGTTAATACTTTTTCATTTTTAATTAATTGCTCTCCTGTTATTTTAACTTTATGTTTCCTGTTTAAAAGTCTGTGTAATCTGTTGCTAGGCCCAACTTTAAAGCTATTCATAAGAAAACTGTACTTTTATTGGAGAATATAGAAGAATAGAATAGAATAGATTAGAATAGAACTTTATTTGTCCACAAAGTGGAAAATTGTCTTTGGCTTCACAAGACCAAGACAGAAAAAACATTATGACAAACAACACAACATTCAAGCACAGCAGGAAACCAGGAGAGCGCCTGTAGTCCTCGACAACATCACAGACAGCATGGTTCGTGAATTTAGAATAATAATTTAGTATAATAATAAGCCAGAGTTTTAAGACATTTCATAAAGTTATAGGTTTAAAAACAGTAATTTCATAAAACAATGTGCAGTTAGAGTTGAGGGGGTTGTTTTTTCCTTTATGAATTTAATAATTTTATTGCATTTGGTACAAATGATTTGTTATAAACATTTTTTTTTTGTATTTTTTATATTGGACTTATAAGATTCACATAACACCCTTAGTTTTTGTTTGGGAAATTATCCAATGTCTTGTAAAGGTTTCTTTTCCAAGGATTTTGCATTTGTGATTGTTGTTTTCCTTCCAGGAGGTCACTGTATGGACTGTATCCCTACAAGGCGAGCATGATCGGCATGGAGAACTTAGATGACCCATCAGGGAACTGGGATATAGTGGAGACCATCGGTAAAGGAACGTATGGCAAAGTGTACAGAGTGAACAACAAGAGGGATGGAAGTCAGGCTGCTGTCAAAGTGCTCGACCCTATCAATGTAAGTCGGATATACATGTCAAAAATGATGCCCAAAAGCATGCTACCTTTAGTTCTCTGTGATTCATACTTACCTTAAGTGTCCATATACCGCATCTGTTAAGGGTGAGATTTCATATGCAGAAATATACTGTTGCTGTGATCAATCTGAATGTCTGATGTGCAAATAATATGTACTTGTGTTAACTATTATTAAAAACCAGCTGCTTTATGGATAATGAAGGAGCATTAAGGGCTTCATTGTAAAATGTATGGATTGTGAGTATTACTATGCAATCCACCAGGGCTTCAAGAAAATCCTTCATTGCTCATTTAAAGGAGCATTATGTGAGATGTCTACTGAATCCAATCATTAAATGTCCTTACTACATCATCAGACTTTGAGGAAACATGTTGAAGTGCTGACTTCTCTGACAACAATGCAGCAGCCAGTATGTCCTCCTTCCACGTTTAGATTCTGGTCCTGAATAGTTTGTTTTTTGACCAGAGAAGGTAGGCGGTTTTAAGGGACCCCCACATGGCCGTTTTGGATGCCCCTCCGTTTGTTTGGCAAATGGCAAACCAGTAGGTGATGCTGCGATGGAAGCAGGCAAGCAAACTGGTTCAGATATATCTGATTCTGCCCAACCAGAAAAGTGGTAAAACTAAGATAAATATAGGAAATGCTTTAGAAAAATGGAGAGAGATAATAATGCAGAAAGGTTTTAAACTGATTCAGAGCTGGCTAAACACTGAAGAAGTAAAAGTGTCTGGGACATGGCAAATGACGGGCGCATTGAATCTTTGGAGAAATGGGTGGGGGGGGGGGGACAGCTCTCTCCAATGTTTTGAATTGTGACGGCAGTATCCATTTCAAATGTTAGTTGTCAGAATTACATATTACTCCTTTAATGCTGTTAGCACTTTCAGTTTAAACTACAACCACTTGCGGCCCATCAACAAGGTCTGCTAAGATGAAAATATTTCAGATTTTATGTTGTTTTGATTAATCCAGGCTAAAATTGGAAAGATTGGGGGGCGTCGGTAGTAGTTATTGTACAGAGGCTTAAATCCTTGAGAGTGGGCAACTCGGGTTCGAATTCGACCTGTCATTCCCCACTCTCTCTCTCCCCGCTTTCTGACTCTATCCACTGTCCTATCTCTAAAATAAAGACATAAAAAGCCCAAAAAATAAATATTTATAAAAAAATGGAAAGATCATCCAACAATTTGATCAGACATCGCTCTGTGTGCCTCCAAGCAAAGCAAGTTTCAGTTGCTAGTGATGGTGCGGACATACCCCACTTCCTTTTACTTTGATACTTTTCATTTTAGTACTATGAACAAAAAAATCAAAGACTTAACCCCTTGTCCTTTTCTTCATAACAATGTGCCTCAGCATACGAGACATACAAACAGAGTAAGTTGTGTGCACTCTTTCCTCCTCTCCATCTCGATGCAGTTGTAGTTGCTCCAGTGACATAGATATCAATGTTTCCCCTTTTCATTTATATCCTGTCATGTGAAGTCGAACAAAACCCTTACCAGAAAATGTAGTTCCTGCATCGGCCGTTCCTTCTCAGTACATCCGTTCATTTGTCTGTTTGATAAGACTCTGCATTGGCATCGCATTGTGCTAGTGGGACTTGGTCTGAATCTGCCTGTGATTGTGTCAATGGAACAATCCCCATCCTGGCACTGCTATCCACCATGAGGCTCCCCTGATGGCCGTGAAGATGAAGCTGCCTCCTCTCTCATCCCTCTCCCTGATTACAGTGCTGATACTATCACTCAGACATCCAGGAAGAGAAATTTTGCCTCTCTGACTGCAGATCTTCCCTTCTTCTGAGATTTACTTTGATAGAAAAGCACTTCCAGAAATAGTTTAGTACCCTGGCCGTCCCTTCCTTTGTTACAAGGTTTATAACCCCATCTAAAGGAGTCTGATTATAGTCATTGTATTAATTAAATCTGTGGGTTTAAATAAAACAACCTGATAGATTAAGGCATTAATATGACTTTTTAATATATTGTACCCTGTCTTTTGTTTTTCATTTGCATTGCCACTTGTCTGTTTGTTCTTTTTACTCACTTTGTTTGTCTCTGTTGTGTTTTGGAAGGATGTGGATGAGGAGATTGAGGCAGAGTACAACATCCTGAGGTCGCTGTCAAACCACCCAAATGTGGTCAAGTTTTACGGCATGTTTTACAAGTCAGACAACTTATCAGGAGGACAACTATGGCTGGTGCTTGAGGTGAGCTCTTAAGTCAGTGTTTTATTCTGCAAACATACACTGGAATACAATTTACCCAGATGTATCAGCATCATTGCTAAAGCAGTGGTTCTCAACTGGTGGGTTGGGACCCAAAAGTGGGTCTCAGAGCTGTTTTTAGTGGATCATGAACGTTATCCTGGAAAAAAATTGTTTTAAAGTTTACAAAACCAATTTTTGTTGAGTTCCATCTCTTTGTTCTCTCACATGTTTTGTCCTGTCTGAGGTCAAAGCTGCACTATTTTCCATGAAATAAATCTCATTGGTTGAAAAATATCAGATATTTGGATTGCGATTTCTCGTTAAGGAGTTGGTGGTGGGTCCTTAGGCTAGACCAGTTGAGAACCATGTATTTACCATTTATGTTAACAATGTGGCAATGTGAATAGTTTTGAAATACCACTCTCATATCTTTAGATTATGAAACTAAAGTTGTAGCAGCAAGTCACTTTAGCTTAGCATAAAGAATAGAAACCGTGCAACTAGCCATCCTGGTTCTGATGACCTCTATAACCAAATTATTAACAGTTCATAGTTCAGGCCTGACACAAACTGGAAATATAAAAAACACAAGATATACCTTTGTATAGAGCCTGGTTAGCTGTTACCTCCTTTTTCCAGTCGTTGTTCTTGGCTAATTGGCCAACTTCTAGCTAGGAACTTACAGGGAGGAGATTTACATCGATCTCCATCTCTAGCTAACTTTTGGAAGGTAAAAGAAAAAGCACATTTTCTCACAATGTTTCTCAAAATTAAAAGATCGTTTTGCTTGTTCAAGAGCTGACAGAACATACTCCCTTTATCAACAAATCAAACAGGGTGTTTTTGTGCCCATTCATGTTTGTTTTCCTTCTTTACAAAATTATCAAATCTTCCTTACAAAGGGCCAGCTAGTCAGATAGTTGTATCCATGTATAGCCATGTAAAGTGTGTAGTCCTCTGACTGCAGGACACACCTACCCATTCACACAACATTCACACACTGATGGCAGAGGTAAAGTGTCCAACTTTTTTAAATTAACTTTTCCCATTCATACACATTCATATTCCGTTAAGTGTCTTTCCCAAGGGGGCGCTGGTGGCGCAGTGGTTAGTGGTTAGTGCGCGTGCCCAGGTTTGAATCCAGCCTGTGGCTCCCTTCCCGCATGTCATTCCCTACTCTCACTCCCTGATTTCTGACTCTATCCACTGTCCTATCTCTACATTAAAGGCACAAAAAGCCCAAAAATAAATCTTCAAAAAAAAAAGTGTCTTTCCCAAGGACACATCGGACATGTGGCTGCAGGAGCTGGGAATCGAACCCCTAAGCTGCCGGTTTAGAGACAACCAACTCTACCACTGATTCACAGCCGCCCTGTTTGATTAGTCAGAGTTGTTTAAAAAAAAAAAAAAAAAGGCCTTCAACTATTGATTGTCAGTGTCACCCAAATTCTGCAGTTTTTGTATCAATGAGGCCAAAAAATATCAAAAGCTCTTTAGACTGATCAAGGTGATTAAGGAGCCCACTTATGTAAATGTTGATGCTAAAGTATTGTGCTGCCAGTGCCATGTGATGCTGCATGCTTCATCTTGCTCATATGTGTGTGGGCTAGCTCTCCAAATGAATCATAATCTAGAGTGGTGAGTGATGGACGAGTCACTCTGGTTTCTCTCTCTCTCTCTCTCTCTCCCACCCAGCTGTGCAACGGCGGCTCTGTCACAGAACTCATCAAAGGCCTGCTCATCCGAGCCCAGCGTCTGCAGGAGCCCGTTATCTCATACATCTTATACAGTGCCCTGTTGGTAAGACGGCCCCGCTGCTAATGTTAGGAGGAGGTGGTGATGCAAACATGCAGAGAGCGTGCTGAGGATTTATTTTCAGCAGGGGGAGTAATGAATGTCTCTCCATTTTAACAGCTGTGGGAGTTCTTTTATGTAGAGTGTACTGCTCAACTTTTGTTGCCGCCTATTCTAATTTATACTAATGACAAATGAGACATAAGAGGACTGTGATTCACTCTGAGCACCTTGTGTTGTTTTTGTCCTCTAACTTAAAAGGGTCTTCAGCATTTGCACAACAACCGGATTATCCACCGTGACGTCAAAGGCAACAACATCCTCTTGACAACCGAGGGAGGAGTCAAACTGGTCGACTTTGGTAATGATTTTTGAAAGAGGCAATTAAATGAAATTCATGGACTTAATAGAAAAGGACAAATGCATTAAGGTTGTAGAACCGTCCCTTAGCTTTATCGCTTGTCTGAAATTGTTAGATAAACAGGTGATTTTTGGTTGATCTTTGGTCATTCCTGCAAAACGGTTTGTGAAGGCGAACACAAGCACAAGATAAACCTTTTTTTTCCGGCTCCACACTTTAGTCCCACGCTCACCACAACATCTTTTTTACTTCATGGACCGTATCAGGCTATTATTGCTCATTTAAATTGCGTTATTTGATCCTTTGCATATTAAAAGAAAGCTGTTATGGCAAATGACTTGGAGTCACCCCTAGGCATGTTTATGTCCTCTGTGTCATGGAGATGAAGTGGACTCATGCTGATAGAAATCTGTCCTACGTAATTTGAAATGATTATAGCTCATTATTATTATCGCTTGGCAGGTTTCCACACTAAATTATATGCTAGGTTTTTATTGATAGTCTCTACCATATGAATGTTATATGCCCATTCTTTTCATATTCAAGCTGATAAACAAGATCATATTTATTATTATTATTATTATTATTATTATTATTATTAATAATAAAAAAAGGTTACTGAATGCTATTTTCATTTTTTAAAGGTGTTTCAGCTCAACTTACCAGTGCACGATTACGAAGGAACACATCAGTTGGGACACCATTTTGGATGGCTCCTGAGGTCAGAGGAAATGCTTACACACACATATTCATCTATTATTGTGCTGCAGTAAAGTAGCACTCATCTTTTGGTGCTTAATGTGACAGTTTATTCAAGCAACGTGTGTTATATATGCCACAAAGAGAGCAGGAGAGAGGCTCAGTTATTTCTGTGTGACTCCCCCTTTTGTCATTGTATATTCCCCTCCACGGGTGCAGCTCTGGAGGTCGCCTCAAGGTTAATAGCTGGGAGTCTCAGACCCCACCACTGCTTACTCTTTGGCAGAAATGAGGTGCGGTGATTGTGCTGGTAGGGAGGGACCTCAGAGGCAATTAGAATAAACTCAGCTGTAAAATGTAGTGTCACTCATAGTTATTGAACAGCTCATACCTCTGGAAGCTATACCAATATACATTTCAGTGTTTAAGTGAACCATAAAAATAGATCTGTGTAACTCTGTTAATGTGAAAGAGTGAAAGAGAGAGAGGGGGGGGGGTAGAACAAAAGGGTCAAATGATGCTTTTGGGTATCGTTTTCTTATCATTTTTTCTTAATCCCACTTAGTTGATGTTAATAAAATGTTTTTATTTAAAGAATTTGACACAATGTGAAACCTCCATTTCATCTTGCAGCAGATATCCTTGTGTATTGTGTAAAAAAAAGTGATGTTAGGATCAGTAACAGTCTCAATCTGTTGCTCAGATGGTCACTGCTGTGTTGTGTCACCAGGTCATAGCGTGTGAACAGCAGTATGACTACTCCTACGACGCTCGCTGTGATGTGTGGTCACTTGGCATCACAGCCATCGAGCTGGCAGACGGAGATCCCCCGCTGGCTGAGATGCATCCAGTTAAAGCTCTGTTCAAGATCCCACGGTGAGTCCACTAGAGGGCACTCCTACCCCACAGCTGGAGGCTGCACACACAAGGACACACACAAACAACAGCTTCTCATTGTGTTAGGAAGACAATGGCAAACTGGATATGACAGTAGAGGTGATACAAAAACAACAGTAGATTTTCTAGAAAATCGTTGTTTTTCTTTTTTACTTGAAATGAAGAAATTTGAAGTTAAACTGGATATTTGTGGTTTGATTCATTTTTCTTGTCATTACATTTTCATGTTTCCACTCTGAAAGGCAGAAAATTTGAATAATCAGTGTTTCAAATCTTGATCAAAAAAAAAATGTGGTAGTGTTTGTCCTAATATTAATGCAGTGATTCAATCTGTAAAAATATTCACTGCTGGAGACGATTGTGTGTGTGTGTGTGTGTGTGTGTGTGTGTGTGTGTGTGTGTGTGTGTGTGTGTGTGTGTGTGTGTGTGTGTGTGTGTGTGTGTGTGTGTGTCTGATGATCATTTGAGAGCATAGTGGCTATACGGGGTTGACCTTTTGTTATCAGCACAATCACGCAATTATCTCTCCGTTATGTGGCGATATGGCCTTCTGATTGCAATTTGCTTTGGTGATTAGCTCCATTCACATTGAGATGAGGCTGTCACCTCCTCCCCGTCACAATGTTATCTCCTCCCCGCCAAGCCAGAGGAGGAACACAGATGGGTTGTGTGGCGGGAACCATGGAGCTAGCGTAGCATTTCATCATCTCCAAATTCAGCCAAAATTAAAAGATAATTACAAGAGCGGGGATACCGTGGTAAAATGAATGATGCTAATTCAGAATGAGTTTTTTTTATATATATACAGTATATATATATATATATATATATATATGCAGCATGTCACCGTTTTTTGTGGAGTAGATGTAAGTGAGGGATTGTCTGCTGATTGGTTCATTTTTAAAAGTGCAACCTCAGGCTGGATGTGAGGTTTCTGTCAAGTGGTAAGCACTTCCTCTTAACAAACAGCAGCCATAATAAGATGGGGCATATGCATTTCTCTTGTCCATGTCCTATCCTATTTCAATACAGGAGATTTTCTAAGACTCTTTGACTTTGGTGGTAACTAGGACGTTGATTGAGTTTGACACATATCTTTAATTCTGTCTCTTTTCCAATCAAAATAGATATCTTGCCCTTTTGGTGTGAACTGGGACCTGAAAGGCTTTATGGTTTAAGTATGAATCAGAGAAAATTTGCTGAACCATGAAATTATTCTGTTAACATGTAATTTTTCTCAAATGTATTTTCCCACTGTAGCAGCATGGCAGACAAAAGTCACAGGCAAAACGTAGTGTAAATTATGACTCCTGAATGAATTACTATATGGAAATAAATTTCACCTTTGGGTGTTTAGTGGCGGTGAGAGTGATTCATGGTCAAATCAAAGTGATTCATCTTTGCACGTTTCCATGATTGCAAAATTTTTTTTTCTCAATTTAACAGGTCACAAAGCATCCACACAGGAGCTTTTCTGAGGGATTGTCCTTGGGTTGTGCATGTTTTATGAAACCATACAAGCACTAAAACATCCAATAAGCATTTTTATCATTCTGATATTTTACAGGTGCACACAGTAATGTGTTTCCAAGCTAAAGGGTTCACTGTCCTGTAGTTAATCTTGTATGCTTCATTCAACGTATCATTCCACCTCCTCTATGAAACACATCTAGATAGTAAACAAGAAAATTCACAAGATATATGGTATATGATATATTCTCAGTATGCAAAAGAAATATAACCTAGTTGTGGCTCATGTTAGAGAACATGTTCCAGCACCATGAAGCCAGCCCTCTTTCATCTTACAATTCCTCCTGCACCTTCCTTCTGCACCTCTTTTGTCTCCTTTCTTTCTTTTCTCTGAACCACAGTAAGTTCCCCTGAACTGGCCTCTCTCTTAAAGCTCAAGATTTAATGGTTCCTTATGAGGACCAAATAAACACTCAGTGCTATCAGCACTCTGACAACAGGAGCAAGCAGCAGATAGCCATTATGTCACCGCTTTGGTTTTGCAAAGGAAAAAAGCTGCACAGGTGGAAATGATTGTCATCCCAGAAGGCTATAAACGATAAGAGGAGCTCTGATATCTGTCAGAGGGGACGCTGATGAGCTCCATGAATTAGGGTCACCTTGGTGCCTGGTCTGTTTGTGCTTCAGAAATATCAGATACTTGATGAGTTGTGACATAATGTGGATCCATGCATGAAATGTCAAGTAGATAATTCTGCATTTTCTGTTGCGTTGTTTTTTTTTTTAGTGAACTTGTTCTCATTTATAATGAAAATGGAATCATGTGTGTTACAATATGAGTGACAGATGTTTGACATATAGTGTGAGAGAATGACAGCTCCATAGTGATCATGGATGAAGGTAATGGAGCATGTCAGAGGGTAAAGTGGTAAAATCATCAACTGCAAAATTAATTACAGACACTCAGAACAAAGAAGGTTTGTGATATTTAATATGCAGGAAGGATAATTGCTTGCACCAGTGATCTCAACACATAACAGGGACATGTCAAATCAAAGTGTGTGTTAAACGTGTTGTAAAGGTTAGAGGCTAGTGGCAAAGATATCCAAGGTTGTGTTTATTCGGCCAGATCCTCGTAGATAAGAGAAACATATTAAACAAGATGAATCCTTTATTGCCCCTAGGGGAATACACCTTGAGCATAAAAACACAACATGAGCATGTGTATCTGTCACAAGCTGGATTATAGAAGTATATGATGCTTTACAAAGGCTGATCAAGTCATGAGTCTCAGAGAAAGAAAACCAGACCAGTGTGCTAGCCTGGATTAAAGTCTGTGGAACAAAACGGCCTATGATGAGGGCTCTATCTCCAATTCTAATTTGAAATAACTAAACTTGTGTAAAAAAAAATCTATGCATCATTTTAATATTCTTATACTGGTGTGTGCTGGTTTAGCTGAGGTGGTAGAGCATGCGCACCTAGGCTACAATCTTTGTTGAACTGGTAGCAGGTTCAACTCCCGATTCCTGACACTGTTTGGCACCTGTCACCTGGAGTAAAGCATTTATTTGTCTTACTTGTATTTTTTAGACCATCTCCTGGCAAAAGCAGTTACTGACAAAATCGATATCCATATTATCTTCTTAAAAGCGAAATGCTAATGGAAGCATGCTAATAGCTAAGCTAACCTGCTGATGTTAAGCAAGTAAAATGTTAATCATATTTGATGTTCACCATGTCAGTACAGTGTAAGCATGCTAACATTTGCTAATTAGCACTAGACACAAAGTACAGAGGCTGGTGGGAACATCAGTAGTTTTGCAAGTACTGGGAATCAACCAAACCAAAGATTATATTCTGATTTAAGAATTTAAGAACTCCCCAAACTAGTTACACTTCAGGGATTTTGAACATAACTGAATGACAATCTATCAAAAACACAGAACAGCAATCCATGGTAGTGCTAGAAAGGAAAAGTTGGAGTCCAATAATCACTTAAGTCAACTGATTTATCCTCTTGGGACAAAAAAAATATTTGTGCAAAGTTTTGCCAATGATTTTAAGAGACATACATCTGGATACATGGTCAGTACCCTAGTGGTGGATTCACCTACAGTTAGAAAATGCTGTTAGCAGAGCAATGCTAACTTTGAGGCACCAGAAGAAGATTTGCTTGCATTTACTTTACGCTTTCATGTATTTTTTGATTATTTTATTTTAGAGCCTCTGGCACCCCCATTATTCTAAATTCCTTAATTTATCATCTACATTGAGACAATGTAATTTAGATTTATAACAGAAACATAGGAATGTCACAACTAATGCTAGTTTGGAAGCTGTGCCTGTGAAATTGCTCAGTGTTGCTTCAAATCCAACCATTATCTTAACTCATGTGTCATAGTTGTTGTTTTTTTACATTTAATTCTCTCCACTTAAAAGGCTTGAAGAATAGAGTAAAGTGATCATACTCCTCAAAGTCTCAGACCCTGACAAGAGTTCATTGGCAGGTTGTTCATGAATAAAAGGCCTCATCTTTGATGCTGTTATTTCACTGCTCTGTGTGGTGTCTAGGACTGCAGTATTTGGCGATGTGGCCACCAAAGACATGATGAATGTAGTAGCACTTCTCCCTGGCATGCATGTGTGCGTAAAGAAGTGCTGGTACTCAGGTTGCTGTGATGGATGAGGTGAATTTTTAAGCAGGCGGTCCATTCGTTGAATAAGTCTTTATTTCGAGCCCTGGTAGTCGTTCTGTGAAGCCTTTTTAACGGGCACCATGTTTCTGCTTCAAGAAACTCTTTTCTCAGACCGTTGGTATGTCTTCAATGAAAGGAAATACATCAATCTTTTAACAGTTATTATGAATTTTTAATTCTGTTTTGATGTATCTACTCACCTCATGTTCACCTCCAATTTCATCAGCATAACTTCCGAGCAGGTTCTTCAAAATGGTTTACTTCAATATTATTTAGAATATGTCTACGGGAGCTCTGACCGTGTGGATCAAAGAGTGGCAGTTGTGATTTTCCAATGTGAGATATAACAATGTTTAACATCACATTGGAAATGGAGGAATTATGAATTCTGCATAAGAAGTATCTTATTCAAATATTGCACTTGGCCTGATTTTTGTCTTCCTTCATGGCTTAGTTCCAGCCGTCAAGTGCTGTTGACACCTCTGTGATTCTGCCTCAATCCACAGTGAGGAGCGTCTGACAGTAAACGCTCAGCCTGGACCGAGATTTGAATAAGCCATTTGTGTTTACAATATGAGCCAGCACTCACAAATACTGAAAGGAGAAGAAAAAAACTGCCTGAATTTGCCTAGCACAATGACTGCTACACTTGACACTGTTATCAGTGGTGTGCTGCTATATTGACTTTGTAATGTATAAGCAGTATGGTTCGACATCAAGGCGAGAATGTGTCTTCAGGCTCTTATTAGAGGTTGCATTGAAGCAGTCAGTTACTGGCTTTGATCTGCTCTTTGGAAAGGATTGCCTGCCTGAATCCTTATCAAAGACTCGACTAAGTTAGTGCTGCGTAAAATGACAGATTTTTTAACCCCAACATGCGCCACTTCCTACCACAAAGAAGAAATTAGTAAAAAAAAAAAAAAGAAAATGTCAAAATTGTTGTTGTGTAGTATGTAGCTGCATCTACCTCTTTTTTGTATGTGATAAAAAAAAATGAAACTGTTTTCTTGTTTCTCTCTTGAGATCCCATGCTCTGCTTGTCAGGCATTGTTGAGAAAAGGATTGGACAAAATAGGGATACAGCAACAGTCTCTGGTGCCAAATATCAATATTTTAATCCAAAAAAATGTGGCACTCTTAACAGATTTCCCTGGAAAATTGACTCACCATGTCACAACTTCATGAGTCCTCTCATGGTGGTGCTTATGACATGGATGAGGGTTACATGAACAGAAGTCACCTGGTCGAAAAAGAAGAAGACAGCGGGATGATGTAGACGGCAGTGAAAAGATGTTCAGATGAAGCATGATATGTGATGAAGTAGTGAATATAGACATTAAAGGGATACTTCACCCATTTGCATTAAGCTTTGTATCATTAGAAACCTGGTAGTATTTTTGAATGGTCGTGCATCCCGCCCTCATTTTCCCCTGAGATGGGAAATCTTTGTATTTCTGAGTCTGAAAAGGAGCTTCCAGTGACGCAAAATGACGATTTTTGTGTCACTGAAAGCTGTTGCGGTTAGCGGGGTGAAACTACAACGCTAGTTCCTCATATTTTCGACCACTGACGCTACAGACCAATCACAGATCAGTGGGTGGGAACTCACTCCCAGAATCGAAACTTAACGTCCGCCATATTGCTTGGAAGCTATGCTAACAGGCTCTATGGAGAAAGCTGATAATGGCGAATAAATATAAATATAGCGGCGAGACGGCTGCTGCCGACAGGCCGGTCTTGTGTTTTGGCTGCTGCGGCCGCTGCCCGCTGGGGCCGCCACAACACAAGACCGGCCTGTCGGCAGCAACCATCTCACGGCTATATTGCTATTATAGCTCAGCAGCCGAGACATGATGCCTGCCTGTCGGCAGTGGTGAGGACGAGGAGCCGGGGCCGGCTCGAGGGTGCTCTCACTGTTTGTCTATGGACACAGACATAGAGTCTGTTTTCTGCCAGGAATTTCGAAGATCAATTCTGGAAGAAATCTCAGAATTAGTTGAGGAAATGGTCTTATGTGTTGAAGTAAATATGTCTGGAAATGTTTTTATTACTATATTTCTACTGCTATACAGTATATTTTGGAAAAACTGTAACGATCGAATTTCCCTCTGGGATTAATAAAGTATTTCTGACCTTAGTGGGAGTGGCCTGCGGTGCTGTGCATTCTGGGATTTGGTGTCTTTCATCAACATGAGCCAAAAAGACACTTTCTGCCTTTTTCTCGGCCAAGAAGGCACCAACTTCAAAATGTATTTCACATTTCTACTACATATATGACCCAATGTCAATACAGATTCATGTTTCAAAGGGTGAAGTATCCCTTTAATAGGATACTGCATGTTACCACTTTAGGGGCATTTTATATTATTCAGTTAATCAGATATTGTGATCTGTTAATTTATGATTGTCTTGCTATATCTCAATTCTCGCTGCATTGTGATATGTTATTTTTGGCCACATATCGCTTATAGAGTTGTATGGTATCGTAGCTTAGCATAGCATTTCGTCTAATTAACCCGTGCTTCCTACTGCTAGTCGTGAGACACATTTTTTTTATATTTTGGGGCATTTTGTGCCTTTATATGAGAGATAGGACAGTGGATAGAGTTGGAAATCAGGGAGAGAGAAAGTAGGGAATGACATGCGGGAAAGAAGCCACAGGTCGGATTCGAACCCGGGCCGCCCGCTTGGAGGACTACAGCCTCCATACACATTTTTAAAAATCGATTTACTAAATTACTAAATGTCTGAACCACTGTCTGCATGGCTGTGACAAAAGGTAAAGTCTCCAGCAGCTGACCGTCCAGAATCCCTGTGAAGACGACTCAGGCCCGTCCAGCCTCCTGTCATCCTGCTCACTTGAAAAGTCTAAGTCTCATTATGGATGGCCTCCGTAAATGCTGCTGACAGAGGTGTAACTAGCTCCCATAACTTTTTGCTCCCAATGGCAGATGCTTGCTGCCAGACAGTTGGAAGGGCTGTTATCATTTGTCACTTTTTCTGCGGCTGCCAAAGACCAGCTCGTCCTCGGTCTCAAAAACTCTCACAGGAGTCTGACGGGCAAACTCTGCCTGCCAGGGATCATTTGTCAGCTGACTCAGGAGCCCAAAGCTGTTTTTGATTTTCAGCGATGATTATGACATGATTTGAATCTTTTGATTAGTAAAGACTGTTTTGTGTGGTTTTGTTTCAGAAATCCTTCCCCTACATTACGAAGTCCAGACCAATGGTGCAGAAGTTTCAGCCATTTCATCAGTCAGTAAGTGTCCTCTAACTTCAAGCTGCCAACCTTTGTCATCCTCCTGTTGTTATCGATTGTGGAAATTCAGTTTACTGCCAAAAAGGGTTTTGAAAAGACTCCGTAGACGGCCACACCAAATACAGTCCAAAGAGAGTTTGACCCATTCCAAAGAACGGATTCTTATTTTTTATGATTCATTTATATTTGATTTATTTATGTAGACAAGTAGACTTCTCAAAAATGTATGAATTTCATCAGGAGTTTTGTTTGATTTGATAAATAATCACAAGGTACGATCCTCATGTTTACAGGTAAACAGTGTAATCAAGTCTTTTAACTTGTGGTCATGAGGGAAATGCATATCATTCATTTGCATCTACTTGTGAATGTACTCATGCCAGTGTTAATCTTCACACCATTTTCTAATTTAGTCATAGTCTCCTGACGAAAATCTCCTTTATATTTAGTCAGATATTAGTCATTTGTTATTGATTTAATTTAGTCAATTAGTCACTGACTAAAATTGCACATCATTTTAGTTGACAACAATAGAAGATATTTTAGTCAACAAAATCAGACGCAAGCTTTTATTTTTATTATCAGAAGCTCCAGGGGGCGGGGCTTCACAGACCTGCAGGCGAGAGGCTCCAGGCTGCACATTGTTGCACTCACCACACACACACACACACACACACACACACACACACACACACACACACACACACACACACACACACACACACACCTTTGATGAAGTATGCTATGGTTTACAATGATTTTAGAACAGCTGAGGGGGTACGTGATAATCGTCACTTGTAATGTAGTTTTCGTTTCGTCACATTTTCATCAATTAGATGAAGTAATATTATTTATCAAATTGTCAAATAGTGGAGTTTCGGCTCGTCATAGTTGACTAATTTAAAAAGACCTTTGTCAACAAATATTTTTGTAATTTATTTTGTTGACGAGATTAACACTGACTCATGCAACATAAGACTAACTGAAAAGAATATGAACTACTTTTGACATGAGAATTGTTAATATCACTGGAAAACCAACAAATACCATGCCCTATAATGACCACAAGTCCAAGTTAAGTAAATGCCTTAAAAGTGAACATAAGTTATAGGCTTCAGAAGGCTGCAGTTGGATTTGTTTCAAAGGTTCAATGTGTGAGATTTGCTGGCAGGTCTTTTGAATCCGTGACTGAAAGTGAGATCCAATAATCAAAAGATGGTGATGGTGTTTGGTATCATTTTGATAAGCGGCTCATTTTGAACATGAAAAAAGACACAAGTTAAGTATGAAACAAAACATTGTAAATTTGAAAGCAGGAACAGCTGAACAGTAGCTTTACTACATCGTCAGCAGGTGGAAGGTGCATGTACACAAACACGGAGGAAATTGAAATTGATATTTTATAGGCAGATTCTATCAACGCCCTCGTCTTTCTGTTCATTGACTTCCATTTGTGTAAATCTGCCAGGGAGGAACAAACTAATTCACCTGAGTTATCAGTTCTATCTGAGGCCCAGATAACTTATCATTTCCTCCACTCTGCAGAGCTAATAATGTCGGGGGGCTTGTAATGGTTGTTCAGAATATACAACCTTAATATCACTGCACAGAGGTGTGTGAGTCTGAACCGTAGTGAGAAAATAAAATTCAATTTGTTCAGAGAAGTGTTGGTGAAGGCATGCTCTCTGGTTAACATTTATGTTGGAGGTTCACTTTGAAATAACTGAACGGGAGTAATTGAAAAAACAAACAGACCATCTGCCTTGAAGGTCTTTTTTGTGTCACTGGAGTTATTCATTTGTCAAAACAGAGTCAAAGCACATTACCTCTTTAACCATCAGCACACATTGTTGTTATGGTTATGTTATTCGTTTTTTTAAAGTCTAATGGCCAATGGTTGTCATTGGTTACTTTTTGGATTGCAGCGCTTTAATCCGTGTTAATGGATTGTTTGATATCATATCACAAATAATCTGTATGAACAAAGCTCAGAGGAGTTCTATGTGGGGAGTCTGAACAATGTTATCAAGCTTTACAGACTGTTTGTGGAGCCTTTTCAGCCCTATCAGGCCTGTGTGTGTGTGTGTGTGTGTGTGTGTGTGTGTGTGTGTGTGTGTGTGTGTGTGTGTGTGTGTGTGTGTGTGTGTGTGTGTGTGTGTGTGTGTGTGTGTGTGTGTGTGTGCGCGTACTGTACATGGGAGGTGGTAAGGATGGGGGGGGGGGGGGGGGGGGGGGGGGGGGGCTGTCTTTTTCTGGATAATAAATCCATCACCACTGCCTGCACTTCTGCAGCCAAAGAGCTGACTCCTGTGACAAAGTGGCCTGCTGCTCGGCATCCCGGCAGCACAGCCCTGCTAATAGCAGCAACCTCTGCTTAATGTCCTGACGCTAATGAATCCATGGAATTAACGTTCAGAGCAAACAACAAACTGATAGAAGAAAACAGAAATTCAGTTAGATTAGCTGGAAGGAATTGGATTGGTGTTTTTTTCTGCTATCTCGCCTCTGCTCGAAATTGTTACTTACACAGACAAATACACTCACATCCAGATGTTCTAGTCTTTAGTCGGACAAGTAAATGAACAGTATAAATGTGGGTTGTTGATGGATGCATTGTTGAGCTCAGGTGAGTCGTTAAGGCTTTCTAGTTTATACTTTTTGTCTCACAATGAATCAAAACTTTTATTAGAAAAAAGCTTTTTCTTTCCTTTGCGGAGTATTGAATGTAAAGCAGTAAATACTCAGCCATTTGGATCAACTGATACTGATTTCCAGCTACAGGCCAGTATCACAAAGAAGCAGCACCTATTGGCAAACACTGCACATCACAGATAGGGCTGCCATGGCAGGGCTGCTTTTGGATCGGGGGCCATGGTGACAGTGTCAGACAGAGAAAGACAGATTAGTGACCCTGACTTAAAAACACATGCTGCTGTGAGAGTCTGTCAGTACTGATCCAGAAAAAACAAGCCTCATACGATGTTCAGGTGATCTCACACTTTGTCAGGAGTTGTTGAGTTGTTTAAGATTGAAAATTATAGATTATGTGCTGATGTCTTCAGTGTGGCTTCTGTTTTTTTTTTTTTTCATTTAAGGTGTCTGATAAAGGATTTCGAGGCTCGTCCGTCGGTGACCCACCTCCTGGAGCATCCCTTCATCAAGCAGGCCCACGGCAAAGATGTAGCACTCCAGCAGCAGTTGGCTGTTCTCATCCAGGAGCAGCAAGAACTGGGCTGCAAAACCAGAACCAAGTAAGTAACCTTCATCAGCTTGACATGAATAAAAATGTTTTGAAATGACCATTACATGATAACATGGCTGGATGCTGCGTTTGTGTTCTGTGCTGTCTGTCGGAGATTTCTGTTGCTGCAGACTGAGTGGTGATATCATTTCTGTCCAGTAGGGGGCAGGGTCTCATCTCCTTTCACTTAGGGATGACGATGAGTCTCAGTAATGGACATTACAGTATGTGATTAAAGAGAAGTCAGGGAGGTGTGACTAATTCAGAAGGAGTGATTGTGCTGACTAACCTCAGATTGATAAATACCATTTAGGCCAGAGGATGAGGAAACCATTCTTTAAGGGAGTCTTTAGCACTGAGTACTTCTCCACCCGTGTGATTAAACCAATGAAATATTCTCTATAGTCTGATTTATCTCTGAAAAAAGAGACATTTCAACCACAATGCCTATTTTTGAGCCTAATAGGGTTATTTTCTATAGGGATTTTAATTACAGCTTTTAGAAAGTTCCATTTGTTTTATATGGATTAATACTTTACGATATTACCTGTTTTAAAATAATACAATCTCCATTATTCAATTGATCAAAAAAGTACCTAAGCTTTAAAAAAAAAAAAACACAGATCTGCAATAATAATTTTAACCCAAAGCTGCCACAAGAGGAACACAGAGAGCAGCAGAGGTCCATTCAAACTCACAGGTCAGAAAACACTGACGTTTCTCAAGTCCTTTTGGTGTCTCATAAAGATCTTACAATCAGAGTACAGAGGGGGTGACACTGTGGCAGAGTTAAGAATTAAATGTTGCAGATGTATTTCTGAAATTAAGTCGACGTTCAGCAGTTTTCTTGCATTTTATTTGTAATTAAAAACATGAAACGACCCAACATTGGCTGTCTAAGACTCTTTTTTTTTGCTGTGTAATGGACACAAGTATTGATAATGTCATATTATTACTGCTAGCGTATTGAAGTTTATAATTCTGGTACCGTGACGACCCCGACATGGATAATAGTTAATAGTATATACGAGCAGATACCAAGGTCAGAGAAAGTGTTGTTGTAGATTTATTCTTCATTCATTATAAATAGTTCAGAGAAACTCTCATTGCATCACGTGACAGCAGAAATAGTCACAAAGCTGATATTTACTGGAGAAGTACTGACTATGCTGATGCTTAATCTTCATTCTAAAGGAGTTTGCTGAACCTGCCCTTGACAGAGAGTGTTGATGTTGTGCCAGCTCTGTTTACTCCAGAGAGTGTGCAGAGTCTGAGCCTGATCCCGAATTCCTGTCCACAGTGAAAGTGGATAATGGGATTAGGAGCTTGTAGTGCGAGAACTGGGCTCGCCTGGTTTAGTCTCTCATGCCACAGATCAGCACACAATGACTCCAGATAAGAATAAAGACAGAGAGAACTTAGAAGTGGCTGCCCTAGGTGGAATAGTGTGATTCAGTTCAAAGCAGGAGAGAGGTAGAGTCCTGCTCTAAAGGGACATGATGACGAGCGTTCTCTTCAGAGGGACCTGATATTTTAACTTCATTACAGCGCTATATTCAGAATATAAAATGAAAACAAAGGCAGAGGAGGAAACAAGTCCTGACCCGGAGCTCAAATATTTCCATTGATGCTATGACTGAATATTTATTAAAGTAGAATATAGATACACCCTGTGAATATGAGTGTTTGCAGCTTTTTCAGTAGCTTTGATATAAAGGACAAGGGTGTTTTTTTTTCTTTATTATTCTCAACTTCATCTGCAGCAACACCTGTGAAAAGACCTGAACTAACAATTTTTACATCCAGGAGTCTAAACTGCTCTCTGACTTCTCTTCTCTGTGGCACTAAGTCAATGATTTTGTACCATTTGAAATACATATTTAAAGGTGGTTTACTGCTTTCCAGTTTCATTCTCATTAAAGTAAAAGAGGTTAGATGGCACTGTATTTTTCTAAAATAAACAAGTCAATATTAAAACGGAGTAAATAGGGTAGGTGTCCATGAACTGTTTTCAGGATAAATACACAAACTAGAACTCAGTAAACAGGTGAAACACATATTATACTGTGCTACTATACTATTCAGAAGTGGATGCTTACACATCATTAAATTAAAGTCTGTTGCATATGAACTTTCTCATGGAAATTCAAATGTATAATTTAATATATTGACAGAGGAAAAATCTGTTATTACTGTTCAACAGCTAGATGAGCTAACTGTAAGCTAACATTAGCTTGTTAATTTGATCTGTTAGACTGAAAAGTAAAAGAGTTTCTGTGATTTATTTTAAGGTAACATTTAGGCTAAAATCTGACTTAAATACTGTTTATTAATTTAAACCACAAAACTTTGATGCTAAATAAATATCATAAATGTTGTAAATAAATGCATACAAAATGACTCTATGAGAAGCATTAAATAGCTTAGCATGATACGATCATTCCCTCATATTCTTTACTGCATTAAAACAAGTAACATGATTATTTATCTAAACATGTTGAAAAAACAAAACAAAGAATTGACCATTCACTTTGTTGAAAAACACCATAAGGCTTTTATTGTTGTAAGTTAGTCTTCAGTTTGTGATGCTTTATTGACTTCCTGTTTGCATAAGCTCACATTAAGTTTGCCTTTCATTGGAAGCCAAAACAAATTTACACATATAAGCATTCATTTGTGAAACGGGAAAGTAATCCGTTTAAAAAATATAGTTAATAATTTATTAAGGCCTTAAAAACAAAACGTATTACACATTTATAAATAGGCTAACTGATGCAGTCTGAACCATGATGATTATGATATTAACAGCCACAGGAAGGTCAAATATGTGTTGATTTGACTTTGTTTATTTTTATGGATATGATAAAAACGACATGTATAGAATATCACTCGCCCTTTTCTTTGGATTTGATAGAAATGGCTGCTTGTCGAGTGTACACTGACACACTTGTATTGACACATATAAGCTGTGGGCAATCACAGGCACTGCTCTCTCATGCTCTCTTTCACACACTCTCTGGTGTCCCCTGAGGATTCTCACAGTCCCTTCGAGCCAGCTGGCTCGGTGTTGACCTCTGCCCACTGGGGCTCATTGTTAGAGTGATAGGTCAAAACACAGATGAAGTGCAATCTCAGCCTGCGATAATGGGAGATGTGTCTCCTGGGAGAGCTTAAAGGGCTTCACATAAACCTTGGAAGTGACTGGGTCTAAGATCCACACAGTCAAAGTACTGTTTCTCATTCAATAGTCACTTTACAGCTTTCTTAGACATTATCATGTCCTTGGCTTTTATACAGGCACGACCGGATCAATACTCGTAAAACTCTCATAATAGAGCGATGTCCTGATGATGATCTGGTAAACCTGGAGTTCTTAGACGAGGTAAGATTTAATGTGTTTATCGTATTATACACCGATCGCTGCTAGGTCCAATGATCTTGATGCTATGTGTTTATTCCTCTTTGTAGGAGAAAATAATCAGCCATCTCCAGAGGAGGTACGGTGAGCTGCAGGTGTACACTTATGTTGGTGACATCCTCATTGCTCTCAATCCTTTCCAGAACCTCAGCATCTACTCTCCTCAGGTTGGTCCAGTAACTCTCATCATCCCATTTATATCCCAACCACAATAGAAATAACGAGTGATTGCTCATCTGTCAGGCTGTTGTCCCTACCATAGAGGACATGTTTATGTATTCTTTTAGTAATTTTGAAAAAGAACCGTCACTGTGAATATACATATATTATTTAATTTAAATGATCAATATACTCACACTTATTTATGTAAATACTGTAATTGACATCTTAATTTAATGTTGTACCTGTACATAAGAGAGCACAGTTCACAGAAGTTAAATTACTTGTGTGTGTGTAAGCATACCTGGCCAATAAATCTGATTCTGAAAAGAAATACAAAAATAAACCATAAAATCTGACACATACAATATAATTGTTGACACACACCATTATATCAGCGTTCATTGTATTGTAGCAGCATTATTCCAAGTTTGGTAATTGGTTCACCGCTTGGGGAAAGACTACGTCCATTAAAAATGTTAATAGATTTTTTGAATGAGATACTGTATCTATATATTAATGGTCTCTAAACAGTGAATTCTGTTTATCATGAACTTTTTCTCTCAAACCCCTGTCAGGGTTTTTTTTTTTTTTCGTTTTTTTTTTTTTTTAACTTTTATTCACCAAAACGTGCATACACACACTCACACAATAAAAAACATGAGATACAAACAAGACGGGAACTGTGGTACAATACAGTTTTGCAAGCAGATTTAGACAAAAACAAACAGACAAACAAAACAAAATGAAAAGTGTCAGTAAATAAAATGAATGAATTAGAAAGAGGGACAAAATAAGTAAATGAGCAAACAGGACAAAGAAAAACATAGTAACAAAATGATGTAAAATAAAACTGGTGGGATAGGTTGTAGACATGGTGATGATTTTTGGTGTTATTTGTTTGTTTTTATTTTGTTTTTCTCTTTGTATGGGTGCTAACATGATGATTGCCAAATATAGACTGTTTATAAATTATATTAAAATTGTTGTGCTAATTTCCTCTCTCCTCCTTGTTTACCTGCCTGGTTCCCCCTGTCAGGTTGACATTCTATGTTTAAAGGAAAATGTCCCAATAAATTTACAGTTGAATTGAAATTCTTGATAGTGATGTGCATTTTGACTTCATTTCAGTTCTCTAAGCTGTACCACGGCGTGAAGCGGGCCGATAACCCTCCACACATCTTTGCCACTGCAGATGCAGCGTACCAAAGCATGGTGACGTTCTGCAAAGACCAGGTATTATACAGAACAATCATCTGATGAGTGGAAACATGCAACCCTGTGATTATACAATTGGGAAAAAAAGAGAGAAAAATAAAAAAGGAAAATGCATTTTATACAATGTGGACATTCATAGCTTGATAAGTTATTGAGTAAAAAGTGTTTCCCTTTGTTTTAGTGTATTATAATCAGTGGGGAAAGCGGTGCAGGGAAAACAGAGAGCGCTCATTTGATCGTTCAACATCTTACCTTCTTGGGAAAGGTATCGTAACCAATATTTAATTCAATCTGCATCTTCAAAACGTGCTTATAGAAATGTTGAATCCTGCATAATCTCTAAATGTTTATACAGATTATATTAAGGAAACATGTTGATGCTCTTAGGCGAACAACCGGACGCTGCGTGAGAAGATCTTGCAGGTGAACCCCCTGGTGGAGGCCTTTGGAAACGCCTGCACAGCCATCAATGACAACTCGAGCCGCTTCGGTAAATACCTGGAGATGAAGTTCACTCCCACTGGAGCCGTCATCGGGGCAAAGATATCGGAGTACCTGCTGGAGAAGTCCAGAGTCATCAAACAGGCGACGTATGTGCTGCTGAGGCTGCTTCTGATTGGCTAATCGTGTGAAACATCTCTTAACTATTCTGTTTGTGTTCACTTAGGGGGGAGAAAAACTTCCACATATTTTATTACATTTACGCTGGACTTTACCACCAAGACAAGCTGAAGACCTACAGGTTACCAGACAAGACCCCTCCCAGGTCAGCATAGAGGGGGGTTTGATAATACTCCTGATACCTCCTGCCTTCTCACTGTAGAAACTGATCAAATCATAATGTGTATCTGTATCTGTAGATATATTGACAGTCAGCACTGTAAAGTGGTGCAGGACATCGTCTCCAGCAAGCTGTACAAGGAGCAGTTTGATGCAATTCAGGAGTGCTTCAGAAATATTGGCTTTACTGAAGAGGTACATTAATACTCCATCAAATACCTACTATAAGTATTACATCATTTTTTTTATTTGAGAGTTTTGATATATGTGTATTTTTTTTTCATTTTCATTTTCAGGAGGTGATTTCTGTTTACAGAATTCTCTCAGCCATTTTAAACACCGGCAACATTGAATTTGCGTCCATCACATCCCAACACCAGACAGATAAGAGTGAAGTGCCTAACCCAGAGGCCTTAGAGAACGGTGAGATATAAACAAGGGCAATGTGTGTTGTAATAGTCAGAAATACTGGTCTTTAAGCCAAAGAAACAGGTTGCTTTAATGGCCTCCTCTGGGATCTTTATTTGTGGTTTAGGTGAGATTTTTAAAAAAGCAAAGAAAAAAAAAAGCAGAAGGCTATTTTATGTTTTATTCCCTCTATGGGTGATGATTTAAGGAGTGAAATGCCCTTCTTCTCTGCAAGAATTTTATTTAATAATGAAACTATTACAAGAAATGTGTTCACAGGCCTCTGCTTTATGTTTTTTTCATGCTTATCATTTGTACATTTGTAATAAAGCCAACTTCATTTCAGGCGTGATAAAGCCCTTTTTATGGACTTTATTGTGCATCGCACAAAATCAACAATGAATCAGCCAAATTTGGTGACCCAGAAAATGCTGGGGAAAAAAAAGACAATTCTCTGTAAGCAGTTGAAAAGCATAATTTATACAAGCGCAGAAGCCTTTTCTATTTACATAACAAATGTAAAGACACCCAGAGTAAAAGATTGTCGGGGCTTATTTTTATGCTAATGATAAAGGCAGATGAGCTCTTGATTATCACACTGATTAAGTCTCTTTTCTCTCCTCTCAGCTGCGTCTCTACTCAGCATCGGCCCAGAGGAGCTGCAGGAGGCGCTGACCTCCCAGTGTGTGGTCACCAGGGGCGAGACCATCATCCGCACCAACACAGTGGACAAAGCCACCGACGTCCGAGACGCCATGTCCAAGGCCTTGTACGGCCGCCTCTTCAGCTGGATCGTCAACCGCATCAACTCCCTGCTGCAGCCCGACATGAATATCTGGTGAGTGTGCGCCTGGTGATGAACATCTGTGTGGACGTCCACTGTTACTCTCTCTTCTTCACTGATCTTGAGCAATCAGGCAGAATTTCAGCCGGGCTCTGATGACCTTTGTGGAAGCCTGTGGAGGTAGATGCAAACATGCAGAGGAGAATATCAATGCGCAAGCTCAAGACAAGCAAAGGAGAGCGAGAAAAAGAAGTTTTAATAAATTTTTGATACAGAGTTGCGTGCAGAGAAAATAATATTCAGATGATTAAAAAGACTTCAGAGAGACTGCAAAGAGGCTGTTCATTGATCCAAAAGAATCCCTTCATAAATGTGAGCGTCGACTGTCAAGGAGTTGTCTGTCAGATGTACAAAAGCCAGAGTTCCTGTCTACAGTCCAGTCATCTTTGCTGTTTCCTTATTGCCATTAATAACCTGGTAGCAAAGACTAAAGGTGACCTCTACATACAACGGCTTATGACTGATGATGAGAAGCAGCAGCTCCCAGCACTGAATATGAAATGCAGGCTGTTCACGCTGTGTTGTAAGAAAACGAGTATTGTTTGTGCAGATATTGAAAATGACTTGAGGTTGAATCAATAGAAGCTGAAATAAAACCATCTAAGCAGCTCTGAGATGATGAAAACTGATGTTTTTGTGGCAGTCCAGAATAGATTCTAGTATTTGGGTTGAACTAGGATTATCATTAAAGTTTTATCAATTAATATGGCTGCTGGGGATTTGCTCCTCGCTCGTTTCATAGAAGAATAAGTTTGTTTGTCCCCTTTTTTTCTCCTTTGAAGTGCCGCAGAGAGCGGCATGAATGTGGGAATCCTGGACATCTTTGGATTTGAAAACTTCACAAAGAATTCCTTTGAACAACTGTGCATCAACATCGCAAACGAGCAGATCCAGTTTTACTTCAACCAGCACATATTTGCCCTCGAACAGGTGAGCTCGAGACACGGCGCGGGGTTAGTGATAGTACATCTGTACATTACATGGTGCTGAAGATGTCACTGTAATATGATATGTAAATGCATCAACAAAACAACACTTCTGAGTGATGAAACATACTGAGACAAACAACCTGCTCTTCAAACATTTGTGGAGAAATGAGTGGTTTTAATATAATTTCTTTAATAAAGAAAGAGATGCTCTCTCTTCATGAACTCTTAGCTTCTCTCCGGGCTGTGATGTGTGAAGGATTGTTTATGCTGTTGTGAAACACTAAATGAGTCTCTTAATTGATTTAATGAAGTTGTTTACCCTGAAGTGCGAGACCTCTTTTTTTCGTTGATGAAAATTAATAGACATTAATCAAGAAGCATTTTACCTTTTAGTCTTTTAACTTTGCCTCTTAAAGGGAAAACCTTCTCTACATTTATAAGCAGACGTGAACAAAAGCCAGTGAATTAAATACACACAAGGTCAATTACTGAGGCAGGATTTCATACAATCTAATCATATTCCCCGTTTGTTCACGTCCATTTTCCAGAACTGTTCAGGATGAGAACTGTAATTGAAAGCTTCATTTGTCCCATACACATTAATTACTGCAGTGATCATTGAAAATAAGACCTTTAAGCCTGTTGAAAAGATTCCTCTCCTCAAACAGGATGGAGCTGGCCCTGATGAAGCGGCTGCAGCTCAGTGGAAAGGGATTTTTATGTAGTGTGGATGTCTTCAGTCCCGCTGTACAAAGAAACTGATTATTCTGAGTTAATGACTTAAACATGAGGACGCTTTAGATCCATTGGTTCCTCTTTATTAGTAAAATATATATTTAAAAACAACTTTTTGATCTGAAATTTAATAGATGCAATAATGTGATTTGACTCTGGGTTAGTGGCAAAGTGAAATAAATTATGAATAAGTAAGTGACTCTATTTGTTAGTTCAGAGCTGCTCTGCTTTATGCATTCAGTGAAAAGACTCTATTATGAACTTCACTCATAGACTGCTGCTGTTTGATTCTGTTGATCAGAAATTCCCTCACACACACAAACAGAAGTAATATTTAGCCAAGATGTTTTAATTGGGTCATTTAGAGAAATCATTAACAAGCTACATTTGAATTAGATGGAGTACCAGAGCGAGGGGGTGGATGCCAGTCTGGTGGAGTACGAGGACAACAGGCCCATCCTGGACATGTTCCTGCAGAAGCCCATGGGCCTGCTGTCCCTGCTGGACGAGGAGAGCCGCTTCCCTCAGGCCACCGAACAGACCTTAGTGGGTAAGAGTTATTCATGCAGCCACACAGTTCATACACCTGTTCACCTTAACTGATTTATTTTGTTCCTTTTTTTCATTTCATGCCCACAGATAAATTTGAAGACAATCTGCGCTGCAAGTACTTCTGGATACCAAAACGTGTGGAGCTTTGTTTTGGGATTCAGCATTATGCAGGAAAAGTAAGTCGTACCTTTTTTTGGAAATTAAACACAAATAGATTGTGACATTTTCCTCATGGTTGTGAGAGTGGTGATTATGTTGTTTAATGCCTCTTGTGGTAAGTAAACTAAAGTTAAATGTAAAATACTTTGCAAATGGTTCAGATAACAGAATGGAAACGATTGAGCATATGATTGTTTTGACAATTTACATTTTCAAACGACTTAAAGCTAAAGCAAATTAGATGGTTCATATTTCAGTTACTAGGATAGGATGAATAAATAAAGGTTTTTCTTGACTATATGATCATATTGTGTTACTGTTTACTATCTCCTGTGACACCTTTTGGCTTGTTGCAGGAGTAAGATCAGCGGTCTTACTGGCTTTAACAATACTGGCACATTAACATTAGCTCTTCTATATTTAAGTGGAAGTCAGCTACATAGCAAACAAAGAACCCTGAAAGTACGACCACATGTTTACACACTGGCTTTCCCAGGTGTACAGAGTCAAAGAGTCAAAATGTCTTCAGTGAAAGATACAATATCTGATACATTTACTTGAGATTTTGATAGAATAAACATTTTAGATAGATAGATACTTTATTGATCCCGAGGGAAATTCAAAGCATCCAGTAGCAGGTTACAAAGACGTTCATGACATGAAACATTTGTTAAAAAATTAAACCACAAAACCGACGCCCCCCTCCCATACATATATATTAACCTGAAAAAAAGATTTAAAGAATACCCCTAGATGAATCCAATTATTTTTAGCAATGTTTAAAAAGAAGAAAATGATTAAAAAAAAACAGACATTAAATAACAGTCAGTGCAAATATTAAAGGTGCGATTTAAATAATTGTGAGGTTTTAGTCATGTTTCAGCCTATGCAAAAGGGAAGAAACAAACCACCCTGTGCCTCTGCCTTGTGTCCTGCTCTAAAGGTGATGTACAACGTGAATGGCTTTTTGGAGAAGAACAGAGACACTCTTCCTGCAGACATTGTTGTGGTCCTGAGAACATCGGAGAACAAACTTCTGCAGCAGCTGTTCTCCAGCCCTTTAACTAAAACAGGTACACCATCATAAAGGCCTCAATGAAAGATATTCAGTGATGTAGAAACATCTCTGCCCCTAACAGATTATTCAGCAGCTGAGCACAATGGAAAAGGGAGATGGAACTTTTCTTTTAGACAAACTACTGTGAACAATGCTGGGTTCTAACTGTGCCAGTGTCTCCTGCTTCCATAAATGTTCAGGTAAGTGGGTTTCTTAAAGATGCGGCTCGCAGGCATCTCCTGGTCCCCCCCTTCATTTCAAGCCTCTGTGTGCCGTGCTCGGGTAAATCTGCAGTCTCCATTATCTCTTGAGAGGCTCAGCTCTCTGCACGGCGCTCTGTTTTTATTTTCACTAAGCTGTCCCTCTTGGTTTCCCACTGCTCAATGCTATCTACAGATTGTGGGTGCAGTGGGATATTTTTATGATAAGGTTCCTAAGTACCCAGGGGATGAAGAAACAGTATTTAGAGAACACAAAAGCAACTCTTCCCACCTCTTTTCTGTTGGTTAAATGAAGGTAGAGTAATGTGCTCGTCATTAGCCCCTGCTGAGGCCTCCTGGTCACTTGACTTAGCTGAAATGCTAATATATATGTGTTAAATTATCTGATTCCCACTTCTTACTTTATTTCTGCTAAGCCACATTATGTGATTCACTTCCTTTTTAGGGACCTGTAAATGCCTGCTTTCAGTCCCAGTGGCATTAAAAGAAGCTTCATTTCACAAAAGGCACCTTAGCTGAGACTGGAGCAGGAGTCTGTGTGGTGTGTGGGTAAACTGCAGGTTGTGCACGAGGGAGCCCTCAGCCACTTCTCCTCCACAATTCACAGCTTCAGAGGAGTATCCTCTATAACAACAAACTCAGTCAACACTTAAATTCAGTGCATAAGTCCCCTGGATAGGTGCTAAACTGTGCTGTAGTGTTTACTGCTTTTACTTTTTTCACTGTTTATTTGTCAGTTCTGCCATTCAGAATTTAAACGATTATTTCTCTGCTACATTTTCTTGACCTTTATATCCTAAAAAAGTGCAACCAGAGCTCACAGGCAATGCAATGCCTCCTTGCATGATAATTTTGCAGGCAGTATGCCCCTCATTTGCTGGCAGTCGACTCTTTTGTTATATCTTTGGAGTTGGAGGTCCAATTTTCTTTTTTTTTCTTTTTTACAGTTTGTGAAACTGCAGATGATCTTGTTAGATAAAAGCTATGAAACCCTCCTCTGGCTTATCATTCTGGAAAAGATGGAGTGCCGTTTAAAGTGAGATACAGTATAGCATAAGAAAATTATAAATCTATTCTGCAGGGTAAAATTTGCGGGGGGATTTAATTTGCATTTTACTACACATTATAGATTCAGTGTTATCTATGAAATTACCATTATCTGAGGGGATCTGATGAAAATCTGTTTTACACCAGGGTGGCTTCACAGTCTCTGTCGTCTCCTCTCAGTATCACCACTAGGGGACACCCTCGTTAGACCTGCAGCCTGCCGCTGTTACAGAGGTGAAATAATGGATCTGAGATGTTACACACATGCAGTGAGTGTTACAGTTTGACGTTTAACTCTGACAGGAAGAACGCCCTTTTTAAGTTTAAAAACAGGAAAACAGTCCCAGTTTATGAAATATTTCCTTTCATCTAAAAAAACACAAAGCAGATGAAGAACTCGATGGTCTGTGTATTCCTGCAGTTCATGTCTGAAGAGCAGTAGGAAACTGAGGGCCCCCAGAAAGTAAAATCCTCCCAGGGGCAGTGAATAGCGGGGCCACTTGAGCCCTGCAGAATTCGGGTCCTTGAGGCTTGGACATGTGGTGGTGTTTTGTCAGAGGAAATGGGATGTATTTGCATGGACAAATTCATCAGAGCCGGGGCCTTTCCCGGATCATGGGGATCACCGTGTTTGAATTGGCTGGGCTCAGTACGGCCTGCCAGGGCCCGGGCAGCCTGCGGTCACAGTATGGGTCTCTGCATGTGTGTGTGTGTGTGTGTGTGTGTGTGTGTGTGTGTGTGTGTGTGTGTGTGTGTGTGTGTGTGTGTGTGTGTGTGTGTGTGTGTGTGTGTGTGTGTGTGTGTGTGTGTGTGTGTGTGTGTGTGTGTGTGTGTGTGTGTGTGTGTGTGTGTAGCTGCAGGGCTGTCTGGCCTTGCTGCTCGTAGCCCAGAACATCTGCACACACAGCATCTCCAGACTGCCAGTCCTTTGTTTGAGTGCAGTGAAAATTGAGCGCTTTGCAGAGTGATGTGTGCCCAATGTAAAGTTCACATTCAGTGTAAAGACATAACGTCAAACTCCTGCTGTTTTTACTTTTTCTTTAATCCAACATTTATCTTCATCAGGGCTTTGACACTTTATAATCTAGGATAAAGGAAGCGGGGGGGGGGGGGGGGGGGGGGACACTGGTTTGAGAAAAAACAGATCTTTATTGGTTGAATTTGTTTGAAATGTTGAATAATCAGCTAACCAGCTGGACATTTGACAAATGATTATTAATAGAACTTTGAAAAGACAGAATTTATGTGAAGCAGTAAAAATATTTCACTAAATCTTATTTTCTGCTGCATGGACTAATGGAAATGCAGCTAATTTTCTGAAATTATTCAGAATTTTAGCTTGTAACGCTATGCACTAACTAAATTCAGTTAGTTCTTTAAGAACTGTTTGCTGATACTTTTTTTTAATCCAAAGGAAGATTAATTTCATTGTGAAGATTTAGCCTCTGCTAAGTGTCCACAATCTCAGGTCTAACATTTCTTGTTAAAATGCTAATACAACAATACTGACCTGTGAGAAATAAGGGGTTATAAGGTCAAGTCCTGCATGTATGTCAAGCAATTTACATTGTTTTTTCATCTTCACATGAAGCCACAGCAGCAGTCCTCTGCATCTCCCTTCATGTTCGGAGATCCTCCTGTGTTCAACTGTCAGGCTTCTCCCAGCGATATGACACATTTGGCTCTTTGTTCTCCGACAGTGTGAGTTTTTTTTTTTTCATCCCCCCAGTGGGCAAGCAGCACCAGTCTCTCTCCACCAGACTTCCACACTGCACTCCCCACAATTCTGTCCCAAAAGAGACACTCACCAAGTAATACTTTTGTTCAATTTCTCCCCTTATCGTGGAATGTTTTGAGTCAGCAGTGGGATTTTTGACGGGCCCTGCACATCAATAGCGAGGAGCCATCTCTCCTAAGTCACATGGTACAACATCCTTTGATAAATGCAACACAGTGTTGTGTCACTAAAAGCCAATTACACCATGCTTTTTATGATTGATCTGCTCTGACAGTAGTGGATGGCATTTAAATCAACAGCCCCCGGAGCCATCTCTAGGCATAAACGGTGGTGGTTATGGAGGGGTGGGGTGGGTGGCGGGGGGGTGGGGGGGGGTTATGGGTGCTTTAATCTCATTTGCTTGGGTGCTGAGTTGAGTTTCTAGATCACATGTTTTTGAAAAAGAGAGCGGGAGAGCAGTAGAGATATCCAGCGAGCGTGTGCTCACTCAGCTTTGGGAAGGCTGCTCTCTCTCACAACTTTGATTGTCCCCCGTGTCGACAGCTCGATCCGCAGCTTCTGAAGTACAAGGCGCACACTGGCACTCATAAAAGCATGTAGGGAGGTGTCATATTGAACGCAGGATTGCTTTTTAATCCCAAGCACATTGACTATTCTTGTCAATAGAACCCCAATACAACTGCCAGCTTGAGCTTTTTTTTTTCCTACAGGATTCTTGCTGGGCTTAATTTTCAAAGTGAACGCACAGATGCCAAGGAAGGCTTTTTCTCCCACCCTCCCCTCCTCCCATCCCCTCCACTTCCCTTCCCCATACACCGCACTGCCTCTCTCTTTCTGTTTGTCCTGGAAGTCCATGCCAAGATCAACATGCGTAAAGCAGAAACGATCAGTGGGATGCTCCACCGCCGTCTGTTTCACGAGACTCAATGACCTGATGGAGAACAAATTCTCTCACCTTCCCTACTCTGTGAATTATTCATCTTTCTATCTGGAAACTCTTCTTCTGTCTCATTTATTTTCATCATAAGTCCTTGTGAGAGCACTGACAAGTAAGTAAAAAAATGGCCTCCAGTTGTAACTTAAAACTCACATGGCCTCTTTCTTTTACTGGATCCACTGTCAAAGAACAAATCTTCCCTTTTCCTGCTCGTCTCTCTGGTTTGAATAATTAGAACCCACATCATTAGACAAGTTCCCCACTGTATCTAAATGAGAAGGTCTTCTTTCAGGCCGGACATCACAGGTGATCCCTTGGTTTCATGTCTCGGGAGGCAGACATCTTTGAGGATACTGACTATTAACCCGTGCTCTAATCATGTAGTCAGGAGGGGATATGAAACCCGCCAGAAGAATGAATTAATACGACCCGCCAAGGAATACATGAAGAAAGCAGCGAGTGTCCATTTGCGAGGCTTAGGTACAACTGTCATAGTTTCTCTCATCGCGGCGCAGCCCCTTCATCTCCCCTTGATGGTGTCATGGAAGTGAGAGGCGTGAAAGCACAGTGACACTCCACGAGCCCGTTCCACTCACAGCGGCTAATTCAACATGACAAATGTGCTCAGATGATCTGGCCCAGCAGCGCTAATGGGGAGAGGAGAGAGCGCACTTCATTTGCACAAGACCCACTCCAATTAATCCATCCAGCTTTACTCTGGGCTAATTGGAGCGGGGCCCTCCCTGCCTGTGTGCTGCTAATATACCCGACACAGTTAAACAGCTCCTGTTCTCAAAGATCATCGTTTTTTTTTGTGTGTGTGTGTGCGCATGTTTTTCTTGCTGTTGTTGGTTTAGATTATGCCGAAGGGGCGGTGTAGGTTTTAAAATCTGTCCCTGTGATTCTAAACACAGGGCCCGCTCACAAACATGTGTTCATAAAGAGCAATTAAAAGCTCAAATTTCCATAATATCATATTTCACACGTTCTTTTCTTCTATTTTTAGTTGCCAATTCAAAACATCTTCCGAGCACATTTATTTTACAAGTACAAAATGCATAATTAAACGTGACAAAATCTCAGAATTTGAATGTTCAAATGCAAAAAGTGTAAATGGCTGAATAAATAAAGTAGATAAATAAATAAAAGTTAGCAGATAAATGTCAAATACAGAAAGCATCATCATCACAAGCTTAGTAGACAGTCTGAGTTCTTTTGAAGTGCTCTCACATCATATGTTTTGGCTTGTTTTGACTACAGTGTGTGTATGTGTGTGTATATATATGTGTGTGAGTGTTTGTGTATGTGTTTGCCCATGAGACGCAGCATTGCTTTGGCTCAATTCAAAACCTTTGGCACAAGCGAGGCATTCTTTGTCTCAAGTTAGAAGAGGCCTGGCTCCTAATTAATCCATCATAAATAGATTTTGATTGATGGTTCTAATGCTCACTTGATGGTGCAGAGTCCTCTGAGTAAGTCACTTACTGATCCTGTGTTTAAGTTTTTTGGCTCCTTGTCAGACTATGTCCTTAAAAACTGACGTTGAGTTCTAGCAATTTTTCAGCAGAAGCTGACTTCATATTTGCATTTTTTGAAGTTCGTCCGCGTGCTGGGAGAAAATCTAGAACAATTGTTGCCCTGTCACTTCAGCTTTATCTTCAAAACTTACAAAGGTTTTCCTCCTTGCCATACGCGGCTGCTTGGGTAACGCTGCCTCCTGTGTCTGCAGACGTATTTTTCTAAAGGTGTGTGTGGCACATCTGTGCAGCTATTGTTTATTCATGGAGTAAACCCTTTGAAATGTGTTAAGATACTTCCCACTCATTATAAAAATCCTGCCACCCATGGATTAGGACTTTGATGTCACCAATCCTGCTTCAAAGGCTTCTTTCACTGCTATTAATCACAGTTTAGCCTCTGAAGATATAGCCAGAGAAAACATTTGGACATCTTGTGCAGAAACTTTGAAATGTTCAGACTGTCTTGCATATGCTCTGTTCATATCCTTTCCGCTGTGTGTGGGGCTGTTGGACTGCTGTGCAGGCAGCTGTGCTGCTGAGTCCATGTATTCAGCTCATATTCAGTCTTCTTCTTCACTGTCTAGTGCTCAGCTGCAGAATGAAAACCTTTGTAAACATAGAAGAGCATCTCGATCATTGTTTTACATCCATTGTATGCAGGAAAAGTAGAAGAAAAGTGTTAAAATACAAACTCAATGTTAGATAGCTGACATCATTCTTCCCTTTATTCCACTCAGCTGTTAAACAGGTTTCACTTTGAATACTGATATAAATATTTACGTCATGTTCATTCACCTATTTGGAACATATTTTATTTTAATCATATATATTTCAGCATCCTTTGTACTCACCACCATTGCACTTTTATCTCAGAATCAGAATCGGGTTTTATTGCCAAGTACATTTACACATACAAGGAATTTGACTTGGTGTATTGGTGCTAAACAATTAACAAGGAAATAAAGCAGAACTAGAAACAACTTAAATAATACAGTATAAGAAGATATTACAATATATAAAATAGAATTTAAAAACACAAAATGTACAAAAGGTGCAATGTAGAAGCTGTGCAATGTACATATGTACACATCAGGGTTAATATTAAAGCTCCTGTGAGGAACTTTGGGTTTGAGTTGATTTTGGCGCCCGTCTGTGGACAAATAGTTTCCTCTTATCTCTTTGCAGATCCTTTATATGTGTAAGTACGAGTGTTTCCTGATGGAAAATCTCGTCCTGCTTTCTTTTAACTGTCAAACACATCACTTACTGGTAATTATTTTCTGTGGAACATGGCAGCATGTACTGTACATCTTCTCACGTACCTGGGGGCAGTGATTATTAATGTAACAATATAGAAATAATCTGCCATCTTACAGATGTCTCCCTTGCATATGTAAGTCATATAGAGGCGTTTTAATTCCAGTCTATTTCATAACAAGCTAAAGACTGCTTATTGGCGCTTTAATGTTTGTACATGGAAAGCAAAGTTAAACCAAAGACCTCTTCTATAAATGTGCACAAATACAAACCTGGTCAAACCTGGTCAATAAATGTGAGTCTCATTCGGTATCTGACAATGACTATCTGCTAGCATACCAGTCGTTGCACCAATCAGATACCATAATCTTAAGAGGCCTCTCAAAGTAATTAACTGATTTTTGGTGTTTTATATTGTGACAATAAGAAGCAACAACAGTGTGATGCTAGCTGAGATTGTTGTCAGCTAAAGTTTGCAAAATGTGACTTATCAGTGTTTTTCCACTGAGAAACACAACATTTGTTTAATCTTTGTTGTGGTATCAGAAGGCTACTACTCATCATCAGACATTACTCCAGTCTTGATATCTGCATCAGTATCACAAAAGAATAAAATGGTATTTATAAATCTCTTCTTATGCCGTGTTAATGTTTGTTGTTGTTAACAGGGAACCTGGCGACGTCCAGAGCCCGGGTCACCGCTGCCTCCAGATCTCTGCCTCCTCAGCTGGGCTCAGGACGCAACAAGGTGAGGCTCTGCTCCTTTAGCACAGATCACCTGAGAACAAACATAATGTGTTTTTATTAGAAGCTCACAGGCATCGCACCATGAGCCCAGTAAAAACTTGTGCTGCGAGGCGTAGCCATATTAATTGACTGGCTCTGTTATGTTTGCCGTGTAGCTTGTGGTGATGCAGCATCACCATCTGGCATTTGGTGTCTACGGCATAAAAGTTTTTAGGACTTACAAAGTGTTATTGTTGTGTTGTTAATGGGAACTCCAGAATTATTAAATGTGTTGTATGTCCTCACAAAAGACTTTAATTATAAACTTTAATAATCGGTTGTTCTTTTGTGTTTGGCCTCCTATGCTTTGTTCTAAAGTAAATCTGTGTTATTAAAGATGCTATATAAGTTAATGTATTATTTAAAAAAGGTATTATGATAGTTTCATGAGTATGTCTAAGGGCGCCCTCACACTAGGTAAAGTTGTCCCATACCCTGCTGGTCTGCACTCACACTGCTCCAGGACTAACCGGGTCTGAGCACGGTTACCTCATAACATACATAACGTTGTAATACAATGCATGCATATACATAATTATGAAGCGTGCTTAGCTTACAAGACAGGCGGCCTTGAAAAACAAAGAAAAAGGGGATGTGCCGTGTAGTCCGCGTCTGCAAATCGGAGAACAGCACAGAGAACATGACGGCTACTTTACTGACTCTGTGGCTTATTCTGAGTGATTTTAGTCAGACACAGCCATTACACTCTAGGATTTGTCGATAATGAAGGCTGTCCATGTTGTGTATCTGTGCATGAACTGTACCGTGCCGAAGCACACCTCTTCTAAGCGTGCCAGGGCTGAGGAAGTGTACCATGCTTTAGCACGGATGAGAGCGCTCACTAGTCAAACTAACTCAACTTTAGGGGTGAAGTATGCGTAGGCATTGCCTAGTGTGATTGCGCCCTAAGAAGTACATTGAAACTGTTAGCATCCAGTGTTAATCATGTTCTTACTGAAATTCCTCCCAAGCTTCTTGGAGTGCCTTTAGAGTTGCACAGTGTTAAAAAAACACTATCCTTTCTTTTCTCACCTCAGGACTCATTCCACTGTATCTATTTTATGTTATTTAAAGGCTTTATCTGTGATTTTTTACACTTAAATGTAATATAAATCAAGTATATCCTCTGAAAATAACTCTGTGAGTCATGACTGTCAGTCCCACTGTCTGTGATGTTTTCAGAGTCCTATCTTCAGTTTGTTTACATCGCCCGGACGGCCGGCTGACTCCCCCCCTTCAGTTGTTTAATTGAGGGACTAGAGAAAAGAAGAATAACATACTGTACTCACTGCTTAACTGTGTTTCTAGATCACGCTCATTTCAGGTAAATTTACATGCAGTGTGAAGATACGAGCATAATAAAGATCACTAGCATTAGCATGCTAACACAACAATGCAGCGCGAGTTGTTTTGGTTTCATGCTGGTGCTCAAGGGCGACATCTGCTGGATCAAAAAATCACATATAAAGCCTTTAAGGAGAGTCACTCTCTGCAAGATATTTGAACTAAAAATATCTTTGCTGAATGTGTTTTTTTTAACTGAGTGTTTGTTAAAACAAATGTAAGAAATCCCAGTATGATTTCCAGTGTGAAGCTTCCTTTAAAGTGACTCTCTTGTCTATCCACTTTCCCTCTTCTCTTATTTCCACGTCACTCACCAACATTTGCTGTACACAGTCTCCCAAATACCTGTTGAAGGTAAGGCTTCTGTTGAAAATAGTTTCTAATTCTAAATGTATATCTGGACGGCAGACAAGCTCCAAATTATGTTTAGTCTTTGAAATACTGAATTTGCTGAAATCAAGTGATCAGCATTTTAATCTAAATTGAAAATCAAACTGTTTTTCATTCCCTCACTCTGAATCATGTCAGCTTCTCTCTTCCAAACATCAATCACAGTCTGGCTTTGGAAAATGTCAATTATTTCTTTTGAACTCTTTTCTCTTGTAGACACCAAATTCTTAATGTAAACAAATGCTCTGTGATGTCTTCTTTTTAGATTACAGAAAAAACACAATGTGGGATACAAACATAATCTGTTCTACTTTCTTGAACTTCCCTCCGGCACCTTCTCAGTTATTCTGGAACAAGAGAGGCCGTTCGTAATAACAACTCGCTACCATTGATGTAATATGTATGCCGTCATGTTCTCGATCAGAGTTGGAGAAAGAGTCGACAGAAACAAAAAGTTAACAGCGTGACCAGATTAAAGCGTAGTGACGCTCGTTAGAATAGAGGAAGTGAGTACTCGATAACCTTTTTGTTCTTCAAACTAACAAAGTGTCAAAGCGTACGAGCTCTCCCTTCACTTTACTCGGAGAACATTCGACGTACTTTTCTTTTTCTGCTCTAGGATGAAATAAAATTTTAAGGTATGCACTTTGCTTTGTAGACGTACTATAAAATATCCATTGCATCATTAACTTTGATGAAGCCATGAACTGCGAGGGCCATTAGAAAGCTTATATTGTGTCCTCGTTAATCCGTCGTTGGGATGACTGTCTGCTCCATGACGGCTAGTCTCATTACTCAGGATGCTCTGCAATTTTCCCATGCCCCTCAGCAGTGCAGAATTATTCTCTAGATTGTTAGCTTTAAGTGTTTATGGGGCTCTGTTTTACAGACGGCACAGTTAGTACAGCTGTGTATCCCCAACTGGCCCATTTAGAGGAGAGAAAGCTGCTGTAATAACACCTTTATCTCCACAGAGGACGACAGGTTGAGCATAAACGTCTTCTCATTTCAATCTGCTGCCTTTACAGCGACTCACCTGGCCTGAGTCTGTCCTTTTTTTTATCAATGCCATGTGTTCATTCAGCCTTTCTGTGTTCAGGTGGACACCATGGAGATGATGCGCCACCCCGGAGAAACCACCAGCATGAGGAGACAGACTGTAGCCTCATATTTCCGCGTAGGTATTTTCTCTTTCATGCTGCCCCACTTCTCTGACAGCAGCTGCTGTGAACTCTTCTGTTCAAATATAACAGATATATAGATCATAGTTTTGTCAACACAAAGAGGCTACATAAAATGTTTCAGAGAAAGAAAAGAAAGACAGAGCATAGACCTCTATTAATGTCAACGAATCTGTCAGATAAATCTAGCTTAAACATATCTGTGGTGTGATTGAATCAAATGTTTTTATTTAAAGGCTTTCTATGTGATGTACTTAAATGTAATAGAAAACAAGTATATCCTCTGAAAATAACTGTGAGTCATGACTGTCTACAATGGGTGTAACACCCGAGTCCCACTGTCTGTGATGTTTTCAGAGTTTTCAGAGTCCTATCTTCACTTTGTTTACATCGTTGGGACGGCCGGCTGACTCCTCCCCTCGTGTATAAAAGTTGTTTAATTGAGGGACTAGAGAAAAGAAGAATAACATACTGTACTCACTGCTTAACTGTGTTTCTAGATCACGCTCATTTCAGGTAAATTTACATGCAGTGTGAAGATACGAGCATAATAAAGATCGCTAGCATTAGCATGCTAACACAACAATGCAGCGCAAGTTGTTTTGGTTTCATGCTGGAGCTCAAGGGGGACATCTGCTGGATCAAAAAAATCACATATAAAGACTTTAAGAGGTTTTAGTTCAATTGAATTCATGTGAAATATATCACATACATATTTTAAAGCCTGCCCCAGTCTTGAAGACATATGAAATAAAGTGCTGAAACATTTCTGCTTGGAAGTGTCTCAAACCAAACATGAATGTAGGAAAATAAGTACAAAACTTGTTTTGACCAAAGACAGCAACTTCTTCTGTTGCTGTCTAACATGTTCTGCCAACTCAAAGTTTGGCAGAATATGTTATATTTTGAATAAAATGATTCCATCTTATAATTACTTAATAGGCGGTTCATTAACTTTAACCTACTGTAGCTACGTATTCCAGTAATTAAAAACAGCTATAATCCACAGTTACAAAAGTCTGTAATAACAGCATAAATCATTTTGTCCACTTTATCCACTCCCTCCAGTAGTTCAAGATTATCATATAAATTAAAAAGATTTTACTAATTTATCTGAAAGGACTAATTCAGTGTAATCTAAATATCTTCATCATTCATTTGATCAGTGAAACAGCGTGATAAAAAATAGACCGAACTGTTTTGTTGCACTCAAGGTCTTTTTTATATTTTGCAATTTCTAAACAAAACAAAAATTCAGTAAAACAGAAGAACACATACAAAATATTTTTTAATTTTTTAAACTGTTTTGATAATCCAGTTTTTGTTTTATGTCTTTGACAATAAAAACTCTTTCAAAACCTTTGGGGACTGATCAGAACTTTTTTTATATTGAGCTTGTACACAGTTATGGTGATAAATCATTATAACTGACCTGTCTGTTATGACAGCTTGCCCCCCCCCCCCCGTCTCTGCATACTGTTTACTGTTTAGTTTCTGTTATTGTGTGTCTGTAGTTCTCTCTGATGGACCTGCTGTCTAAGATGGTCGTGGGTAAGCCACACTTTGTGCGCTGCATCAAACCCAACGATGACAGACAGGCGCTGCGCTTCTGTGAGGAGAGGGTGATGGTGCAGCTGCGCTACACGGGAATCCTGGAGACGGTGAGCATCCGCCGCCAAGGCTACTCCCACCGCATCCTGTTTGAAGAGTTTGTCAACAGGTAAGAGCGGCATCCACACACACAGCAACTACACACTTCAGCACACACACACACAACACAACTCCAGAGATAATGCAGAACAAGCGAGCCGTGCTCTGCATCACACAAAACATGGATTCTTTAATTAGACAGGGGTACAAGTTGAGCGGTGAAGAGACTGACTAATTGGCAGTCATTAGTGATAGTGCAAGACTAAATCCTACATCTCCTTTAGCTGGGTGGATACTCCAGTCTGGATACAATTGAAACAGGGAGGAACTGTGATTACAAGGGGTGATTCATTTTAATGGATTTCCTTTGACTATTCATAAAGAGTTTGTTCTTAAACTCAGTGACCTGGAAAAGCTCAAACGTGGTCTCAGCATGTCCCATCGGTATTACATTAAAGCAGAATGAAAACAAGATTTCATCATTAGGAGGGCTTTATGTAAGGATGTTGTTTTTGTTATTTAAAAATGTGGGACAGGATAAGACAAATGTTAATAAGTGTTACAAACTTCTGTTCAAATGTCAAACCACACATTTAGTGTAGACTGACACCGCCTCGTTCCTGTTCAGGAAAAAACACACAAACTTAGACGAGTTTGTGGGAAAAGGCAGAGGAACTTGTGTTTGATCAATTTTCCTTTGAAAAATATCCCAGCCACCTCTAATGTGAAGACTTTAATATGATATCACATTTAATTAAATTGGGCTTGTGGCCTGTAGGAAGGAAAGCTTTAGAGATGGTTCGTTGGTCTCGCTGCTTTAGGGAATCTTTAAAAATTGTGCTTAATTCTGGTGACCTAAAACTTTGAATGACCACATGTTTTTTCTTTTCTTTCTTTCTTGTCCTACTTTTAAAAGAGTTTGATTTCTGGGAAACCTTTCCAAACCTGACCGATGATGTTACTGTTTACTCCACCTGTGCATGAAGTGTGTGAATGAGAGGGTGTATTAGAACTTCAGACTACATTTAAACCTCCCTGTTTGAATCCATATCATCCCACCTAAGCCAGGCAGAAGTCATACAGACAGACCCGAGCGGCTAAACTGCACCTTTAGTGAAAACTGATTTAAATTTGTGCTCTCATATCAAAGGCTTGTCTGATGTTGCCAAGCAGTGCTTTGTATTTACCATCAAAGAAATAACAGGTATCAACAGGAATTAGAATGAAAGGCTGGAGACTGAGGCGGCGAGGCGAGTTCAAAGAAGTTTTTCTTCTTGTTGTTGTTCTTCTTTTTTGACCAACTCCAGAACACAAGAGATGAACCAGTCTCTTTGGAGCCTTGATGTCCCTGAGCAAACAGTTCCAGCTACTTTGGTCCTATGCTGGTATTTTGTAAACTACAACAAGAGGATCAGTGGACAGATCCAGACAATGTGCACGATAAACATGCAGAGCAGAGCTGATGGACACTGATAGAACGGAGCTGATGGGCATTTTCTGCAGCCACTGAAATAAGAGACGATGATTCATTCAAAGGGGCTACAACAAAGGGCCTCTGTTCTACACTCATGTCTCAGTCAGGCTCATTTTTCTGCTCTGACTGAACAGGCCACCTTCCAGCTGTAGTGATGCCCCCAGTCGTTTTGTAGATTAAGTTGTTGCAATGTTTAGACACTCCTCTTTACCACTGAAGACAGATCAATGAATCAGATTTTTATTTGTAAAGCACCTATTCACAAAAAAGTGATCTCACAACACTTTACATGTCTGGACTCTACTGGTAATGTTATTTGGAAAGATCCAACATAAATTCACAACGAGCAATCATTTGGGAACAGTTGAAAGGAAACAGGCAGAAAGCTTGAACAGAAGCAGACTCATTGGTGGACAAACATCTGCTGCAGCTGGCCGGGCTGAGTTTGATGAAATAATGAATTTACATTAATGTTGGCCAAAACTGAAGAGGAGCGTGTTTATTATTTATCAAATCGAGGATTTCAGTCAAAAAAACTTGGGGAAGGTTGACTCAAGTCTCCAACATAAGTGGAGATGGGCCCATAAAGATTGGTTACCATGGTTTTGATTGTGAAAACGTACTGGCTGAGTGGTGTTGTGGTGTGAAGGGGGCTTGAGCAAAACCAGTTCTGAGTAACATCGTAGTCTCAAAGCTTTTATTTTACTCCCATAAGTTTATAAAAACACAACACACAAGTAAAGCATTTTTCACTCAATGAAAATCCTTCAAAAAAAATGATGTTATTGGGAAAACAAATTAGAACTACTCTTACCAACTATTTTGCTGAGAGTCAGAATCAGATGAGGAGATCATGTGTTAAATATATGAAAATAAAGCTACAGACAGTCTTTTTTACGCTGCAGTTAAATGTGTAAAATATGTTCATTACTGATCTTAAGAGGGAATGGTAGGTAGATATTGTTACTTTTGGACAGAGACAGGCTAGCTGTTTCCATCTGTTTGCTGTCTTTATGCTAAGCTAGCAGGCAGTTGGCTTTAGCCTTCCTCGTATGATGAATGTTATCATTTATAATACATATCGACAGTCGATGACGGGTATCTATAATCTCCTCTAACTTATTGTTTACAGTGGGTTGTATTTAAATGACACTGTGTCTTCACGGTTCACCAATTCATTTCCCTTTTGAACAGTTTCAGAAATATGAATGCAAAAAAACTCTCAAAGTCATCCTTTAATAGAGTGTGATGCTTTTTTTATTGCTATCTTTAAAGATGAGATGTTTTTTTAGCTTTCATTTTATGATGATCTGAAATTATTGATTACATTAGAGCACACAGCTTACCTTTGCACTTGAAATGTTGTAACGTCTTTAGATCTAATTTCTCACCCACTCATTTTTTGCCTCCACTCATAGATATTACTACCTTGCATTTCGGGCTCACAAGATGCCTGAGACAAGCAAAGAAAACGCTGTTACCATACTGAAGCGAGCCAAACTGGAAGGCTGGGTGCTGGGGACGACTAAGGTAAAGTGAATATTACACCAAAGTTAAAACAATGAAGAAATCTGTTTTGTTGTTCATTAAACTTTTGGTACCAACAACTCATGTAGATAAAGTCTAAGATATCTATTTCTATAAACAGCAGTACAGATATATAACGGGTTATTCTAACCGGGTCTAAACCTGCTGTCAGGTGTTTCTCAGGTACTATCATGTGGAGCAGCTGAACCTGCTGCTGAGGGAGGTGATCGCTCGGGTGGTGGTTATGCAGGCTTACACTAAAGGCTGGCTGGGCGCCCGACGGTACCGAAAAGAGAAGGAGAAGAGAAACCACGGGGCCATCATCATCCAGTCAGGTACAGTGGAATCAACTAAACAGATAAAGGTTGAAAAGAATTGTTAAAATGTCCAAATAATACAAATACATGTAAAACCTTGTACTTATTGATCAGGTAAAACAGGTGGGAATCTGACCTCTGTCTTCTTAGAAACCTTTAGTCTATTATGTCTTGATAAAAGAGATGAGTTTGATAACCACAGCTTGACCTGCGAGGGTTAAGAGCGATGCTTCAGAGCAGACAATAAAACCACAGAGAGTTCAAAGAAATCCATCCCTCTGCCACCTGGTTTAGCAGTGTTTTGAAGTGGGATCTTGTGCAGTATGTGCAGTCTATTTTGTTTCACAGAGGCAGGTCAGCAAACTCCTGCACACACACACACACACACACACACACACACAGACACACACAGACACACACAGACACACACACACACACACACACACACACACACACACACACACACACACACACACACACACACACACACACACACACAAACCGTCTCTTTCTCTTTCTCCAGCCTGGAGGGGCCATGTTGCCCGGCAGAACCTCAAACAGATAAAAAAGGAACGGGAAGAGGCGGCCGTTCGCATTCAGTCAGGTAAAGAAATGTTAACATCTTTCCCTCTGAAGTTATATATTCAAGTGCCGACCGCTGGACTTTCTCATGTTGCCCCCGTGTCCAGTGGAACTATGCGCCACTTTTTCCACTTATTTTCAAAAGGGGTGGGGGGGAGGGGGGGGATAAAGGCCTGAAAACCTTCCATCTTTGTGCAACACCTTTTTTGATCTCAATGAGTGGCCTTACGAAACAGTAATAATTAATTAATAATGCATAAAGAAAAGGCTTTTGAAAGTTTGGGCAGCATTTGGTCCCCATGTTTCAGAAGAACAGCGCATACTGAGATCCTTTTTTTTCCTTTCATCTCGTTCCCAGTAAAGGCAAGAGAGGGGCTTATCCCTTCTGTTTCCTCACGACTTCCTCTCTCAAATTCCTGGCCTATTACACCGCTCTCACATACCAGAAACAAGATGCCTTTTTATACTGTCAACCTTTTCATCTGAAATGTAAATTAATTCTTACTCAGTGTGCCTTGACAAAGATCAAAGTGGGCACATTAACCTTCCCGGGTACCCCCCTTCCTCCTCCTCCTCCTCCTCCTCCTCCTCCTCCTCCTCCTTGGAGCCTCTCACTGGAGGACAGGGGAGGGTGCCAAAAGAGGCAGGAGAGAGGAGGGCAGGGGAGGAGATTTGGCATTGTTTCCCCCGGCTCTCCTAAGGGCTGCCCTCATCTGGCACATGGAGCATCTCAGTCGCCTGCACACCTTGTGTAAATGTCCTCCATTAAACCCTTGTAAATAACGCTGCAGAATGGGTAAACATGGTGTTGGTGTGAGGAAAGCCTCTCTGTCCCTGCTGTCTTTCTCTTTGGAGAAGTGTGTTTGTGTGTGGCCGCTGGGGTTCACAGGAAGAGGTGGGGGGGGGTTGGAGGGGGGTGCCTGAACCTGACATAAGTGGGGCCTCAGCCCCCCGGCGGAGCACTCCAGCACATTCACATTGTGTGTTCTCCGCAGCTTATAGCCTTTGAGGTGGGCTGCATTTGCATTCTGAAAATAAACAGATGCCTTTCAAATGTATGAGCCTGGTGGCTTCTCAGATCTCAGCAGGGCCTGGGGGACATGCTCACCATCGATCAGATTAGACCATGCAAAATAGAACCATGGCTCAACAATGTACTTGAGCTTCCTTTTTTTTTCTGCGTATATAATTTTACAAGAAAAACACAAAGCCGGTTAGACGGAGTAAGTCAGCAGGCTGCGTTCACCGTCCATCTGAGTCTCAATAATCACGCAATGATTTTCCTCTGCTGCTAAACACATTTCACCTACCTTAAAGCAAATAATTAGCTATTAATCCAGGGCTTTTTAAGTGCTTTTCAAAGTGTTGTTTATTGTGTTAATTGCAACGACTGCATTCCATGGCTGCCTCTCTGGACTATACGTGTGCTGTTTTAATGTTTGTTAATGTTGAAATGTTTTTTTCCGTCCATGTAAAAGCATGTACTGTATGACAGTCTCATCCTCTGCAGCTTACAGGGGCCATCGGGTGCGCCGGGACCGGGGACCCCAGAAGAACAGATGTCACCCTGAGGCGGGAAAGACCACCAAGGAGGAACATACAGGGTGAGCTTTGACATCCCTCATCCTTCAAGTTTTTTATTTTTTTAAGTACTGTTTCCCTACAGTTCAATCATTTCATCATCGATTTGATCTAACAGCAAAAAAAAAAGACTTCAAATATGACCTAAGATGGAGACCATACCCCTCCCTCATTCTGAGCCCTGCTGGACCCTTTTTTTGTCTCACCCTGTTATGTTCTGTTGTTTCCAGCAGGAGAGAAAGCTCCTCCCAAAGCACCACCTCCACCAGTTTTATAAACGTAATAAATATCCTTCCACTAAGATACCACACTTGTCTGACCACAAAACGGGGTTGGGCGCTGCACTGGTCTCCAGATGTACAAGCTGAAGACTTTGTGTTTATTCAGCATATGGGCCCGGCTGGTCATTAAGAAAGTATGTGCAATGCAGGAGAGCAGCCTCCGACTGAACAGCAGCACACGTGGTGTCCATGGCGGCATTTAGCTCCGTTTTTTTTTTTCCTTCTCTCTTCACCACAACTCACACTTTTTAGTTTGTAACAAGTTTTCTAATGCAGGTTTCAGATTACATTCTAAAAATGGTTTGTTAATGTGCAGCAGGAGGTTATATGAAGGACACAGATGCACATATTCCTCACAGGATTTCACATATATAAGACAACTAACATCTTGGGTGACTTTTGGTCAAAGCAGTGCATCTCTCTCCAGACTCCCAACTCCAAAATACTAGATTTACACATCAGAAAATGTTATGCTCGTTGTATACTCAAACTGAGCGGAGACTCATCTGGGATTTTTCTCTCTCCGTGTTTACAATCATATTCCTTGGTGAGAAAAACTTCAAACCTCCACTTAACAATTCTGTTTAATCAGTGCTGGAATCTCTCCATATAGATTTATTTTGACATGATCTGGCCCATTTTTTCCTCCTGTAAGATCTATGTTCTCACCTACATGCTGTTCTTTTCCCTTTTGATATCACTCCTCTCTGCCACGCGTGAATACTTTGTTTGCTTCCAAACAGAAAGATGCCTCCAGTTGCATCACAAAATCCAAGCTGGATGAGAGTTTGTTTTTTCTACCCTCAGAAGCATGACTGCAACTGGAATGCAGCATTGTGTTTGCAGATGTTGTCTCTTATGGTGTGTTTTATTTTATTAGTGTAAAAGTATGTGATCAAAAAGAATTCTTCCTCTCTGAAGAAGGTTTAATCATAAAACAAGAGCAGTTCTAATCAAATATGCCTGTTTTGTTTTTTTATTAAAGGTATTTAGGGTTTTTTTCTTTGTGGTGCTCTTTCAGTTAAAAATGTTTTTTACTTTCCCAGGTCTTACATCCAGAACAGCACACACACGGATCACATACATAGAGGGAATGTAAGTACCAGAATATCAATGAGCATTTTCTAATGCCCGGCTTTAGTTGTCTATGTAAAATGCAGCTCCTCTACAAAGCAGCTTTAACCCAGATTATTCTTTGGGAATTTTTTTGAGTCCTTGAGACAAAAGAGTTCTCTTGCTCCAACCTCCATCTCAGCGGAGGAGACAGGGTGGTACGGGAACGAGAGAATCAAAAGGCTGGAAATTCACGGCTGAGAATAAATGCTCGCTCTTCCCCGAGGTGATTTGTCTTTGCGCTCCTCTTTCTACAGATGTTAGACCCCTTTTTTAGTAAAGACCTGAGGTTCTTTGGTAGCACTTTGATATCCTGCTCGGATTCAATATGTGAAATAGAAGAGCCACTCCGTGACTTGGAGCACATCACAGTCTTTGAAGTCTGATCCAATTTTTGCTGCTCACCATTTGATGTTGAAAGGATGAAATGAGGAAAATGTACAGTTTTTGCCAGCAACTCTGCTGAGCATATGTAAGATTAAAAAAGCAAAATCCTTTGGAGGATGTACTTAGAAATGTTAAGCAGATTAATACTTTCCTATAGCTCTTTTATTCAAAGATAAAATTAAATATGAGAGGAAGTCTGTATGAGCTGTTTTTCACCCTCACAATTAAGTCAGTGTGGTGCTGTTTGCTAGGAGGTAGGGCTAGCAAGGGGGATATGCAATTGCATTAGCATTTGATTAACATTGCAAAGCACATTAATGGGTTTGAGTTATATGAGTGCCAAATTGTAAATGGTAAATAAATGAATACAGCGTCTACATGACTAAATTGAAAAAAAAAATACACATTACAGGCTTGTTTTAACTTGTGTCTATTTATTTGCTGCTTCATTGACATTGCTCTTCTGGGTGTTTTTTTTTTTTTTTACGCCTCCTCTTTCAAGGTTTGCCCCGACAGCCGAGACAGACAACTGAAAGACATCAAGAGAGACAAAGGCAGAGCAGAAGACAGTGTGACGAAGCCTCGCAGGGAGACAGCTAGACTGCGAGACATGCAGTGTAAACAAGGTAAGCCCGAGCACAGAGCTGGCGGGTGCAGGTAATTACACAGAGAGACAGCAGAAATCCTGCTTTAATGGATAAAGTGCCATTTTTAATACCAGGGCCCTTTCAACCTTTCATCCCAGCCAATCCTCTGCTGCCATTCTTCGTTGACAGCGAAAAAGAGAGGAGCATTATGAATGATCATTTCTGGGGTATTTTAATAACCCGGGTCATCTCATCATAAGCGTCTCGTGGCTAGTGGGGGGGCTTTCGGAAGTGTCAGGAGCACTTCAAAGCTTTCGTTCTCCTGCACGGCGAGACCCTTCACTAAGGATCTCATCAATGACTCTAATAGACCCGCACAGTAACGGTGACAAGAAAATACACAAACCCTGATTTGTTGAACATATGTTTGGTTTGCTTTTTGCCCCCAGGCGATGAATTACATTAATTCCTGCTGCCTGGAAGGCTGAGTGGGTGGCTGTGCGGGGGGCCTCTGATTATGGCCGTCACCACCGAGGTAGCCCGGGTAATGGGGGCCCGGCCCTTCATTAATGTTATTAGAGGGGTATGAGGTAGGAGACGGAGGTGAAATAGCGTTTAGCAGCGCGGCTGAGAGATTACGGGGATTAGACATGATAATGTAACACAGACAGGGCTCTCCAGCGAGCCTGGGATTAGTGTCAGCACGCCACAGCAGGTCTGGGTTAGATAGCGGCTAATACGGTAATGCTGCATACAGGTGACCCCCGCTCCCAGGCATCACTGCCACTGAGGGGAAGCTGTGTTTGATGAATTTATAATGTCAGAGTGATTTTGGAGGAAAATGTTGAACTGAATGCCAGTTTCAGGGCTTTTTCCCCAAAAAATGATTGTGTTGTTTCCTGAAAGCTTCCAGTCATTTTCTAACATGCAGAATTACTCCCCTGTTTTTTTTTTGGGGGGGGGGGGGTTTGTAGTGATGTGGTGTGTAAAACTCACATTCCTTTGCCTCTAGGATCCCTTTCATGGTGAAATTAGTTTAAATGATTAAATTGCAGAAACATTAAGTGGAGCTTTTAAAGTACCAATTGAAGCAGAATGTTCAATTTTTTTGGGGGTATCGCACCAATTCCCCTGTTTTTGTTTTGTAACCTCAGCAGATTAAGCAATTTCTACTTTAGACCCTTCTTTAGTTATGACCATACCTATGGAGTGGGAATGAAATATGAAATGCTCAGATTGGGCAACTTGAAGGAAAAAGTCACCATATGTAAAATTACCCAAATTTAGTTTTTCTCTTGTCCTGACGAAGACTCAGTAGAGTCGAAACGTGTTGACAATCCCTGTTAAATAAAGGATTTTTATATGTTATCAGAGTGCCTCGGACTTTCAGTTTAAGACTGCCTCGCCACACTTCATTTGTTTTCTTCTAATCAGGACAGTCAAACTTTTTTATTAGCTATTCGACTATTGTCCCCTGTTCCTGAAGTGCACCTGATTTTTCTATATTTAGATTGTTTTTTGACCCAGTGCAGCACTCACTTCTACACTTTTTTCTTTAGTTTTTCTCCTTTGTATTATTTATTGATGCTACTTTGGAGGCAGCTCAATGTGTACAGCTCATGAGGACAATACAGTGCATTACCTCACAAAATGTAGGACTCTAAAGATACAAAATTAGCCTCAGGCACATGTGACCTCTCTGTTATTTTCTTGTTAAATGTCCTGACAAAAATCATCTGCCATGGGCTTCACTATAAATTTTCTTACCACACAGATTTACAGGTATTCATCTCGACCCCCTTCCCTGCCTTGTGTATGTTCTGAGGTCTGCTTTTGGCTCCAACTTCTTCTTTCACAGAACTCCATTTGAATATGTTGAGGGAGGCCACGGTGGCTCAGGCACCCAGGGCACACTTTGATCCCCGCAGATCTGAGGGCCTTTTCTTTTTCTTTTCTTTTTTCATCTCGAGGTTGAGCGACTCGTGGAAAGTCTTGCCCCGCCAGATGTTTGGAGACCAGGCTCCTTCCTGTATCTCATCCTGCTGTCGCCTCTGGTGACCGTATTGGTTTCTCTTGGGCTGGGGCTCGACCTGGAGTGTTTCAGGACACCAGTGGAGAAAAAAAAACCGAAAATTAGCCGTGGAAATCAAATTACCCCACCCCTCCAGACACTCACACACACACTCTTACACCCTGCTCCCATTAATGCCGAAACACCGGGGCATGACCTGGAACCCCTCAATGGCTTTGATGGACATTGGGTCTTTGCTAAGTGATTTAACAAAGCCTAGTGGTGCAAGTTGACATGCTCAGCCCAGTTTTTTCTTTCATGTGAAACAAAGCAGGTCTGTGGGTTAGATGATGTGGATAAATGTCTGTTTCACTGCATATCTGACACCAGACAACTATTAACCCCTATAGCCAAGTACTAACAGCATAAATTTAATGGAGGGAACAGACTTTTTTTTTGACTGCAGGCACTCTCAGATATCTGCAGCTTCAACGTTTGATTCCCTGTGTTTTTCTCGGTGAAAAGTTACAAATATGCAGTGTAGTCATATAAGCTGCACATTCAAAACGGTGCCACCTCTCGACACCTGTCTCCCCAAGTCTGAATATTAACACAACATGTTTGGAAAATGAGTCACAGAGGCGTGCGTAGAAAGAAAGCCTTTTTTTGCTAGCGAGCGGGGCAGATACGATCAGAGTGCTGCTTATGCTCCTCAGCGTGGTAAACAGGATGGTGCTGAGGATCAGTCAGAGCTGACTTTATGGTTTATGAAAGCTGAGCTACTTATGTTAACAGGCTTTTTGAAGATTATAGTTGTGGTAAACATACATGTCAAGAGAGAGACAGTGATAAAGTGGAGCCCAAACACAGAGAGCAATTACCGCCGCGCCTTCAGAAGATAGTTAACCTGCACCTGTTTGAAGGATGAGAGGGGAGAAAAATGGAAATGGGTGCGGAGAAAAGTTCATGTCGTCTTATCGGTTCTAGTTGTGTCCCCTCAGTACGTAGCAGGGTGTAGTCAATAAGAATTGATTTTGTTTGTCCCCCTGAGCTCTCTCTGCACTTTATAGCTGCAGCTGGGAATGTGGACGCTGTTTTATCCACACTGAGGTCAAAACCCACCCTCACCAGCACATCTCACTTTCCCCCCTTCTTGTCCCCCTCCCTCTGCTCTTAAACTTCTTCCCACATGTCCATCCACAAGGCTTGCTGCCACCAGGTGCTGCTCCACAAACCCCAACACCACCACTAGCAACACAAACCACAACCACCAAAGCAGCAGCCACATCACCATATCAGCATGCATCTGCTCGACAAATGTTCCAACCCTCTTCATGTTCTCTAGACAAATACGCTCCCACCCCTCTCGCTGTCTCTCTGCCATTTGATTGATCCGTCTGTATCGCAGCGTCTCGAGCGGATGCCTTCAGTTTTTAGGCAAATTACAGGCTCGACGTAGCGGCAGCAGAGATTTGGAAGGGATAGGAAAGACTCAACTTAACGGAAGGAGTTGCCTCTGTCTGACGCTACCTACGTAATCCTCTTAATGTCAGTGGGAGTAGTTAACAGGATGTACTTCCAAACTACTCATCATCACAATTCCAGCAGAATAATCTCCTCAGACATAAAATCAAGGTGGAAAATGATGCTCCAAGTTCTCTGTAATTTTGCACATATGGATTGACTCATTTGATGTAGTTAAGAAAAGTTTTTGCAAACACAAAACCTTATTCTTTTTTTATATTTTAGCATATTTGATCTCATAAAACTACTAAGGATTCCACTAAGATTAATGCCATCCATTTGCATATTTCATCTATTTTTCACCTGGTTGTCCTCCTCCCTACTTAGGTAGTGGTTACATCCCGTGAGGTCACAATTATGAATTACCTTTATTATGTCTCTGACAAATGATGGACTTCCACAAAGTTCAGGGATTTTCTTTTCTTCACACAAACATTTCTCTCGGAGACAAAGTTCCAAAAATCTGCTGTCAGGAGAAATGATTGATTTCAGTGTGAAAAATTGGTTGTAAGTAACAACATCCGTTGCCTGCATTAGTGAAAACAGATGCAGGAACTACTTTTTTCAGCATTATCTGCAGGACATGACCAGTTTTCCCTGATAATTCAAAGCACATGAGTGACTATTTGAGTATGATGTCCAAAATGATGAGAGCAGTAATAAATCTCAGGAAAGTTCTGGAAATCCTCTTCAGCTTCAGATATCTGTTTGGAGTCTTTGTTTGCAACTGAGGACTAATGCCTGTGTTAATATGAACAAATGCATGTGTGTGTGTTTATATACCCATGCATGTGTGTGTGTGTGTGTGTGTGTGTGTGTGTGTGTGTGTGTGTGTGTGTGTGTGTGTGTGTGTGTGTGTGTGTGTGTGTGTGTGTGTGTGTGTGTGTGTGTGTGTGTGTGTGCGTGCGTGCGTGCGTGCGTGCGTGCGTGCGTGCGTGCGTGCGTGCGTGCGTGCGTGCGTGCGTGCGTGCGTGCATGCGTGCATGTGTGTGTGCATGAGGAGGCGGTTGTGAGGTAAAGAGAGCGGTCTGGGTTGCACATGCCTCATTTAGACATCAAAGGCCTCTGCTGATGATTTTTCCTTATAATCCATGCCTTTTGGTGCCTCTGCTCCCTCCATCTGAATAAACAAAGCCCGAGTGGTTCTCTGTGGTCTGGGAAAAGTCAGGTGATTGCAGCACGTGATTCAGGAAGGAAATCGATACATCTTTAATTTATTCCACTAAAATCCCTTTTTAGCAGCTCTTTAATGTTGTTTTCTGAGGAGCACTCTGGATTTCAAGGGATTTCAAAGCGGTATTTAGAGATGTAATACGAGTCATCTGCTGCTCTTTGAAAATGAAAGAAACACCTATCTCAAAAAGAACTTCAGTCCGTTTTATCTCGAGAAGCAAACATGTACAATATGTAAGTCTCACACCATGAAGAGCAAACTCTGCTTGGCTCCCTTTTGATACAGAGGAATCAATATTGTATGAATCGCACCGCCTCTGTATTCCCAGTGGACCATTATGCCTTCCCACCCCAAACAGCAGACATTACCCTCCATCATTTAGCGAACCCCCCAGTGAGAGCCACTGTCTGACCCTTTTCCAGCTCTCCCTGCCCATGTCCGAGCCGCACTTTCCTGCTAGAAGCCAGTTTGGCAGCCTCCCGGCCTGTAATATATCTGCAGGAGCAGCATTCCTCTGGGGCTGGCCTGGATCAAATGGCAGTGATTTCCCAAACAGAGGCACTGAGATGGGAGGCCTGACCCATCCTCTGATCTGCTGCTCGCTCTAACCGCTGCAGGTCAAAGTGGATAAATGGTGATGCTCAACCCCTGTGTGTCATGTTTTAGGCTCCTGATCTGCAGCTGGGTATCCAGCAGCAGGAAAACATGAGATTTTTCTCAACCAGTACTGCATTTTGATTAAAAATTAAATATTTTGTGGTTTTTTGTCAGAGCGTCAACTGTCATCCTAGTGGCTCAATGAGATTCTTGTCAGGCACATTTTTGTTTTGAGCTAAATGCAAATGTTAGCATGCTAACATTTTGATGTTTGGCTGCTTATACAGTTATGTCTGCCATGTTCTAAATCTTAGCTTAGCATGCACCATGCTAATATCTGCTTATTAGAGCTCAACAGAAGATGCAACTGATGAGGAAATCTTGCTTTGCAAAAACGAGTTGTGAACAATCTGTACCACGCTGAATACTCACTGAGAAGTTACTCACCGTGTTCAGGTATCAACTTTGTTTTGTACTACCTTCTACACTGAATTTTGGGATACTTTGAGTCTTAATATAGTCAGTATATAAACTACATATTCAAAATGAGCTATTAAAGTGGAGTGGTAGCGGCCTATATAGTGAGAAGTCAGTGATTTCAGACTCAGCCCTCTTTCTTCTTTTTGGAGAACTCACAGGTTTAAGTTTTATTGGATGAAATTTGTCAACACAGTTAGTTGGAATCTAAACGACAGTAATTTAATTTTGTAAAAATTGGCATATCGATATATAAACCCAGAAACAGATCTTGTCTCTAGTGTACTCTGTAGTCTACACTGAATGCAGTAAAGAGTCAGCAATCACTAATTTATACTTGTGAAGTTGCTTCCTTATTTTTCCGATAAATTAAACAAACAATATGATTCAATGTTGTAACTCCATTCAAGGGCGTTCGGCTCTATTGTGTGTGATTGAGTGCTTTGATGCATTTTCAGGGGAATTAAAGACATTGTTTGCACAGCATTTTGTGCATCATTAGCAGAACCCCGTCCTACATACAGACATTTTTTAGTACAATGAAAGGTGCAAATATTTTTTATTAGTACTGGATTATCTCATTTTTTACCACATTAAGTCATGAAGCTGCGCTGTATTCCTTAGCAAGCCAACAACAATGTACAATTTAAATGATGCTATGTTTACACACGACAGTTTTTATTCACAGTTAAATTCCTCAGTACATGAGATCCATCCAAATACTCTCAACATAATCAGGGGTGACAAGGATTCATAGTGGACGGTTTGCACCTCTGAGGCACAGAGAGATAAGATTCACGGTAAAAGTTCCTTAATATCTCAGACCTGACAGGAACTTTCTGGGCATTTACCAAGTGTGACTTTAGTAAACCTGTGCTGGTTTGAATAACATCAAGAAAGCCGAGGAAGGATGATGGAGGGGTGGAAATAGGGCTGTGTGTGTGTGTGTGTGTGTGTTGGGGCGGGGGGGGGGGGTGCTCTTTGATGTATAGGATTGAGATGTGATGAGGTCTGTTCAAAGTGAGTACAAAGTAGTGTTAAGATGGAAAAAGCAAATGCAGCTTTAGTCAGGGTAGAGAAGCCGAGGTAGCAAGAGATGATGAAGAAATGTCCTGTCTCACCCCGAACGTAGGCAAAGAAGATGAAACGTTATCTGACATTAAATATAGATGCTTCCTTGTAAAGGTGTCTCAGCTTTAAAAACCCACTTTTGAGTCCTATAAATTTTGAAACCCTGTGTGTGCTCTAGTACAAGAACATAAAAAGCCTTCATATTGTCTTATGTTTGAATATTCAGGTAACAGTCACACATCTCATTATCTTTATTAAGTCATCAATAACTTTTCATTTTTTATCAAGTGCAATAAATAATTCATTCTGTTTTGGAAAAATCAGGGTAAACATCTTTGCTGTCTGCCACAGATTCTGTCATCTGCTGGAGGAGCGGCAGCAGAGAAATAACTTTCAGAATTCAATGTGGAAACGAAACATGAATGTGTTCTTACTATGTTTAACAGATTAGTCAACGTTTACATTTATGTCACAATAGAAAGATGGAGGAGATGGAGGGCAATGTGGAAAGTGTTGACTCTGTGTTTGATTTTTCATTTGACCCCTGTTCATGTCCGTCTGGTAGAAATATAGTTCTTCCAGGACGGCTAATCGCTACCTTTTACTTTAAAGAGTCAAGAAATCGCTACAATCCATTAAATTTTTTTGAAAATGCCGATCTTTTGCTTTTTTGTGTGGAGAACTTGATGAGACGATAGATACCACTCACATGTCTCAACATGAAATGTGAACATGAAACCAGCAGTGTTTTAGCTTAGCTTAGCATGTGCCTAGAGACTGGGAAATGGCTAACCTCATTGTGTCTAAAGACAAAATTAACACAAACCATCATCTCAAAATATCACTATTACTAAAATGACAACTACAATATATTTGGGTTTTTTTTAACCAAGATATAATGTGCTTATTTGTTATCCCTAAACTGTAACTTTAAAGGCTTAATATGTGGTTTTTCACACTTAAATATAATATAAATCAAGTATATCCTTCTGAAAATAACTCTGTGAGTCATGACTGTCTACAATGGGTGTAACACCCGAGTCCCACTGTCTGTGATGTTTTCAGAGTTTTCAGAGTCCTATCTTCACTTTGTTTACATCGCCAGGACGGCGGCTGACTCCTCCCCTCGCGAATAAAAGTTGTTTAATTGAGGGACTAGAGAAAAGAAGAATAACATACTGTACTCACTGCTTAACTGTGTTTCTAGATCACGCTCATTTCAGGTAAATTTACATGCAGTGTGAAGATACGAGCATAATAAAGATCGCTAGCATTAGCATGCTAACACAACAATGCAGCGCGAGTTGTTTTGGTTTCATGCTGGTGCTCAAGGGCGACATCTGCTGGATCAAAAAAAATCACATATAAAGCCTTTAATGTTTTATCTTTGGCCAGAGGCAGGCTAGCTGTTTCTCTCCTGTTTCTGTCTTTATGCTTTGAGCTTAGTGAACCTGGAGCTGGCTGTATGTTGATATTTAAATACGATATAATATAGTGGAGTTGATCTTTTCTAAAATTGTTATGAGCATTTATGTAACAATGAAAACAATAACACTTGTGTGACTAGCAGCTAACTCCATTTGACATCAGTTTAGAGCTTCCTCTGCTCATTTCAGTTGCAATACATTAGAAACAATACCATTTGAACCCGATCTTGTTTATTGGCAGTTTATAAGTAATAAATAAACAATGCTCTGTTTGGATTATCTCAGCTAAAATATGATGAATAGGAAAATCAACTATTTTTACATTCCTTTTTTTTAGGCAATGTCAGTAAATCGTAGCAACTTACTTTTATCTCAGGAGGTGGAGGTGCTTTTGAAATGAGGAGGTGTTTTTGGTCTGAAACTAACAGAACAACGTTTATAATTGGTGGATAATGTCCCAGCTATCCTGGTTTATTTTTACTGGTTCTTGATTGTTTATGTGTAAAAGAAGAGCTTGTTCTGAAGTTTTTAAAAAGAGTTCAGATCTATGAGAGTTTTGGTGAAACAGGGAAGTAAATTCTTAAGTAGACTGAAATGTATTGAACCTCACATCGTTGTAACTATTTAGAAAACTGAGCTGAAGTCTGTTGTGCACCTGTGAGGAGAGGAAGATTTCAGATTTGCTTCATATGTGCATAATTTATGTAATGGCAAACTGTTATTGAGTCAGCTGATTGATGGAGTTACATAATCTTAATCCAAAGCCAAAGTAAATTTAAAGTGTTTCTGCCACTTTGTCACACGAGGGTGTGGATTTTAGAAGAAGTCGAGTGCAGAGAGTGTTTACTGCCGCTGTCATCGCCGACAGTATCATGTTGGTGACTGTTGTTTTGCTCGCTTGGATCACTGCCCTGCTTTTCCTCTGTTTCAGGTCCAGTGATGAAGCTGCAGCAGAGAACTCATCGCCGGCGGGGCCAGCAGCCCAAGCTGCTCAACAGCCCTGAAGACAGCCTCTACTACAACCAGCTAAATGTGAGTTCAAAGTGCCGATAAAGGCCTTTGTCTGACTTTGGTTACACATGATAATACAATTAAACCTACCTGTGCCAGACCCTGGAGCCCCACCCCCACGCTTCTCTGCCTCTTGTCTTGAACATGTGCTTATGCTCTTTATCTGTTGCTTTCATGTCAGGATGTCTGCCTTCACGGTGAATAATTGATGTGGTTTATCAAAGCTGAGCAAGATGCATGCTTCATCAGACTCACTTGAGCCCTTTGATCAGAAAAAATTATGCTGTGACTTCTGATATTATCAGCATCTGCTCGCATTCAACACAAAATCACTTTGAATTAAAAATTAATGACTCTCTGCTCATCTTTTGACTGTGTGCTCTTGGCCCTCTCCTCAGAGAACTCTGGATTACCAGGGGAGCAAGAGGAAGCCGAGAAAACTTGGGTAAATAACTGCTTTCCTACTTACAGCTGCTCTAAACAGAGCAGGCCCTTTGTGGAATAGGAGAATCCAGAAATGGAGTTGTTTTCTTACAATGTAAATGGAGGGCTGGAAATAACAGGCTTTTTATGAGCACTTGCTCTGCGTCATTAGAGAGGGGGGTTACATATAAAGGCTTTGTCAGCATGCTAATTTTAATTGTTCAAGGTCTATTTGTACTATACATGACAGCAGGCTTCAGATAGAAGTGCTTAAGAAAACGCCTCACTGCTGTATGTGCAAATATTGTTTTTATCCTAAAAGTCTTCCCATCAAGCCTACTCTGCATCCCAGTTTACTTCTCACTCGTCTTCTCTCCCATCCCAGTCAAATCAAAGTGCTGGATGGAGAAGATGAGTACTATAAATTACTGTCGACTGTGGACTCCCTCCCCGAGGAAGACTACGCCGCCGCCACCACCCCTCCCACCCGTTCTAGTGGGCCTCTCGTCAGTCAGAGCTGAGCCTTACAACCATGTCAAGCGGTAAGACAGACGCAGCAGACATGCAGACAGACACTCCAAAGAACATGCTCTAGTGTTGGATGTGCTGTGTGGAGTGAGCTGCAGCAGTGCCGAATAAGCGACCTGTAAGGAGATAGCCTGAGCCCTTAGAAAGTATCAAGAGGAGCAACTTTCACATCTGACATTATTACAACCTTTTTATATAAGCATACTGTATATAATATATGATTCATGTTTAAGATGTCTCATCCTACACCTATCCAACACGGCCTCTGAATATATCACAAACAAAAACAATGTTGTGATTTTGCAGGGATGTAATTCCTGCACTAATTAACACATTAATATTCAGCTTACAAACTGCTGAGAATTTTTTTTACAGATGTTGCATTAATAAATAAAATGACAATACCACAAAGAACACATGAACATGCTGTGTGGTGACGGAGGAGGTTTCATTGATACAAATATTTTGAGAAATCACAATAACACACAAAAGGCTGAGCACCCATTGGTAGTTTGGATTTTGAGGCATCAGATGAAATATGTAACAGTTATTATGACACTTATAATCTATTTTTTTAACTCATTATTTGATTGATTGATTGTTCTCTCCATGAATTTATTTTAATAATAATAACAAAAAACAAGACAACACAATTGTCCCAAATTCCACCTAAATCAATTCACAATGCTATGAACTCAAGAAATCAAAGAAACCATTTCATCTTAAGAAGCTTAAAGCAGCAGATATTTGGTGTTTGAGTCTTATTAATGACAATGATAACATTTAGCCGCTTCAATTAAAATGATGATTGAATATTTTCTCCCTGCCGACTACTCTTTTATAGTTTCCACATTGCTCCACCGTTTCTTAGAGGCCCCTCGTCTCACAGGCTTCTCATGTGTTCAGAAACATCTCCCTACTTTTCAACATTATGTCGTATTGTCTGGGAAGGATCCAGAGACAAATCCTTCTGAAAGCCCAAACTCTCGGTGCGAGTTCTCCCTGAGCGAGCCGCCTGTAGTTAGAGGGGCTTTGTGCTGTCTGAGAGCTGGAATCACCACACATAGCCTCACTTTGAATTTCACCCTAAATACAGGAATTTTCTTTTAAGATGTGAAGTGTCGGAAATGCAGGGCTGGCGAGTTGATTTGTAGAGCTTCTTTTTTTTTTTTTCTTTTCAATTTGCATATCATTTACTGCATCTCCCTTTGTTGACACCCGAGGGCCCGAGAGGAGATTTTGATCTTAATAGGAAGAGTAGGGTGGTATGACTGAGGAACTCATCCTCCTTATACTCAGCGGGGAAAACATTAGAGCTCTGCCTCGATAGCGAGACTGACTTCACTTAGGTTCAGGTTCACAGAGATCCTGGTGGGTTTAAAGAGGCCCAAAGAGCTCATCAAATCGCACAGTTTAGGACTGTGGGGGTCAGACTGAGGGCCAGACTTAAAAGACCGACTGCTCATCTCAACATCACCGGTTTTATGAGTTAATCTGACTATTTTAATCATCTGTAATATAAGACATGTGTTTAGATGCCTTCCTTTAAGTTTGATGTAATTAAAACAAAGCGTAAGAGACATTCGAGATCTGGTCTCAAGTGCACCGCTTTTGTCTCCTGACAGCTCTGTGGTTTTTACTCCAACCATACAGATCCTGTTTGTAGTGCTGAGAAGCCACAAGGCTTGTTGTGGTAGCATGGTTAATAAAAGTTGTATTAATACTCCCATGAAGGGATACAGGAGGATTCTAGCCTCTTCAAGTCGCATTCTAACAATTACAAAACCCCATTACAAGAAAAGGTCCATAACATTGTTGAAATTTAATTGAACCTACAAGTGTACGCCAGAAACAATTACTACTAAGTACAGAATACACAAAGCAGTCCTAGTCTTTGTAACTTTACTATCCACACAGTATTTGATTTTTCTCACAAGTGCATGGATGTGTAAACAGTATTTAATGTTTCACCTAGTGAACATGAAGCTAACCCCAACTTTAATCTGCAAAGATACAAGTTACTACAGTTGTACGTTGTAAAAAGAACAATATTTGCTTCTGAGTCACAGTGAACTGAAGTTATAAAGTGTTGCAGAAAATGGAAAATAAAAATTGTGGGAAGTTAAAATACCACCAAAAAATCCACGCAAACATCTACAAGGAAAGCATTTTTTCAGTTACATGTGAAAACAATACGTTTAGAAAATTGTGCCTAGGTAAAAAAAATGTTTTTCATGTAAATACATCAAAGTTTATTTGATCCCGATTATCTGTGGCTGCTTTTTCTCAAAAGCAAAGTAGGAATCAGTTGTTACCATGCTGGAATCAGCTTGCATGATTAGGCTGCAACTCTAAAGTAAAGTCCTATTTTTTCAATGTATTGTCATATTGAACTCTGCAGAAAAAAAAGAGTAATAGAGCAGACCGGTGGCAGTATTATAATGTGGTGTCACAGTTAGTTCAGAAGCATTTCACCTCCGGTCGTAGCCACAGAGCCTGCAATAATTAAAATCCTGGTTGTGCATTACTCCCTTGCTGGGATAGTTGGCTCCTCTGAAGAGCCGTCTGAAATAGGTCACCCCAGCACCCTGTAGTGCATCTTAAAAGTACACTGAATCAATTAAGTGTGATCATGCTCCCTTGATTATTTTGGCCCTGTTTTTAACCACGGAGAGGAATTTCAAATAGGCTCGCTAGTTTGAATAACAACGTTGGACTGTGGTGACAAATGGTTCCAGAGTGGGTGTTTCTTCCCCTGTTTTTCTCTCTGCCAAATTAACTCCCTGGCTGATTGCCTGCGTTAGCATATGAGAGGAGGTGAGCGGAGGTGTGTACATAATTGCCTTGGTTAGCTGATTATGTGTTGCAAAAGGCAAATGTTATGAAATCCTGTCGTCATGAATGAACTCGAGCTTCTTGTGTTTGTTGAACTCCTGGTCGTCTCACAGGTCGGAGGGCTGGATGCTCGGGGACAGACCCGAGTGTCAGGTCTGTGTTGGAGGCCTGACACCTGTGTTTTCTTTGATATGTCTTCATAAACCCAGCTCCCTCTTGTTTTTCCTCATTAACGCTGACAACATCTGGTGCAGCATGAGGACTGCTTTAATGTGGCTAACTGTTACTGCTGGTGTTATTCTTGCCATTTTAGCTATTTGCCTCATGCACAGCACTTTCATGGCAGCACCCAAACACTATTATCAAAAAGTTTTAAAAACCAGCCTCATGAAAATCACCAGAGCTGCAGCCTTATAACAAATGATGAAAAGCTTTTATTTTCCAAAGCAACATACTTACCTTTTCACCTAATAGTGATGTCTCACTTCAAAGAGCGAGCACGATTAGGCCGACATTGTCCTGTTTCTATATCCTCAGAGTTCAAAGAGAAGGTTTGAATACCTGTATTTTATGTGAAGCCTTTTCAAATACTGTTTTAATGCAGTTTACGTGCTTCAAGAATCACAGTTGTGTCAGTTTTCCAACACGGTGGGAATGTACCACTATGTTTGATTGCACACTACAGCTTAAGAGGGAAAGAATTCATTCCAAGGCTTGTTTTCTAACAGATTTTGTTCCCACCAGCCTCAAGTGACGGGACAAACCCAAATCTAGAGGAGCTACAAAATTAGCATTGTGATTCACTTCGCTGGCTAACGATTGGTGCCAAAGAAAGAGCGACATACATGAGCATCACCCAGATGTCAGAAGTGTGTTGAGGGCTCTGAGTTAAAGGACATTCCCTAAAGACGGCGTTAATAAAGAAACTGGTGGAGCGGGCGAGGGACAGAGAGAGAGTAAGAGGCACAGAGGAAGGAGGAGATAAAAGAGTCTGTTGAGTACACACATCAAAGGTCTCTTAATGACAAGGGATGCCATTAGGGTTACAGTGGCTTTTGTTTCAGCTTCCTCACACCTGCAGTTTGTTGAGGGCGTTCTATATGCACTGTTTTGTTGTTAACATTTGCATGAATGTAAAATGCATGCATGAGGAGATAAGAGTTTGTTCCCAGATACTGGCCAAAAAGATTTAGGTCAGAACTACAGCTTCCTCTTCATTTGCAAAACAGAGATGTGGAGGAAAAAGGTAGAAAGGCCTTTACATGGAACAATAGTGACAGTATGGGAAAGCTGTTATCCTATACAACATTTATTAACTTTAAAGTTTTCTGGATGCCTCCGGTGCTGGAATGGGACTTGGACAAATCAGAGCGTGAAATTGTGATTAGCCTCTCTCAGTTTGTAGACGGAGCGGGGCACCAGCAGTCTTGGCATGGCCAAAGGTGTAACCTGTATTGTTTTTGCCCGGGTGCTGCTTTGCCCAGATGGAGGGACCAGCTGCCGTTGAATAAACGCTGGACGGGTAACAGTGTGAGCATTACCACGGCCTTGTTTCAGTTTGGATGTGTTATGGAAAGCTTTTCTTTTTGCCACTGCCAGGAGGAACTGTGACGTTTCACCTGGTGTTAGACCGGAAAACCTTTTGTTTTAAGTCAGAGTAAAGTAATGTCTGGTGGATCATTTCAGTATTGTATTGTCCCTTAGTGTCTCCACACTCCTTGATTTTCCCACTTTTTTGATGGAACTTATTTCTTTTATACATTTTTCAGTTGTTTTTTTTTTTTTTTTAACAAATTCATCTAGGAACAATGTCTTCTCAGACAAATGTAATGGGATCTATTGTATAGGTGTGTGATAGCCTATAGTATTTCTGTTTAAATTGATATGGCACTTATTGCATTAAGAAAGTTAAGATAAATATCTCCATACAATGAATCCTTCTTTTATCAGTTATTGATTTTCTCTACTGAGCATATTTTAAAAATATTTTTACGAACTTGAAATATATATCAACCTAAGATCTCATTACACTGTTGGATATTTTTTTTTATGTTAAAAAATATTACAAACCTTGAAATTAAAACGAGCATTTTGCAAATATTGAATGACTTTCCATTTCCTCCGGTTGCTGTGTTTTGAGCTAAGAGCCAACACCTTGTTTTGAACAGTTGGACTGTTTGTGTGTGCCAGTAGTTCAAATTTCCCCAAATTACATCATTTTGTACCAAAAGTTGTAAGAAGCATGAAGCAGCGCTTGCTTAAGTGCTCTGGAGAAATAACACCTGGAAAGTAGTCAATAAAGTTCTGGGTTTTTTTTCGTTTTGAATGTTATTGAAATTAAAATCTTAAAGCACCTGTCCTTAGAAGCTTAGACAATCTGAGCGTTTAGAGATCGTTGTACTCATGGCATTTCTGTATGTTTGAGAATTGGAGATGGGGGTCTTTCTGATGTAATTTGTCCTGGGAGAGCACTGCTTGTACATCATCGTAGAAGGGGAGATTTGTGGACTCTTTGGGGCTGGATTATTGCAGTCAGGGTGGGCTGAGGGAAGGTAAAGTGACCTGTCCCGCCCTACCTGACCCCCAGGCCAACCCTGCACATTGCCAAGGCTTTGCTCTTTGCTCTTGAATATGCAGAGACCCCCAGCTTCATAGGCTCAGAACAGAGGGGGGGGGGGGGGGGAGTTGTATCACATTGCAGGGAAAATTAGTGAGACCAAAGTTAGAGTTTCTGTGTGTTGGGGGCTGCGAACAATGGCAGCTTTCTGTCAGACAGCAACTTCAAAGGTCTGCTGAGTGACTGCTCTGAGTTATACTTTGTTGTAGATCACTGAGGAAATTCACAGATGTTTTCTCATACGAGACACCATTATAGCGGCTCAAGTACCCAGTAGCCTCGAGCGTCTTTCCCTCTCTCCCCCCCCCTCCCCTCTCTCTCTCTCTCCCACACACTCACACTCTCACTCTCACACTTGCACCCTCATCCCCTCCTCCCCTCTCACCCTCATCCCCGACGCTCTGATATCTCTCGTATGAGACAGATGTGGAACCTGTTTTCTCGCGTACTGTCCAGAGAGCATTGAAAGTTAAAAAGGGGTTCATGTTGTGACTCTGTCAAATGTGCAGGCCTCGCTGTCAGAGAGATCAAAATGTGAACATCACAATCAGCTCCAGCGCCTCAGTTCCATTTGTGGTCAATACAAAACGTTGTAAACCATCCAACTTTACTGATCTGATAAGTGACCAATGATTGTGAAGAGTATTTTACTGCTGTATGAATGTGATCAGAGGTCTTCTCTCTCCGATGCAGATTGCCTTCTCCAACTTTGAACCGGACCCAAACCAAAAGGAACTCACATCCACATCTATTGTACATTTTTATTTATTGCTAGTAAACTGCCGTTTTATATGACTTAAATAAATCTGTTTTAACAAGTGACTTCTGACTCTTGGTGTATCATTTTTCTCATTCCTTCACTTCTTATTCCTTTTCATGTCTTTAAAAAAATATGAAATAATTAGAAGAATATAATTTACCTACAACAACAGCATCACGGCTTCATAAAGGTGAGTCTGTTTGGATTTGTTCCAAAGTTTTCTATTTTTTCCAATTTCTAAACATGATTATAAAGATCTGTCTTTTGTTCAGTCAATGTGCTCTACAGATATAATAATAAATATTCTTTATTGTTTCAGACCGGCTTTACTTGCACACTTTAATAAAAAGTATTGCACAATATGAAATGAATAAGCTTTGAATGAAGCATTTTTGTCTCAGGTAACCTCAGAAATGACAGTCACCTGTCAAAATGTTTTCTTCCATTTAAAGTCAGGAAAGTTCATTTGTGTCTGATCTAAATAGAAATATGAGAGTGGCAATAAACTGATGTGTGGTTTTGCCTTGACTTTTATATGCGGAAACTAAAGAAAAACCTTCAGCTTTAATTTCCTGCCTTTTACAGTCACAAATTGTGTGATTTTTCTTTCCTATAACTCAGGAGTGAATCTACTTTCTTAGATGTTCACAGCTTCATACATGCCTCCACCTGGTTACAGTATTTCTGATCGACCCTCTGCTGCTTAAAGCTTTAAAGTCCTGTATGTAATACACGGATGGTACAGTCTGATTCCATGTTCAAACCTTTGAGTGTACAGGTAGAAAACGGTTGCAGTGGGGGTTTCTCCCAGTTAATTTTCCCATCAAATGCCGCAGGAAAAAAAAAAAATCTTTTAGCCAAAACCAGTGCTGAAGTGACCCTGTGAGGTATGGCCAAAAGACGGTAGAGGTTTGGAGCAAGTAAATTACCTCAGGGATTGGACATTGTGTCGAGCCCACAGTCATGAATTTCTTACAAACTATATCAAAGTCCTGCTCAGCCAAATCCATCCCTCAGCTTGAGTCCCATTGAGATGCATTAAAATGTAAGAAGTTGCTTTTGGGGCTGAACCGAGTATCTCAAAGGAAGATATCAATAATTTTGTAACGCTGATGGTTCACAAAATTCATGCGGTTGTCATATATGGCTGAAATTTTTCCCTTGCATAGCATGACAGCCTACATGTAAAGCTGGTTTATGAGAAAATCCACCCTAAATCAGAATTAACGTCTACTGTTTTCAATATCCACACACGGCTGCTGCTGTTCCCGATCGAAAAAAAAAGAATTCTGAATCTGAGGTGGATTCTCACTTTAACAGTCGTCTGCTTTGACAGTGAGCAGATTACAACATTTGACATTTATCTGACATTTAAACCTGGAAGAAAAAAACTAGCTGACAGATTTTTCTCTGCACAAATATAAACTTTTGGAGAATATAGTAATCAAATGTTTACTGAGTTGGCAGGTGATAGAGTTTGTTACACCTAGTTAACTGATTTTAGTACGTTTTCACCTTTTCTGAGAGTTTTAAGAAGGCATCATTTATAGACAATCTATGAGGGGTAACAAGCGTTATACATGTTCAGTAAATCCTTCACTGATGTCTTATGACTTAGTTATTAAGACACTATCGTGTTGCCTTTATATTTAGCTGTTTATTCTGTTTGAGTAGTAAAAGCCTTTTATTAAGACTGATCAACATGCTGCACACTTGAATGTTGAGTAGTGAGAGAGAGAAACCCTGGAGTGTGTATGAATATTTCACTTCCATTTGTAACTGAATAATTACTCAAATAGAAAGGATAAACAGCAGTTAAAGGAATATTTCACATCCTGGCAACCCAAAACTTGTTCCCACTGATCTATAAACCATTTGTTCACTTTATTATTCTCTTTTCACCTGCTTTCAGATCCTTTTTCTGTCAAGATCCTTCGAAACCAAATTTCTGAAATTAAATAATGTACACTAATGCTGTGCAATCTTAAAGCAGTAATTATCAGTTTCAGATGTTTAAATGAATCCATTTCTGAACGCTTTTCTTTTATAAGAACTTGTTTTCTGTTGCCAGGTTGTGACAAAAGTCCTTTGGGAAGGTGTTGATCATTTCTGATGGTAATAAATGTGAGAATAATAAACTTAACAGACTCTAAGTTAGTCTGTCATGTTTTAAAACACATCAAGTTTGAAGTGTTGTCATAAATCATGTTTTTAATATTTTTTAAGAACCTTACTGATGATAAAAGAATATGAAAATCATGACTCTTGACTTGTCCTGAACCTTATAGACATTAAATTCTGCCTTGTTATTTTAAAGGAGGGTATAGCCTTCCTTAGCATTCTTTAACAACTTTGGAACTTTAAACTTTCTAAGTATTAGTGATTAGTTAACATGTAAATGAATTGTGATTTGTTTATAAAGAGGGCCCTAACGTACCTTGTTTCAAAACAAACTTCCACCCACGCCTTCAGAGGTTGCAGACATGTGACTTCTCTAAGATGATTTTCCAACAGAAGCGTGTAGGTGTAACTTATTAAAGAGCTACTCAGACGTACACACACACTCTCTTCTCTAAGCAACAGATTAAACACAACAATGCTCATGATTCAAAGTAGCAGCCATGCTGTTTACTGCACACATTTAGAAGGAATACATTTCATCTCCCACTGCTACCATAACTTGATGTAAACAAGGTTAATCTCCACTCTTTTTCTCCCCTCAGTCTACAGTGTGACTACACCACTCCTGTAGCCAGTTTTGTAGTTTAACATGGCTCCAGTTCAGCCCAGCAGGACTCCCCCTTTCCCTCATGACTGTGTGTAAAGCCGTGGGAGAGGACTGGGAACATTAATCCCTTCAAAGGAACAGATCTAATTCAAAATCTGCCGCTCCAAACTAGTTGAGAGGACAGTGATTGTTTCTGCAGGGAAGCCAGATAAAGATCAGAGGGTTGATATTGAAAACTGCAACTTCCATTTCAGCAGCCCTGCTGCAAAACTTTGGATATTATCTTGTAAAAAAAACAAAAAAACTCCATACTTTTGTTTTCATGTTCTGAAACCAAAAGGACTATTAATGATATTTTACACTAGTTTATCCTTTGTTTTAGAGTCCACTTGCATAGTTAATACCTCTGTTTCATTAGGTTGCTTTAGTGCTTGAGTGCCTGTGATTTATTCTGATGGTAACTTCATCCCCCTAGATGTATTGACAAGTTTATAAAAAATCTTAATTGAGACATCACCATTTGCATGTGCTGCTTCTGTCACCTAAACAGAGGTTTCCCTTTTGTGTCATGTTAAGTAACATGTCTTTAATTTGAATTAGCTATTGGGAATTTACCCTCAGGCTCTAGAAGCTTACAGTTTCTGATGCTCAACAAAGAGGGGAGAAAATGGGGAGTAAGGTTGGGATAAAACAAATGAGTGAAGAAGAAATAGTTATTTAAATAATTCAGAGAGGGCATAATTAAGTGTTTAATGCTGTGTTGTAGTTCAAAGGGACAACAAAGACATTTTAATTCGAATTAGAAATGTAAAACAGACGCAGATTGTGCAGAGATGAGAACTTTGTGTTGAGTCACTTGATTTTGGTCTCTTTCCTCCATCATACAGTCTGTTGGAGATCTCCAGCGATAACAATGTCACATTGTCACATAGGGTTCTGCTACAAATCCTTAATTACAAAAAGAGGATCAGATGACTACAGCATCCAATACCGGGGTCTCCAGGCGGCATGGGGGTCTTTGATCAAGAAAATCCAATTATTTGTGTATATACATTTCCCACATAGTGATTACTTCATTAATTGTCCCGCCTTTATCTCCTCCCTTCCCATCCCCCCTAATAATCAGCTCCTTTATCCAGACCAACAAACACACCATAGGAGCTTTGTGGATTCAAAGGATTTGCTTTCCCCTCTCAAAGAGCCGCTATTCTTTGATGATTGGGCAGCGGCAAACTTCAAAGTAATAAATCTTATTTCTGACTGGCTGGCGGCCCACCAAAGTCCTTATCAAATTCTAAGAAGTGATCCCTCACTCTTCAGATAGAGCAAGGAGATCTCAGAGAGAGGAGGCACCGAGGAGTGAAGGAAGAGCTGCTCGACGCGATATTTTTACTGCGAATGTTCACATTTATCTGAATTAGCGTTGTTATTCTGTATTTCATCGAGAGGGAGGAGGACGTTTACCATGGCAGCAGTGGCTGTACTGCGGAATGAAACACTCCAGGCTTTTCTCCAGGTTTGTGCGCAAGTTTCTGTTTACTTTATACGACTTTAATAACTTGTAAAGTCACTCATCCGAGGCTATTTACAAAGTCTGGGATACGAGACTGAAAGATAAAAAAAAAAAAAAGAAAAGAAAGTGGCACTACTTTGATGGTCCAGTGTCATATAATTTAATTACTAACGCTAATTATTCGCGTTGTTAATGACTTCTTCTGCAACATAATGCCAACTTTATGTCACCACATCTCCACTCACGCTACAGGGTCGATTTAGAGCAGATTCAATTCAAACTATTTAGACAAACCATTGTTTTATTATTATTTCCTCGCGTGTTTACGTGTGTTTTCTCACTTCATTAAAGTTGGTTAAATAAAGATTCTAGCTCTAAAATGTATGTTTCGGTTATCCAGGATCGCACTCCGAACTCTTCTCCAGAGAACTGTAAGCACTCTCCGCTGGCTCTCCTGGCTGCCACTTGTAACCGGATCGGGCATCACCACGGATCCAACCCCACAGATTTCCTCCAGGTTCCTTACGACCCGACCCTGGGCTCCCCATCGCGCTTATTTCACCCGTGGACTAACGAGGGAAACCATCAGAGCAGCTTGGCCAGCAACTCTACTTTCGGACTATCCTCAAAGCCCCAGCTGTCTGCGCACATCCAGAGCTCGTTCAGCTCGCACCACGAACTACCCCTCACCCCTCCGGCGGACCCCTCGTACCCCTATGACTTCTCCCCCGTGAAGATGTTACCTTGCTCCATGCAGTCTCTGCAGTCCACCTGCCCTCCCACTTACGTCCCCGCTGTCAGTTACGCAGCGCCAACTCCCATCCCTCCCGCGATGCCAACTTTTGTCACAGGACACTCCGGCCTTGTGCACCACCAGCAGCAGAGACAGTTGTCCCCAAACCCTGGAGAGGATATCCCGTGGTGGAGCCTTCAGCAGGGGAACCATGTCACCCACTCTACGTCCCTTGGTCATCATCGCTTCCAGCTGCAGAGGGGCTTGGTTCTGGGACATACGGACTTTGCGCAATACCAAACGCAGATCGCGGCTCTGCTGCACACAAAGTCCCCCCTCGCCACTGCGCGACGGTGCAGGAGGTGCAGGTGTCCGAACTGCCAGTCCTCCACGTCCAGCGACGAGCCTGGCAAGAAGAAGCAGCACATTTGTCACATACCGGGCTGCGGGAAAGTTTATGGGAAAACTTCTCACCTCAAAGCGCACCTGAGGTGGCACTCTGGGGAGCGGCCGTTTGTGTGCAACTGGCTCTTCTGTGGGAAGAGCTTCACCAGGTCGGACGAGCTGCAGAGACACCTGAGGACTCACACTGGGGAGAAGCGCTTTGTATGCCCAGACTGCTGCAAGAGGTTCATGAGGAGTGACCACTTGGCAAAACATGTGAAAACTCACCAGAACAAAAAAAGCAAGTGCCACGACAAGACACTCGACCACGTGAAAAGGGAGGACACGAGGAATATGTTGTAACACACCTTGTTGTCGTTTTAACAGTAGATATCACATTAGTGCAATACAGTCAGTCCTACATTAGTGCACAGTGAGCTGCGTTTTCTTCCTTTACTGTTCAGTTTGTTGGTTTATTTCACACCCTGACAATAGTTTCTAACATTGCTGGTCTGTGTAGCACATTTGTGTATATATAGGTATAAAACGTTTCATAAGTTCATTTGGGACCATGGAGAAGTTATAGCTCATAAGTTTGAATTCACTGTCTATATCATATCAAGGAGACAAGTTTTCAACTTGTGTTTTGGTCATTGTCTTCGGTGGAAGATTTCGCTCCCCTGTAAATTCTATTTAATAGCTTTTGTTGAATGAAAGTGTCCGTTTTTTGCTCCATATGGGGTGTTTTAAAGCATGCTCTTGAAAAGATCTGCTATTGTTGATATGACCCAAATACTGTGTGAGAATAAAGATTATAACATTTTCCTCAAGTCAGAGAAAAATCATTTGATATCATTCAGTTGTTTGATTGTTGAGACAATCAGGTCTGAGGTCACAAATATCACTTTTAAGTATAAAGATGGCACGCATCCTGTCGTGTAAATTGTTGTCAAAGTTTTAGAGATAAATACAGTTAATCTATTCCACACTGTTTTGTCAAGTGACATTGAGGAGGGGGAAACTACATTTTAGTTTCCATCTGTCGGTGAAATTCAAAAATGAGTAATTCACCTCAAATTGAACCTTGTTTGATTTTATTTTGGCTCGAACAAAAATGATCAAATTTATTTTGGTTCTTTTTTTTGGCGGTCTTCTCTACTGCAGTCGTTGTTATCATAACAAAAATCAAATTTAAGAAGTGAAGAAATGTCTGAATGTCCTGAATTGTCATGACAATTATTTAAAAAATCTCCACAGAAATATTACTACATATACATGCAATGTTTTAAAAAAAAATAACTACAGTAGTGGAGTAAAGCTATGCAGGCACTGAATTTTGTCGGCCACCTTAATGAAAAACTGACATAAAGCGAGTAAGAGAATTCTCTTTAAGGTGCCAGCATTTTTAAAGAACATCAGATTTAACTACTTTTATATATTTACATAACTAGGCCAATTGAAAAAGATGGTTTGTTGAAAATGTGCACCTTTTAATGAATAAATAAAATAAAGAGACAAATATCAAGTGGGTTTGAAAATATAACAGTGGATGTTAGTTTCAGGTTCAGTTTAAGAATGCTTACAGAATGTGTTAATGCAGGTTTTTCCTGTTTGTTTTGTGCCAAAGTCTCAGATTTTAATATCCCCTCTGAGGACTCTGCAGTGATGTCGAGGGTCTAGAAACATGAACATCACTCTCTGTGAGACAGGGTGTGCAGCAGGTGGACCGTAATGTCTCACCTGTTAGACTGAGATTTCATGGAGAAGCTGAAGACAGAGACGTCTTTGGATCACATTCACTAAGAACTCTTTATTTTGGACAGCTGAGTTTAGAAATAACTTCAACAACAAAGCAAACTGACATCTACATTGATCATCATGTACTACTGATCACTTCTCTGACACTCAACGTGCAGTCAAATGACTTCCTGCTCACTACTTTATCTTGTTTTCCTCAAACATTTCACATCATGACTACAACTGACTTTCTGGGAATAAAACCCTTCTGAATCTTAAAGTAACTCATCAATAAAGAGAATTAACTAACTTTTCAGCATCCAATCAATCTGACCTAATATACAACGATACAAACATCAGATTTAGGATTTCAGTTTCAGAGAGAAACATTCCCTCTTCTGTTAGTGACACAGTTGTCTGGATGTCTTAAGAAGAATCACTGAAGATGTCAGCATGAAGAGAACGGCTTGATGCTCTTCATTGCTACTTTTGAATCTGTAGTTTTCTGCCTCAACATCGCCCCCTTTTGTAAGTTGACTCATTAGTTCAACAGAGCGGACAATTTTTTTCCTCTGAAGAGGGACAAGCTTTAAAGACGAGTTCATTTAAAACAGAAGATGTAACATTCTCTAACACTTTATATGTTTAAACGATCAAGTGTTAGAGTTTATATTTTTGTATCACTCTTTTAGCTCAACCTTTACCTAAAAGTGCAAATATAGTAGTTGTTTTATTTTAGCTTTCCTTTAGAGGAGTTCCCTGAAATTTAAAATGAAATTAGGTCAATTAAAGATCTTTTTTTTATCCACTGACTTAAAAGTTATTGTTGTGCACGTTTGTCAGACACACACACACACGCATTATTTGAACCTGCTCATCCACAAGTTTAATTTTTAAGCCCAACCAAAGCACTGAGCAACGAAAAAGCATCTCTTTTAATATGCAGCAATGTTCATCTACAAATTTTCTTTAAATAAACGTATATTGAAATGATGAATAAAAGGCCCTAACCCCTATCAACAATTAAACACACCTATTAATGTTTTCTAGTGCAGGTACAGTACATGTATTTAATATGGTTTGAAAATGACTGATTGCATCTTTTTAAAAATATTTTTATTCTTTATCTGATAGTACTGTGTTTAGAGTAAGAGATCGGGCAGAGAGAGTGGGGAATGACATGCAGGTAAAGTGCCATGGTTGGGACTTGAACCCTGGCCCTCACGTGGAGGAATATATCTCCATGGTGCCACCAACGCCCCCTGATTGTATCTTTAAAACGAAGAAAATCCCAGAATAGTCTGCTACAGTTTAATTTTATTTGGACGTCGGAAAGATGAAAGCAAATTGTAATTTGTTTTAATATGGACTCGTGTTCACATGCTGCTTGGTGGTTTGTAAAAGACACTGTATGAGTTGTGTCCAGTTTCACAAAATGAAACAACAACATTATTAGATTATTAACTGACATGTACCACAAAAGCAAGCAAAAAAAAAAGAGAAAAAAAGTAGTATTAAAGGATTTGATCATTTGAACTGACGTCTTAATCCAAATTGTATCATCCTATTATAAAATGATTCCCATCGATGGATAAGTTAAATGTAGGCTGCACAAAGACATCGTTCGGCTTCATTGTGAGACAGAGTCCATTTTCTCTAACTCTTGAAGGGGCCTTATCGTTCATAGAAAAGACACAATATCTGTTTTAGTTTAAGAATATTTCCCAAAAAGAATGAGTGGATTACCATTTTCAGATGCTCATTTTATAAATGTCTGTCCATTTAAAACATTTAATTATTAAATATCTACCGTTGGATAGATAGAACATACTAGTGATATAAAGTGTAGAAGCATATTTGCAGATAAAATGATCGTTTTTGGTAATTTCCCTCTGGATAACATTCTCTTCAGTGATATACACTATATATAGATATCTATATATATATAGATATATATATATATCTATATATATATATATATATATATAACTTCTTTATGTTGCTGCAATTGACTAACATTTATTATAATCAGTGTTCACGTTCTGCTACTTAGAATATTAAGTATTTCTTTAAAACACTCACTGATACCGTTATAAGTAGATTAAACATTTTTATTAGAGTTGCATGGTGTCAACCCCTCTATATCAGTACATCTATAAACCTTTAAAATCAATGGGTCAAATGAGATGTGGGTCTCCACAACACTGGCCCAATGGTTCCTCGGCACGAAGGGTGAGAGCAGCTGATATATTTATGTTCAAAACTCCAAACTAAAATACAATGTGACTGTGATCCATAGCATCTCTTCTTTGACTTATCAGTCTCTGTGGGGAACTGAACGTGATAATGATGTCTTTCTTTTTTAGTCATGAGAGTCATACAAAATCATTTTCACAACTGACTTACATTTGTGACACTTTGAGGGTTCAGTCAAAGTTTAGAACAAATATGTGTAAATTGCCCAACAGTATCATGGGAAAAAAATAGTTCTGGGTAAGGTGAACCCAGAGTTTTTAGTGATGTATAGACCAAAACTGAGTCAACACAGTTTGTTTGAGTGTGAAAAATGTCTACATTTTTAAATCTTGACACACTTGACTGGATAAAATGTATTTTTTCATTTATGTCAATAATCATATTAAAGTTAAAAGATCCAAAGGAAATCTAATACGACGACATTGAGGTAAACAGTTTTAATGTAATCGATTTCCAAGGTAATGATGATCTTTATAATCTTTATGTCTTTATGATATGTGATAATGTCAGATATAAAAGTGATACTGAAAGATCAAGGTTTATACCCTCACATTAAATGAGAAATAATAATGTACTGTAGTCGCCTGAGCTTTGTGTAGCAGGTTACACTGAGTCTTTTAGAAATAAAATGACTGACACGCTGTGGCATCAATCTAATCCCTGAAGTCAAATGCTTTTCTGCACTCGATGAAGGAAAGTTATGTGCGGCCTGAAAATGTTGTGGCATCTTATTTTAGTAGAGAAGTTCAGGTTTGTGAATATTAATCACCAAATGTGGACAAGTCAAATTTAAATTATAAACATATTAATTAAAAGCATATTGACTGGCTGTGGCTTGATATAATCTGATTGATAGTTCTTCCTGCAAAAGTAAACAACCCAATTATTATTATCAGGTTTTTAAAACTCTGTTGTCAAAATCTAAGAGATTTATAAGTGACATTATTATGACTCAAAATCACGGTTGGTTTCACCCAAGATTGAACGAAACCAAAAAACTCAAAACAAATAAAATTGCAAAGGAATCATTCAGATTAATTATTAAACATTGACAATTCAGGTACCTCCATATTATGTAATGTCAACTTTAGTTCTACAAAGACAAAGATCATGAACATTTACTCATTCAAACATAAGTGAGACTAAAGTTGAATTAATTTAATGTTGATTGTTGATTGGTTTAATTGTTCCTTATTTCTTAATATTTCAATAAGACAGATGAGACAGCCAAATGTGGGCTGTATCTGTTCCTTAAGAGTATAATAAAGTATATCATATTGTATCATATTGTAATGTATGGTTTCATATGGTTTCTTTTCGTATCATACCGTTTTATATCATACACATTGTGTCTGATTGCATCACATCATATTGTATCATTACTTCTCTTGTCTTATCATACATTTTGTAAAGTGTCACTTGTTATGAGTTGACGCTATACAAATAAAAATTGATTGATTGATATATATCTTATCGTATTCATGGGGGGTTCTAGGCAGGGGCCAACAGGGGTCAGTGCCCCTGTAACACTGAGCTTGGTCCGCCCTGTGGCCACCCCTCCAAAAGGAAGAGCCCCCTAATAACACATACACAGTATTTGACTCAACAACCAGACTCACAATCTAGATATAAATACTATTACTGAAACATATAAATCATGGTATTTTATGATGTGTGCTATTATTTGGCATAAGATATGTATTTTTTAAAGCTTTGTCTATTTTTAACCTGCTCTGACAAAACAACTGGCCCCAGATTGGCCCCCTCAGTAAAACCGCCACTGATCGTATTGTGTCATCATGTATTCTATTGTAATGAATTGTGTTGTATTGTATCCTATCACATCATATCCTGTTGTTTCATAGTGTACCATACCACATCACATCACATCACATCCTATTCTGGCACCTGTCACTGCTACATAGACCCCCCTAAAGTAATTGGGAGTTTATAGTCTCACATAACCACTTTAGACCACACCCCTTGACTAGGACGACACGATCAACTCAAGTTAGCCTCATGATGTAGCTCATGCTACCCTGATAGAGTTATCATCCCCGTTGTGTAATGGTTTATTTAACGTACATGTGTTACTTTTCCTTGCACAGAGATATCATTGCTTTATAATTTCATGAGGACATGAAGTTTTATTTTCCATTCTTAAATAATTCCTCTGATTCTAATTATGATTCATTTACATTTTTATGAGAAAATTAAAGGATTGCACTTTTGCATATTTTAATTGGCTTTTGAGGAAAAGAGGGGGTTTTTTGGTAGTTGAACCATAAAAATGTGATTAATTGGATTTTAACATATGTAGCCATATAAAAGTGTTGTGATAAAGAGTAATTTCATGCCAGTGCTGATTAAAATGGTGACTCTGAATGGAGAAGAGGTCAGCAGTCAGTCTCACGCTGTGCTCCATGTTTTTTGCAGCAGTGATTAAAATGTAATTAAAACATTTCATTATTTAAATACTGATTTCAGTCACTTCATTGAATACATAAGTATACATGTTTAGACACAGATAAATATTTACATAAATTACTTACAATAAAATACCCAATAATACAATGCAGTTAAAGTTAACCAGCAGCACCCTGTGTACATGAGACACGCCCCGACAACTCATGATCTGACCTTGTTCAAACGTTGTCCTTGACCCTCTTTGAGATTTAACAGTGTACATTTGTAAAGGAGTTCACCAGCCATCATGTGCTGTTCTGCCGGCTGTTCCCTCAATGTCAAACTATTCCAGCCACACAAGCATATGATGGGAGTATTTTGGGAGTATTATAATTGTATTTAAAGTGTATTGGGAGGCAGTGCATGGCTGCTATAGCAATATATTTTTTTTATCTTGCAAACTTGGAATTGTTGTTCTTCCCTAGATAAAAATATATCTTCTCAAGATATTCAGGAAGAACATCAAAGGGCAGCAGCAAAGGGCAGGTACAGCAAAAGTATCCCTTTCACAAGAACCAGCATTTAGTCCTTGCAGTTGGGAAAAAAATAGAAACAGTTGATAACTGGTATGTATGTGAAGAACCTCCTGAAAAACTCATTTATGTAGATATTGGCAAGTTAAATATCAAATGTTGCTTGAAATACTGACCACTTCCTTAAGTTAAATTCCTCTTCCTGATTAACCACTCTGACTTTCCCTTGGCTGCCTGGCCCAATCTGGTCATCATGGCTCCCAATGTCAACGTCATCCAAGAGCCTCAGCTGTCCAGCACTACAGAATCTCAGCAGCACCGTGCACACCCCAGAACCTCCACTGCCTGCCACCAGAGAAACTTCACTTCCCAGCTCTTCAGAGACCCCGCTACTCACATAGCACCAAAATGTCCCTGCTTTGTTTAAAGTGGGCGGCCCATCTGACCCTGGTATCAGCCAGCATCTTCTTGTCCTCATGTTGCTGTCCTCACTGTCAGCCTGGACAGCACAGCTTGGTCTAATCTAATGTCTGCCAGTCTGCTTACTTTGCTATTGGACTATTTGGAGTCTCTGATCCCCTGTCAGTGACCAACAGCCATTTTCACAGACCACAGTTTTCACAGACCACAGCTGCCACCCTGCCTGACACACCTTAACCCAGATGGTAGCCAAGGGGATACCCTGTACCACACAACAGCAACTCATGTTCCTATAGAAATGCAGCAGCAGCAAGTGTCTCCTGTTCTAGCTGAATTTTTACATTCATGTTCAGTTTCTGCTGTGAAGACGCAGCAAAAGGGTTCTGTTCCTGCTGCTGAGCTGCTGAACCCTCCTGTGGCACAGCCTCAACAGCTGCTTGTTTCTAAGGCAGGCTCAGCTTCCAGTGTCTCAACTTCTGGGTAAGACTCTGGCCTCCTGCTTAGCCTTGCTCTGGTCCACCCTTCATCCACCTTACCCTAACATTCACTTAAGGAATGTGGTTTATGTGTTTGTCTGTTGAGTAAAAATAACAACAGTCTTTAGCCAGTATCACATACCCCAGTACAGGTAAAAATGTGTTGTTCATCAAGTGATTCAGAGGCATTTTATCCACTAAAGTAAAGAGGTCGGAATATGATTTTTTAAGATTTTCTTCTGTAGATTTTCAGCTAAGTTGACAAAATGAATGCTGAAAGCTAAAATCCTTTGCCATCTTGCAATAATGACAAATTAAACCCATTGTCACTTGGTATTACACAGTAAGTAAAATGGTCAAAGTCAATTACAAGCTCATGTGTGTATGATGTCAAAATTAAATGAATCCAGTGTCACTAAATTGTGTCTGTGGCTTCAACTATGGCTTCACCAACTTGCATCAATGATCTTTGTCCAGAACACTAACCCTAACTCTAACCCTCTCTCTTATAGATAGACCCATGGGTGGCTGTGGCTTAGTTGGCAAAGCTTTTTGTCTCTCACTGGGGATCGAACTCCCAACCACATGTCAGATGTGTCCTTGGGTAAGACACTTAACCCCAAGTTGATCCTGTTGCTTCGTTGGCGGCGTGTGAATGTGTATGAATGGGATTAGTTACTTCTGATGGTCACTTTAAAATAGCAACCACAGTGTGTGAATGTGTAGATGTGACCTGCGGTGTAAAAGCGCAGAAGAAAAGTCATATAAAAGCTCAAGTCCAGCTTTCACACCAGACAAATAAACTCCTCAAAAAAAGTTTGGAAACAATATTTCAGTCACTTATTTTGCCCCTTTAATAATACTAATTTGTGTTGTGTTTTATATTGTTGGAAAGCCTGATTAGTCACCCTTACAACGAGGTATATAACTTGTAAGGATTGTGCATTGTGGAAAGAGCAACACAGCTAAACTTGTGGGTAGCGCCCCAAAAAAATACACCAACAAGAGAACATTGCAGGGCATTTTGGCACATTTTGATCAGCTCCTTTCTAGACAGGAGAAAATGGAATTAATTTATATACTTTGTGATGGTGTTGAAGCAGGGGGGGGGGGACTTGAATTGCCCCAGCTTTTCTTAAATTCTGGATACGCCTCTGAAAATGACACAGATAAGGATTACTGATGTTATCACAAATACACCTGCTTTAACAAGATCAAACAGGGTTTTTCAGACATTGCTGCATTTGCTCCTCTTATCCTTGATCCTCAGTCCTCATCACCGGTTTAACGTCATCAGCATTCGTCATCTCTCAGCAGGTGACTTTTTGCCTGAGGCTGAGATTTAGAAAAGATGTCTGTAGACTAATTTTAGGGAAATAACTTCTCAAACTAATGGTTACAGCCTGCCACAAAACAGAACAAATAAGTCATTTTCAAATTTAAAACAAATCTGGGCAATTTTTCATTTTTTTTGTTTTGTAAATTGCCTCATAAATAACCATAATAACTTGTAATATTATTTCAAAGGCCAACTCATGAAGCTTGATTTGTTTGATTTTCCAATACAGGAAATGGTCGGAATGATAGATACATTCGTATGTTGGAGTTGCCACTTGAGAGACACTTTATGAAAGTCCAGGAAGATTCACAAACATGAATATAACTATGGAGATCTCTCAGGTATTCCTCCGGCTTATTCCATCACTGTCAATTCAGTAAACCTGATTTGTTTGAGTTCGACTTCGCTCACACGCTTGCAGTGAAAATAATCACTGTCACAAACTCCAGGAATAGACATCACTCTGCTTCCACTCTGTCTCTCGCCATACATTTGGATAATGCCCCATCTAGTGGACAGTTTTATATTGCTATACATCTTTTGTTTTTGCATCAGCAGTTGTATTTTTTTTAACCACTCCTTTGCAGCTGAGACAGAAAAGGCAGAAAAAAGTTTATCTGCGTCACTGCCACTGTTTATTTTTCACCTACAAAGAGAAAAGGTACAAAACAGATGTGTGACGAGGAAAAGTGCATTTATTTTAAAGAGCATTGATTGTAAACAAAATTAAACTGCTTTCTACATCTAGTTTTATGTATATGTTCTGCTATATTTTCTGAGTTTTGTCATCCTTGATTTAAGCTTTATGGATCTTGCTATTGACCAATACATTCTTCAATGTTAATTGAAAGCAACTTAAAACTGGATTCAGGTATCTTGTACATGTACACTACACCCATAAGGTTGATTCTGGAGCCATTTATTCAAAAATTTAAGCACCATATATAATCAAATAGCCTATAATAAAGACCTTAAAGATGAGGTATACCCTTTTTTCCTCAAATCTATTTAAATGAAATGACCTCATGCCCATATGTTCTTTGTAAGAGTTAGCCATGTCATACTGAAAAGGTATGATTTTAATTCAGGCCATTAAGAGTCTTCAGCACTTTGAGTGAGTGGGTGTTTTTCAACCTAGTATTTATTAGCATAAAATGTCTCTTTGTGTTTCCACAGACCATCAGTCTGTTCCATACTGCAGTGTCGTCATAGTAACGAAAAGGGGAATCACATGCTTAAAAAGGCTTTTATTTCAAGTTTGAATGGCCAATTTTGATTGGAAGAACAATTGCAGCTGATAACTCAAAGTACATTAAAAGCATCTCAGTTCTTTTTTTGAAAAGACAAAAAACATGTACCTATCTTTTAAGGTACGTCCTGTATTTTAACTAGTCGTTATGCTTTTATTTTGCTTGTTATTTTTATTATATTTTGCTTACATGATATATCCCTGAAAGATGTTTTGTCAAATAACTGAATCAGAGTTGGCACTAAGTATGATGGGGGTCCTATAAGGCAAGGAACAAGGAAGTCAAAGGGAGGCAGAAAGGTTACATTTTGTCCTTAATCCAGTCCTAAGAATCTGAGGGGAGCTGTCCAGTGCTGAAAACACGTCAGACTCAATCACTATTATGTGTGTATTGCAATGCATTGTTTGTGTTTTATAGCTACTAAAGGTGTCACAAAATTCCCTGTTATCAGGGATATAGGAGATAACAGATCTCCCGGGGGATTGTGGGTGATTGCTTGTGATTGGCTGTCTTGTGTGTGTCCACTCACGTCTCGGGTGTTCCTGTGTGATGGTGTGGTGTTCCAGATTAATTGCTGGGTTTATAATTAGCTTCATGGATTATTTTTGGACTGGCCCATTTGTGCTCGCCGCTTGTACGATTCATTCTTGGTTTCTCACTGCCACCTTGTGGACTTTCGTTTTTCTTCCTGTGAGATGTGTCATGGTGTCGTTACGTCTTCACCATTCAAAAACCATCCTGTCTGCACAAAAAGTGGGCAAAATCAGATGGAATAGATAGACGACGAGATTATAGGATCAAGATCATCTGCAAACTTCTTTATTGGTGTGTGTTTATTAAGAACTGGTGGCGAAATCACCAAATGGATTGGAGGGGGGAAATAAATAATTTAAAGAAATTAAAGGAGCATCCAGGCTCGTGATTTAGCCTTTTTTTTCTACTGTTGTCCTCTTGTTTTTTTCCACAAGAACAAAACCCATATCTGGATCTCTCCCCCTCCCCTCTTTGATCCTGATCCCTCCTCACGTAATGTGTTGCTCATAGCATCAAAACTTCAAGTCCATGTTCGTGACCGGGATTCAAATCAGAGCTATAAAGATCTGAAGACAATCAACACTTCCAAAAGTCACAGTTTAGGGGCCGAAAGCAGCGACATTCAGTGTCAAAGACTCCCGGACTGTCTGCAGACGGGCTCAGCTCCACAGATGTGCAGCACCGCTGGAGGTTTCAGCACTCACAGTGACTCATTCGTGCGCAATGACAATAAACAGACAAGGCTTGCTTTAATTGTCCGCATATCAAGCCTTCTTCAACAAAAGCAAGGTCACCTTGTGGGATCTATAGCGGAGCACTGAAGTACAGAAATAGTCCTTCTCCTTTTTCTTCTTCTTCTTCTTCTTGGAGTAGCACGGCAGTCTCTTCTTCTGGGATTAATTGGTGGTAAATTCGTTTTTGTTCAACCCTTTTTTCTTTCTTGATCTGCACCTGTTCACCTGGAGCCACACACACATAAGGTTAGTGATTGTTCATTTTTAGGGGTTTAACGCGCCTTAACTAAACAGACTCTCATCTTGGAGATGCTCTAACAGGTGTTTTATGAGGTTTCTCTCTGCAAAGAAAATTACAGGTTTAAGTGACAAAATGGGTCTGTGGGTTGTATGTATATTGCAAGTGTATGGAAACTGTTCAAGTTGAAGAGTTGAAATGTTTCGTTATATAATATTCTTATACCTAAATGGTGCGTTAGTAAAATTATGCATGTGTTTCTTTTTCTATGGCTGACTTTAACCTGCACCATAGTCACTAATGCAGTTATCACATTGAACTGTTTTCAAAACTAAAGCCAAGGAACTGGTCACCATACAAGCCAAATGTGAAAATATTTAAAATGACAATAATCTGCTTTTTGAATCGTTATTTGCATGTTTTGGCCTTTTTTGTGCATGGCCTTTCCTTTAGAAATGAATTATGTGACACCGGTTACATGTGATATTTTCTGTGGTGAGCATTTTATGATATGAAAAGGAGAATCTGTGTGTTTGCTGTTTGCCATCATCCATCCTGAGCAGCATCAAGATGTTGAATGAATGTGCTCCCGTCAGTGCATATCAAATGATTCAAGTGGGAGCACTGGTGGACCTGTACTTCTTCTGCCAGTGAAATGTTATGGCGGAACTTACAAGTATCATTTTTTTCTATCTTTGCATTTCAAGCCGATTAATGAGATGTTAACTTGTGAGACAGGCTGTGTCCTTGTTGTCTACAGGTCGCAAATGTGAGCCGCATTCAAAATGCTCTACCGGTTTTGTCTCTTTCTCTCTTTTCTTCTTGGACATTTATTCAGAGAGATTTTGGGGGCATTCAAGGGGGAAAAAAGAGTCAGGCTTTTTGAGGTGAGGACTTTGGCACAGGGTCTCGGGAGTGATGGCGGCGTCTGCACCCTCCTCCTCCTCCTCTGGCGGCGAACCGGATCCAAACTCGACAAATTTACGACCACCGGGCTCAAGTAGGTCCATCACAGATAAAATGCTATTTCACGTGTGCTATTTACTTTGTGGGCAATGCCATTAATCATTTTCATCGAGGGGGAGAGAGGGAAGGAGGGGGTGACAGAGGGAGGGGGGAGAAAGAAAATCCGCTGCCATTGAAAAGGCTTCCTTCGTCACAAATCACCACCGTGTTTCATTGAGCATCTCACAGACCTCCCGGCTTCTGCTGACAGACGAATCTGCTGTCAGAAGCTGCTGTCCTCTGCTATCATTACACAGACGGCCATCAGCCAGAGGCAAGCCACCGGAACAGCTGATCAGGAAGCATTCAGAGAAATTATTCTTATTAGTTTATGTTGTAGTATAGCCTAATAATTATTATTATTATTACAATGATAATAATAATACTTAATATTATTATTATTATTGTTATTTTAAAGGGTTGCACTTTAATACATTCACGTATTTTTTTCCCCATTGGTTGGGCTATGTTGCACCCTTAATAAAGTGCCTGCATGGGGAAAAACAATTAATTGCCTCTGAAGTGGCTTTTAATTCAGCCATGTTAAATTGCCCCTAATGGTACACTTGTGCATTGTAGCCTTCAGGAAAGGGGGGAAGCCACTTTAGAAACCATACAACCACCGCCGTCTTTTCATTGTCAGCCTGCATGAAATTAAAAAGCCTGACATGTTCTGCTGAATGGAGGTCTAACATCATGTGACAGGTGAAGATTTGTGCACATGACAACAAAAAAAAATGGTGAATTTAACCTCTGCGGGAAAAACAATTGTTGTATGCACATAAATACCTTGACAAGACAAAACGTTTGTTTATTTGAATACTGGAATGACTTTGCATTATCAAATGATGTATTTGAGGGGGGGGGGGGGGGGGGGGGGATTTTTAGAATGTTTGGTCCCTGCAGGAATAGCATTCAACCTGCCTTCAGACTGCACCTTTGAAAAATTGAGGTGTGAATGCAATGGTCAGCACATCTCTCTTGTTTCTTTTCACCCTTTCACAGTGTTAAAGCTGTTTCTTTGTTGTTTTTCTGTTAGTTCTTTGTCGCCCAGCTGGTCTCCTCTGGTGTGGAGAAAATCACTGAGTGCTGACTTAAAGTGCGACCAATGAGCCGAGCAGGGCAATGATTTATGTAATGATCCAAAGCAAAGGGTTAAATTGGGATGTGAATGGTACTGCCCTCTTTTCCTCCCCCTCCCATCCCCCCCACACCTCCTCCCCTAAATTGCTGCTTCTGAGGACCTCGTTTTTAGGTGCCCCTCCCCTCTGCGTGGCTGTGAGCCCTTGATAACGCAGTAATTCTCTATCTGTCAGCAGCCAGCCGCTTCATGTCTTCTGATGCTCGCCTTTTTAAAAGCAGCATCTTTTTCACTCAATTAGAACTTTAGGTTGCATGGCGTGAATCCAAAACGGCTAATTAATTTTAAGTCCTTGCCCGGGTCATGAACGGTGACATACAGTGGAAGTGGGCTAATTCAACATGCAGGGGCCCCGATGTGTTCATGTTGAATCATCCCAAGAGTCACTCTGGATATTTTTGTCTCAGCACACGACATCACTCGTCTCCTCCTCTCCAACATTAAATCGAGCAAGATAAAAAAATATATATGTAGGCCTACTCTAAAATAGCTTTATTGTAATTATTCTGTCTAATTGTTTTCTTCAATTACTTCAGGCTATGATGCTTGGTGTGGAGTTGCCCATGGATGTACTAGAAAATTGGGAATGAAAATATGTGGTAAGTTTCCGCTTCTTTTTATTATTTTTTCCAATGCAATTATGGCAAAAAATAAATGTTGTTTTAATGACGAGATCAAGTGTTAAGAGATATTATGCTCATGAGCATGACTCAAGGCTGCACGGCCTGCATCATTTTCCTCGCGGCTCAAAGGGAAATTAAACGGATTTAGATTAAATGGATTTTGAAATGTCATCAAAACAAAGATCGACCAATAAATGTCCCAATATTTTTTTTTAGCAAAACCACACAACTGGTCATGATATTTATCCATTATTATAAAATAAATAGGAGCATCAAAACCATGCTATAGGCCTATCCCTGTGCTGCAGCTGATCAAATTAAAGAATAGTTCCTGCAGGATGGATTAACCGATATTTCCTCTGTGTAAGTCTACTTCAGTCTCTACACCAACGACAGGCTGACATTCATCATCATGGTGAAAGTCACGCGTCAGTGCGCAGCGCAATTTCCAGGTATTTTTGACCGACACGTTCTGCTGGTTTCATTAAGGACATTTAATTAACACGGAATATTAAAAAAAAAATACAAAACACCATGTGGGGAACACGAAAACAAAATTGCAATCTGGTTGGATTACAAGAGGGGGGTCAGTAGATGTTTACAAAGTGCGTGTTGCATTTATCACTTTTCTGTAGAGATTTATGTTAAATGTATTTCATTACGATATTCTAACTAACAGCAGACTTTACTGATAGTTTCATATATTTACCAAATGAGCATCTGTGCTGAATTGTTATCAGCTTTCTGTGCTGTTTGCTGTGCACGTCATCGGAGGAGCTGTAATAAGAATTTACAGCCGCTACATGACAGCGATTTGTTTCTGCTTGGCTTCAGTTGGATGCTGATGTCACAGGGCTCAACACCCCACAGGGCCCCCCGCCCATAAATAGGACTCCCTTTGCAGGATAGGACTCTATACTCACAAGACGAGAGAGAGAGAAAGAGAGTAGATCCCCGGAGTAAGAGATATAGAGGAGATTAAAGTCAGACATGGGAGAGGATAATTATTAGAAAAGGCCTTAAAGGGTTTAAAAAAAAAAAAAAAAAAGTTTTAACTCTCATCATGTTCGGAAATTGTAATCACCCTGCGGACTCCTCTTCTTCCTGTAAACGTTTAGGATTTTTGCAGAAGAACAACAGTCTGGAGGAGAGGAGCAGGATTGTGAGTTCCTTCAAGGAGCGCACAGCCAACATGCTCTCCTGCGATAACGGAGGCGGGGAGGCGCATTTCAGACGCACAGAGACCGACTTCTCCAACCTGTATGCCAGAGGTAGGCTTCAGAAAACAAACCGTTTTTTTCATGATAAAAATTCAAATAGTGTCTACAGAAAAAGAAAACTTACAAAAGATGTGATAAAAGAAAAAAAAACTCATTGCTGAAAAAACACTTCTAGTCGATTTTTTTATGTCTTTATTGAATTTGTTGATAAATTGAAGTTATTTGTATGATGAGCATTTAGACAACTTTTTTTTCGTTCCATTTTTTTGATAGTACATTTTAGGACTGTGGAGACAGCAAAACATTTGCAGAATTCGGGTCCAAAACCAATTTACCCACAGAGACAACAGTGTTCATTGCATCATATGGTGTTGTGGTATCATGTTGAACTATTGACTGGAACCCAACGTTTTGGAATTTGAACAAAAAGTAATGATTCAACATGTCAAGGACCGGACGTTTTACTGTAAAACTCAAAATGTATCCATAGACAATGTTTAGATTATGGTTAAACAGCACATACATATATAAACATACATTAATTTAATAGATGCATTTTGTTTTTTAGATCTGTTGCCTGCTAAAAATGGAGAGGAGCAGACCATGCAGTTCTTGCTGGAAGTTGTGGAAATCCTTACCAACTACGTTCGGAAGACCTTTGATAGATCCACCAAGGTCCTGGACTTCCACCACCCCCACCAGCTGCTGGAGGGCATGGAGGGCTTCAACCTGGAGCTGTCCGACCAGCCCGAGTCCCTTGAGCAGATCCTGGTGGACTGCAGGGACACCCTGAAGTACGGAGTGAGGACAGGTGAGAACAAAGAGGCCTGAAGGCGCAGTACGACCTGCTGCAATCAATAACTCTCATTAGATTACATGCCACAGTAATGATTACAGATAAGCAATTTTCTCCCACAGATTCTCTCATGATTAATTGTTTTCTGGAGATTACACTGCTTTGTCTCTTTATCAATGGCAGGACATCCCAGGTTCTTTAACCAGCTGTCCACTGGATTAGACATTGTTGGGTTGGCAGGAGAGTGGCTGACCTCCACAGCCAACACTAACATGTAAGTACTGATACAGTGTCATTGATCAGTTCACATTTTAATGAATCTTTTCACACAATCAATGAACCGCATGACTTGGATTAAAACAATATGAAAGTCATGCGGTTCATTTTATTCTGTACTGATCTTTAAATGGCCCCTGTAGAATTGAGGCTTTAATTCCGAGAGCGAAAGTGGCAAGCATTAATTAGCGTCTTTGGCTAATGAGCCTGTCAATCAAGCAGGAAATAAAAGTTACAAAAAGGCGATATATGTAAAGACAACCCTCCAATTGTATTGTCCTCATGTGGTCACAGCATTCAGCCCTGCAGGCAAACTAAATTGCATATTGATTCACATTCACAGTTAACATGGTGTCTTTGTTTCATGAAATGCTTCTCCTGTGACACAATGCCAGGAGGGGACGCAGCATGCCCTGAAGACCATCTGTACTCATTATGAAGTGCTATTAGTGGAACACAGTTTTTACATTGCAATGAATCCTGGCTTTTGTCTTTCATGACTCTGCAGTTTGTGGACACATTGTGTGTATAAGATACATCATGATTGGTGCCCCTTGAACAAAATAACAATTTCTCAAGGGTGTTGGAATGCATTTAATTATACTCAAGCAGTTCCACATCAAGTTGAAAATGTCAGGTGCAGGACAGTCCATCGTGGCTAAAAGAGCACAAATCACTTAGTTTGACAGGAAATGTCGTTCTACAAAAACTTCAGGAACTCCCCTCCTTCCTCCTCTCTTCGGCTCTACTGTCACAGCCTTTCAAACTTTCAGAATTTTAAGTCTTTTGAAAAAAACAGGGAAAAAATCCCACAATCTGTTTTGCTCTTGATGTTAAATGACCTTTTAAACCTTAAAACTTCACACACAGGTGGAAAACTAACACAGAACTTAACAAGTGGTTGGATCACATGCAACATTGTTGATAATTGAAGTAAAAAAATAGAACTTACAGTATAATGAAATCTTGTGATCAAGTTGAAAATACACTCATAAGTATTCAATGATAGACGCAATGTGTTGATAAATTCTATTAAACTTAAAAAGTAAAAGAAAAAGCTTTTTAAAGGATTTAAAAGTTGAATTGCTAAACTTATGGTTAATAAACCCTCTTCTTATACTTCATATATCAGTTATAGACTATTCATTTAAACATACATTTGTCTGCCAAACTTTGACTCATATGTATAACTACATAGTCGTTCAAAAATCTGAACCACAACTGATTCATGAATCACTTATTATTCCATTAGTCATAATACCTACTGTGACTCATAGATTATTAATGTTTATAAATGTATTATTACAACATTATTACACAATTTCCCTTTCTAAGTGCTTATAATTGATCTATGAAGCATGTGTAAATGACTTAAAAAAACATTTAAAGAACAATAAGTAAATTAATTCTTATTAAGATGCTGTATTAGAAAGTTGGACCAGAATCTGTTTTTTATTTGAATATAACATTTGGATTATGAAATTGTAGCAGATTCACACCTGAATAAACTTTTATAAGAAATGTTTACTTCATGTTATGGTACCTCATGTTCTCAGCAAAGTCTTATCTCCTCCTGACAGTTACATTTATACATTTACTGTAGTTTTATCATTTTCTTTTGTTGTCTTCAGTGACGATGACTTGAACCAGAGGGTGGAGGTTGTTACATACTTGTAATTTACCTTTATTAATGACTCCATCAACCCTAATTACCCCTGCCAGATATTGACTCACACTAATAGACTGACAATCACATCCAGGTCTTACATAATCAGAATGACTGAGTGTCGTCTGCTTGAATGGATACAGTGAAATTAATGTGTGACATCTGCGACGTGGCATCTGACTTGTTTATACTTCCTATCCATCCATACTGTATGTGTGTATGCTGCTGAAGATGCTGGGGGGCACAATGTCACATTCTTTAATGTCCCACTGATTAATTTACTCTCTCTTCGCTTGAAGAGACGGATACTTATGTACTTAGAAGAATATTGGCCTGGAGAAGATGGATGAGCCAGCCTTTGCTTTAACTCAGAGGAGATAGGCTCTTCTCTGATGCACAGACTTTTTAATGGACTTGTTTCATATAGAAATAATTATACACTCTAGAGGGTAAAAATAAAAGAAAACCTTCTTTTCGATCACCTCAAAGTGCAACTGTGCTGATTACAACATCTAACTGTGCTCAAAGATCACATTTCTTGCTCATTTTCTGCACACAAAAACACCCCTACTTCCGGTCTAGATGAGTCTATCGTCTGAATCATTTCACTGCAGCAAACGGCCATTTCTATAACAACAAGATGGCATTGTTACTGAAGTGTGACTGTGTACAGAACGCTGTATCATTTATACTAAGAGCAGCATGCTCAGTAAATAGGCCGTGCAATTGGTATCTAATGGTCATTGATCATTGGTATGTATGTAAAATGATTGTTATTTTACTTAGAGTGCATAGAATTATCTGTTTTACACCATGGTTGGATTAATACACAATGAAACACATACAGTATATAGAGAAGGTCATGCTGTATCTGCTACAGGAATTATATCTTTAACACATAATTAAATGTTGTTGTTTTTTTTTTGTTGGCTCCAGGTTTACCTACGAGATCGCGCCTGTCTTTGTCCTCATGGAGCAGCTTACACTGAAGAAGATGAGAGAGATCGTTGGCTGGAGTGATGGAGAGGGTGATGGAATATTTTCTCCAGGTGGGAGCCGATCACATGACTGAACAGGAGCTCAGTAACTCCTTGTACATGTGTGTCAGAGAATTTGTAATTTGTAATTTAGTAAATCATATATTGTTATTTTGAAGAAAGTCTTGATGCAGAACAGAACATTTCATAATAATTTATATAATATTTGTGGATTAGAATTATCATGCCTATAAGCATTACTCAGATGGAGTCTAAAAAGAAAGTGCTGATTTAACTACATCATGTTCTACTGGGTAGCTTAATCTGTAATAATGAGTCATAATTTGATTGCATTGGATTTCTTGAACTATAGCAGCTCAGTCTTAGGAACTTGTGTTGAGAACTAGAGGGTCATCAGGTTAAGTCCCGGTATCGACAAAATGTGGAAATTAAAGCCGGTTGTTGGAGAGGTGCTGGTTAATTTTACTGTCCAGGTGCCCTTGACCAAGCTACTGAACCCCCAACAGCTCAGGGGGCCGGTCCCTGTGCAGCCCCCTCACTCTGACGTCCTTCCATATAATGCATGTCTACAGGTCATGTTTGTCTGAATTGAGATACCTTTTTTATATTGTTGAGATTTTTTCAATGTTGGGTAGTTTATGTTCTTTATTTTTTTTCTGCTACCATGGCCAGGTCTCTCTTTTAAAAGAGATTTTAAAAATGAGTGAGACCTCCTGGTAAAATATAGCAATAAGAATTAAAAATGAATTACCTGAAACATGTGGCTGTCAAATTAATGTCTTTTTGCCCTCAAATGTGTGGACTTTAAGAATAAAGTTCCATAACTTATTGTTATTTGTGTTCAGTATACTGTATCATATGTTTACCTAACTACAGTACTTACTTTCTTTAGGAGGAGCAATCTCCAACATGTACAGCGTGATGATTGCAAGATACAAATTCTTCCCTGAAGTAAAGACCAAAGGCATGGCCGCCGCACCGCGACTGATCCTCTTCACCTCAGAGCATGTAAGTCCATCTCTGCCCTCGTACCTCTAACTATTCCTGACCAACTGTTTCAGTTTCTTTTGCACAAAGTTGAACAAGTACTTTCTGTATTGTGATTAATTCATGTGTTCCAGAGCCACTACTCAATCAAGAAAGCCAGTGCAGCTCTGGGATTCGGGACAGAGAACCTGATTCTCCTGAAAACAGATGAAAGGTTGACTTTGTTCTTAAAATACATGCAGACAATCTGTTGAGAGATACAACATCTGGATGACTTATGCCTTTTTTGTTTTCTTCTTTGCCAGAGGAAGAGTCATTCCTGCGGATTTGGAAGCCAAAGTAATAGAAGCCAAGCAGAAGGTGAATGCTGATAACAATGATTCAGACATTGTTCCATCCTTACCTTCATACATTCCTTTCCCCAATACAATAAGAAACCCTGCTCTGAGTCCACTTGTAGGAAAGCAAAACATTAATGTGAGTTAGAGTGGCAAGGTTTTTTCATTAAAGTGCTCATATGTGATTCTGCCCACGGTATAAAAGTGCAGCTCCTGGAGCTTCAAAGGTGAAGTGATGTGCAGGCTATAAGAAATGGTAAAGCAGTGGGTGCAGATTGAAAGAGTGCATTATTTGAAAGATGTATATGAAAACCCATCTCTTTGATGTCATCAATTAGAGAGACGGGATGAATGTAACATCTTCAATTCAGCCTAGAGTTCTAACCAAGTCTTTTTCTGGTGCTTTTATTTTGAAGGGGTATGTTCCCATGTTTGTGAATGCCACGGCTGGTACCACCGTCTATGGAGCCTTTGATCCCATCAATGAAATTGCAGACATCTGCGAAAAGTACAACATGTGGCTTCATGTGGATGTAAGAGATTATTGATCATCTTCTCTATAAAAATGAACATCCGCTGCGGATGTCAGCTCCTTGTTCAGATACTGTAATGGACATAAACAACCTTCCTGTAATAAATGTTTTGTGTCCTGTGCAGGGGGCGTGGGGGGGAGGTCTGCTCATGTCCAGGAAACACAGGCACAAGCTCAATGGAGTCGAGAGGTAAGATAGTATATCACATGAACATCTTTTTTGTATGTTTGCACATACAGATGAATGAATAGGACTCATTTACCTTCTCTTTCTTCACCAATCATTATCGGCCTTAACTTTAAGTAATCTAAATGTTATATGTTATATTCCTCTGAAACATTTTGGCTTAATGCTTAAAGGACTCAAAAGAAGCTCCAAAGTCACAATGTAAAGTGCTAACAAAAGGAAATGTGCCACATTTAAGCGCCAACAAAGCTACTAGCAGCTTGTTGCAACTGTATAAAACATGGACGGAGTCTCAGTGACATCATCCATTGGTTTCTTTAGTGGAGTTTTGATGCCAAATGGGCATTGTTTTCTCAAACCAAGGCTGTGTCTGAAACTGCATATTTTCATACAATTAATACAAATATTTACATCAACTTTAGTACATACGGGTGCATTCCGGATTAATTGTTTGCAATTTTGTGTATTTGAGAAGTGCCTTGATGAATACTAGATCAGCCATCATTTTTAAGTGTGATACGGAGCTCACTTGTCGTACTTATCTCCCCCTCAACACTTTGCTGAATTTCAGACGGAGCATAACAGCCAGCCAACACATTTTTACAAACAAAAATGATTGTACTGTAATACATTTTATGTGTGGTAAAATGATTGTTGTTATTTACAGCCCGACCATCATGCTAGCCTGGTGCCAGCTCATTCAGTGTAAAATAATAATATGTGATTAACACAGAAACACATGACTGATGAAGACATGTGACGCAGAGAGGACTTGGTTTTGTGTTGCCACAACTATACTTCTACTAATCTATGCAGTATACACTTTGAGTATGTTGTAGGAAGTCTGTTAGTATTTGGTTTCGTACACAGCTTAACTTTCAATCAACCTAGCAACAGGCAAAGTGGAGGAGCTGGAGCCAATCAGATTTCAAGGAGGGGCTCAGGGCACCCAAGTCCATCTCACGATCCTCCCCTGCCTTTTAGTTAGTACTTTTCTTGAAAATTTGGCCAAAAGGGCGTCCCAATATGCCCAACTTCTTTGAAGAACAATATTTCAGTATATAACAATATAACAGTATTTCTTAACATATGTCTTTGAAAAGACTTATGTGTATTTCAATATCTTCTATGATTTCAACATTGCTCCTAGGCCTGAAAACACAGAAAAACACACACACACACACATATATATAAGCGCGCACACACTCACAGAGCTGTGTTTACTGTTTCAATATCTGTGCAGGGCCAACTCAGTCACCTGGAACCCCCATAAAATGATGGGAGTGCCTCTGCAGTGCTCTGCCATCCTGGTCAGAGAGAGGGTGAGACTCTGCTGCCTGCTGTACACATTTCCATACTGCTGCACAAATGCATGAACATACAAACATTCCAACACACATTTCATGATTTCTCCTGGTATTTAATTAACCCTACTGTTTCCTACCACCACTTTGTCGTTTTCAGGGGTTATTACAAGGCTGCAACTCCATGAGTGCCGGGTACCTCTTCCAGCCAGATAAACAGTACGATGTCACATATGACACAGGCGACAAGGCCATTCAGTGTGGACGCCATGTTGACATCTTCAAGTTCTGGCTCATGTGGAAGTCAAAGGTGTGATTTTTATTCTCATAAACTTTTTTTGTATTAGCCTCAATTGTTATAGTAACAATTCCCGGCTCGTTTTCTTTTTTGTTTTTTTTGTTTTATAAAATGTTTCCTATAGGGAACTGTGGGATTTGAACAACATATCGACAAGTGCCTGGATCTGTCAGCATACCTCTACAATACAATCAAAAACAGAGACGGCTATGAGATGGTATTTGATGGAGAGGTGAGAACACTTATTCCAAATATTCTAAAATGTACAGCCAAAGACTCACCGCACTGAGCCATCAAATGAATCTAATCAATGATCACTGCTTTAACACGCTTTGGCACTACAAATGTTGTTCTCATTTTCTGTTATCAGCCGCAGCACACTAATGTGTGTTTCTGGTATCTTCCACCAAGTCTGCGCGGATTGCCTGATGGTGAAGAGAAGAGGGAGAGGTTGCACAAGGTAATGACATGTCAATCTGCTCTTTGTGAAACATTTCTATTTACTCAGACTGATTCACAAAGGGTGTGTTTGGATGAAGGGATTCATCCAAAACTGTGACAGATGGTTGCATATGTGTGAACTTGTGTTTTGATGCTACCATTGAATGTTTTCCATGACAGGTAGCGCCAAAGATCAAGGCAATGATGATGGAGTCGGGGACGACGATGGTGGGTTACCAGCCTCAAGGAGACAAGGTGAACTTCTTCCGCATGGTCATCTCCAACCCCGCCGCTACCAGGTCAGACATCGACTTCCTGATCGAAGAGCTGGAACGACTGGGGAACGACTTGTAAGAGCACACCTGAACCCTTCTCCCTCGACTAAGCCATGACCTTGGCTTCATGTCTCTTGTGTTTCATAAAGACGTTGACATTTTTGCTTACAGGTCTTATTTGGCAATGCACAACAACAACAACAAAAAATGCCTTGTGTGTCTCTTTGTTTGTGTCTTCTGTCTTTAGCAGCAATGACATAATATTAAAGAAATGTGCACACATGGTTATCTGAGTTAAAAGGACACAAGTCAAAACTGGAAGAGAATCACAAAAGCACACTGGTATTCTTGCTAAATCATATATTAAGACAAGAAAACCCCAATATGATGTCTATTAAGTGCAAAATAAAGAAGTTACCTTTCATGGGAATATGATGTAGCAAGAATATATGAAAGATTCTGTTGATAAAAATGTAATTTAACTGTTGTTATTTATTAAAAAATCAGTTCTAGAAACAGAATGAAATCCAGATATTTTTTCACAGTCACAGAGCACAATGTAGGAAACCTTATAGCATTGAAAGAAACAGTATTAATGTCAAATATATATATATGTATATGATGTACTGACTGTTGGTGCTTCATGTCGTCTATATAATTACAGAGCCTGATGCACCGCCACATTGTACCTTCCCTGTTATTTCCCTTTGATATTCCATAGGTAGAACAAAACTCCCGACTGTACCTGACTGCTGTGTTTTTAGAGATTTTTGTGTAGATTGTGTATAGTATTGTTACATTGCCTTTGTGCCAAATGTGTCCTAGTTTTACGGTGAGAAAATCCTATGTGTAAATGGACAACACAGTATAAGTATGTACTAGATGAATCACTTTATTTATACCCAGAGATTATAATTGTGTATAGGTTACCTGCTGTCCATCTGTAGTGTATCCTTTATTTTCCTCTTGGGAAGCTGTATTATATCACAATGTTTGAATTTACATTGTAGTCTTTTAGTGTATTGTGAACCAAAGAAGGGTTGCATCTATGAACACATTCACAGCCTTTATTCTCCCTTACAGACACTTATGTTAGAAAATGTAACTTAGGGCCCTTAACTTGTGTGCAATCTATGTTGTGTAAGTGTGCAATGTCCTTGTGATTCACTGACTGAATGTTGTCATGACAGAAGGAGGAGTGCATTGTTATTGATGAAGAGCACAATGCTGGGGCAGCTTTTATTCTATGGACATATGATTGTCTGTAAGTGTTAAGTGAAGTTTAACTATAATATGCAAAGTTCTGTTCTGTCTTAACACGCTCTCTATAGGCACACTCTTATGTTAGAAAAACAATCTGTGAAGCTTTATTTATCATTGAGAATGCAGTGTTTGCTACTATATTGAGATTGGTTTATTTATTGAACAATTGTACATTCCTGAATTAGTGGGATGAAAAATCCCTTTTAAATTAAATGTAGGCACTTTAACTTTATGCCATTGTTTGCAGAGTTTTACTGTAGTATCCACAGCACTAATAAAGACATGAGCTGTAGATCATCAGTGGGCACCGTTTTTTTTTTTTTAATTGTGTAAAAGGACAAATGCTCAAATAAAGATATATATGGTAAACACACTTGAGAAAACTCTCTTTAATGTCCTTAAAGTTCAGGTCTAATAGGACCTGAACACAACTTGTTTCATTTTGAATCGTGTAAAGTCAAAGTTAAAAACTATTTCTGTAGTAAATCTGAATTTGGGGAAGACATAGAGCTACAAAATGACAAAAAAAAAAGTTCAGTTTGTTTTTGAGCTGTTAAAGATGCATTAAGGTGTTGATGAGTTTACAGTTGAACTGCCTCTGTTCTGATATCCGACTTTTACACAAACATATAAAATAGTCACAGTATATGTAGAAAGATCCACAGTATGGTAGATTAATTAACCAGGTCTGATAGTATCCATATAAAACTGTCTACATCCTCTACATCCACCTAGCTGTCACAGTCATTGGTCTGATTAATCACCCTGCTGGGACTTTTTTATTGGCTGATCATCTCACAGCTGAGATTTCACGAGTCTCTCCTGCCAATTCCTTCACTGCTCTCATCACTCACACTTTTAAGATATTTATCATAAAACGCGTTAGACTGTGCTGTCTTTACCATTTTTTTTCTATGGGGCCTATTTGGAGGCTCTGCCTGGCTGCTTTTTATTTCGACACAGCAGCCATTGAGGGACTGGCTGTTTCTCTCCTCCCATCCTCCACCGGGCAGAAGCTGCTGCTTTGTTTCATGCCTCAGTGCAGGAATCATTACAGAGCCGGTGTGTCTGCTGCGGTGCAAAGTTACAGGGAACAAAGGAATCAAAGAATAACTGCTCATCAAATTATATAACAGAAATTCTCCCAAATCCTAAAGACAAGCGATATAAATACATTGTTGGTTTGTTTGTTGCTCTAATGATTGCTCTGCAGAAGCATCATGACATGACATTGGAGAATCTTACAGTGATTGAATGTAAATGAATCCAGACCTAACCTGAAGGAGTGACCTTTCCAAATCAAGTAATCTAATCAGTAAGCCAATCAGTATTTACCAATATTGATCAGTCTATTCAGTAAAGGCCAAATTGTTCAGTAAATTGATTTATATTTGGTATTTAACAGTAAATAAAGGTTAGGGGAAAGCTGATTAAAAAAATAGAAAATAAAGTTTAAAGGTAAGAAAAGGTTTCATTTTATAACTAGATTTACATTAATATTTTCTAAACTTCCAATTGTTATGATATTATCATTTAAAGTATAGAAAATAAAAAAGAACAGGTTTGTAGATTGCAAAAATGTAACATGGATTTGTATTTCTATTTCTAACCTGAGGTTTCTTATTATCAGTTTGTCCATCTTTTCTAAAAATTGTACTTCAACTCTTAAAAAGGAGGAGATCAGTGCAGTAATATATTTTGGAGCTGGAGCAGCTATGGCTTTGCAGTATAGGCTCATGAGTGGGGGGCGGGTGGGTGGTGTGGGTGTAGGTGGGGTGGCTCTGAACACTAGACTGTGAAATGTCTGTCTCTGCGCCGGTCTCTTCACCCTCCATTTCACGCCTGGCACACACACACACTCAGCCTCTTTGGAATACTGCAAATGAAACAAAGACCATCAAATTAGTCGAGCTCATTACTTTCCCTTTCCTGCTTTTGTGTTCTTTTCTCCATTACCGACTTGTGGTTTTTTGAATATTTTGAAGTGAAAGTTTCCTCTCACCCACAGTACATTTGACATTTCCCTTTCCCTCCGTGTTACTCCTCTCTCTTGAACGTCCATGAATCTTGTCAGTGGTTTCACTGATGTGCCAAATATATCTGCCGCCCCTGGGAATCACTGCCACATTAGCTTCCTGATAGATACTGACGTTCCCATTGTGCAAGGCAAGCCTAATGAAATGATGATGAGGATGAGGATGATGATATTGACTGTGGGCTGCTTGCCAACCCTTCCCCCCTTTTTCCCCACACACCATTAAAACAGACATGCAGCTTTGGACACAATTTAGCATGAAGAAAACAATTTCTTTTTGCAACCTTTTCTAACTGATTTACATTACCATTAATTTACAACCACTGTCAAAATGACTTTCTGCAACTTTAGTTCTGAAGGTAAACATTGACCTTTTAGTGTGCTTTTAAAGGAGATAATGTGCCTCAACATCTTGTTCTTAAATTCAAGCCAAATAGCAGTCATGCTGGACATTAAAAAATAGTGATAGCAGAATCAATCGTAGCACCTTAAGGTCTCTGACTCCTAAAGTAATTATAATGTGTTCCACTTATCTAAATAGCCCCTTCTTATTGACTGTGTGTCCATGGCTTGATTAATCCTGGCAGAAAGTACATTTTAAGCAGGAGATTAATAGTGCAGGGACTGTAACATGCCTGTCTCCTTGGCTGGGGAGTGTAAAGCTAATGTGACGCTTGTTAAAGTTGAAAGGCTGCTATAGTAAATGTCTCTGTTGGACGTTTTCTAAAGGAAAAAAAGCAGGAGCCCAGGAGCAATTACACTGCAGCTAAGCAAGCCTCTGAGTGGTGATTGCTATCATGCGTGCTAAATGAACAGAACAACCTCCAGTATGGCATGACAGTAATCCAGAGCTCTTGTGTTTTCAAGTACAGTCTTGAAACGGCCATTTTTCCCTCCCTGAATGAGGACTATGGGTCAGGACAGGAACATGTATCTAATGCTACTGGAATCAAATTGATAAATAATAACACTAATGATGTAAGAACTGCTTATACTGGTGTTTTTGTCCTCTTGACTTAGGCTATTATAAATCACTTAGCATTTTATCTCTGCCTTCCAGCACAACAGGGCACATTATGTCAGCATGGAGCAACTGTTTCATCTGGGAATAATAATAACACCTCACAGAGTTATGACGCTAACCATTTAACCCTTACATCTGAGCTCGATATGTTAGCTGCTCTGCTTACAGTGTAAAAATGTAAAATGAGACACACAATCAGAAATGTAAGTTATTTTCCTCTTCATAGTGGTGGCTATGTCTGAACAAAAGCATTGTGTTTGAAGCTTTAGTTGTAAATTCTTTGTAGGTCTGTACAGATATATAAATCTGAGAGATCTATACACACCAGTGATCGCAGAGTTTGAAGGCGTCAGCAAGCTTCTGCTGAAACACAGAGTTTATTTATCTGCTTCTGAAAGGAGCAAGTGTCACCATATGGAGTTTGTTTCTCCCTGGTAGAGAACAATGGGTAAGAAAATCTGTTACAGTAAGGAACTATGATGGATTGCATCTTTACATTTGTATGGTATCAATATTCTGTAAGAGTTTATTGTCAAATCTTATTATTCGATATGTAATTCAGTAAATAAAACAGGAAAAAGGCACAAAACGATGCCTTCAGTGTGTTTTTGTTTTAAAATCAACGCTAAAATGATGTGACTGAAAGTAATTAATGACAAATAAAATCAGCAGATCATCATACGTAGCATGCTCTTATTGCATTTAATTTGCTTAAAAACTGACATAATCAATCAATCATCAATATTTGTGACTATTAATATTCTCCTTCAATCAAATTACAAGTCAGCTTACCACTACAAGTGATGTTGATTTAATTATCTTTAATGAAAATGAGTTTGAAGAAGAATAGATTGACTTCTATCTTTATCTTATCTTATCTATCTTACATTAAACTTAAGAAATAAAATAATGAATACAAATATGGGAGCTATTGTTTTCCTTTGCTTCTCACTCAGCCTTAAAATAACTTGCAATGAACGTTTCATGTTATGATCCACTGTACAGTTCTTCAAACAGCCAGATTTGTGTCAGTGTTAAAAAATCTATACTTGGAAAGCGTAGCGGTTATATTGTATGTCCATGTACATAGCAGGCTGTCCGGGTTAGAGTCTTTGCAGCGTTTTAATCCCTACTCTCTCATTCCTGTCACCGAGCATCTGATTTTCATGAATTTTGACGTAGTTTTGAAGAAGTAACCCCCAACCCTTTTATATCCCCCTTTAGTCTGATCCCTTCGTTGTATTGCATTTAAAGTCATCAGGCTACATTTCTGTATTATCTTTAGAACAATGACATTTAGAAAAGTCATGTCAATTTGATTTAATCAGATGGCTAACATTTCTTATATTTTACTGTCTAGTTCATAAAGGTTCCATTCAAAGTCACTTTTCATAATTCAAATCAGAAGACAAGGTGTCAAATTTCAATTCAAACAATCATTATTCCTAAAAAATGTATAAATAGATCACAGTTTGTGTACATACAACAATGATAAGAGTATAATCCCCTTGTCAAAATGTGTCTCACCAGGGCTTGATCTCCTCCTTTGAATGATGTGTTTTAAGCTTGAAGTATCATGAAGAGCAGCCTGCAGAGACCAAATCAAGGTGAGTTCTAGTGGACACACAGACAGACAGATAACTGATGATGGATGAGACAATCAAAATGCCGAGCAAGTTTATTTTGAATTATTTGATAAGAGCTGCTGCACTACAGAGATATTCACATACATATACATTAATCTAATACATGAGCCCATGTTCTTTATGGCACCGATAACATCACTTTTGATCAGTGTGATCACAGAGACATTTTATTCTCTCACATATTCTCTGGCTGCTGTTTTAGCTCGAAAATGATTACAGGATTAAATCAGCAGCATCTGGGACCTGAAATAAAAAAAAAACTCAATAAAACTGAGGTTATCACTGATATTGTTCAGCTATGTTGATATTTATAGATGATGGCAGGAAGGTAAAAGCTATAGTAAGAGGCTACTCAACTTATGGAAAGTATAGGTAGGGTATATTTTCTATGTGTGTGTGTGTGTGTGTGTGTGTGTGTGTGTGTGTGTGTGTGTGTGTGTGTGTGTGTGTGTGTGAGTGTGTGTGTGTGTGTGTGTATGTGTGTGTGTGTGTGTGTGTGTGTGTGTGTGTGTGTAAGAGAAGAACATTCCTACAAATCGTTCACTGTGACAGTGCCAGCAGATGGCATTGCGTGGGCCTATTCAGTAAATCAAAGTGAGCAGTATAGCACACAGATAATAACCAAGGTTCAACAAATATATTTGCAGCAAAATGTTCTTAACACCAAATTAATGAAGAATACCACATTAAGATTGTTGAAATGTTAATACATTTACATTTTGTGTTAGTAGGCCTTCAGTATTATTTCAAACTGTCTGTCTGTAGACCTGCATCATGATATCACATAAGCTTGTCATATTTAAAAATATATATATGAAAAAAATAATCTTCGAGGTTACCAAAAAAAGTTATTTGATTGGAGAAAAAGTACATTTTAATGCGGTTTCTTTATAAAAGAAGTTAGAGCCTCACACATTTTCTACTGAACTATTGTGGTATTTCTGTAAAAGGGTAAGCTTTATTCAGAACAAATAATTCTCATTGAAAACTTGGCTGAATGCAAATATCAACTTTTGCCCTGATGAAAGTATGAAACTGAACAAACAAAACAACAGTCCAAACCAATAGTGTTGATTCATGATGGATTTGGCCTACTATTTATTCACTTAACAATGTAAAGCATGCTATTACTCAGCTTTAATGAGCAGTATTAAATCTCTTCTTATTTCACTAGTGAAGACAGACAACTCTGAATGGTTTTGCATGTTAAGATATTTCAATGTAATGCAGTCTCTCTTTTAATGAAATGTAGAAAGAATTGTCAATTTTTCTAAAGAGTTTCGTCACAGCACAGTAGTATGATTTGGTGAATTATATAATAATAATAATAATAATAACTTTATTTATATAGCACCTTTTAAAAACACAGGTTTACAAAGTGCTTTGACAAACAAGAACAAGAACAAACTAAACCAAACACAGAAGAACATAAACAACAACAAGAACAAACAAATGCAAAATACTAAAAATAATTCAATACAATTCAACAGAAAAGAACCCAAAGTGCACGATACCCAACAGACATATATAACCCGACCATCACAAGAACCATCATAAGAACCCAGGCAACACAAGAACCATCACAAGAACCATCATAAGAACCCAACAACACAAGAACCATCATAAGAACCATCATAAGAACCATCATAAGAACCCAACAACACAAGAACCATCATAAGAACCATCATAAGAACCATCATAAGAACCCAGGCAACACAAGAACCATCATAAGAACCCAACAACACAAGAACCATCATAAGAACCATCACAAGAACCATCATAAGAACCCAACAACACAAGAACCATCATAAGAACCATCATAAGAACCCAACAACACAAGAACCATTATAAGAACCCAGGCAACACAGGAACCATCACAAGAACCATCATAAGAACCCAACAACACAAGAACCATCATAAGAACCATCATAAGAACCCAACAACACAAGAACCATCATAAGAACCCAGGCAACACAAGAACCATCACAAGAACCATCATAAGAACCCAACAACACAAGAACCATCATAAGAACCATCATAAGAACCCAGGCAACACAAGAAGCATCATAAGAACCATCATAAGAACCCAACAACACAAGAACCATCATAAGAACCATCATAAGAACCCAGGCAACACAAGAACCATCATAAGAACCATCATAAGAACCCAACAACACAAGAACCATCATAAGAACTATCATAAGAACCCAACAACACAAGAACCATCATAAGAACCCAGGAAACACAAGAACCATCACAAGAACCATCATAAGAACCCAACAACACAAGAACCATCATAAGAACCCAGGAAACACAAGAACCATCATAAGAACCCAAAAACACAAGAACCATCATAAGAACCATCATAAGAACCCAGGAAACACAAGAACCATCATAAGAACCATCATAAGAACTCAACAACACAAGAACCATCATAAGAACCATCATAAGAACCCAACAACACAAGAACCATCATAAGAACTATCATAAGAACCCAACAACACAAGAACCATCATAAGAACCCAGGCAACACAAGAACCATCACAAGAACCATCATAAGAACCCAACAACACAAGAACCATCATAAGAACCCAGGCAACAGAAGAACCATCATAAGAACCATCATAAGAACCCAACAACACAAGAACCATCATAAGAACCCAACAACACAAGAACCATCATAAGAACCCAGGCAACACAAGAACCATCATAAGAACCATCATAAGAACCCAGGAAACACAAGAACCATCATAAGAACCCAGGCAACACAAGAACCATCATAAGAACCATCATAAGAACCCAAAAACACAAGAACCATCATAAGAACCATCATAAGAACCCAGGCAACACAAGAACCATCATAAGAACCATCATAAGAACCCAACAACACAAGAACCATCATAAGAACCATCATAAGAACCCAACAACACAAGGACCATCATAAGAACCATCATAAGAACCCAGGCAACACAAGAACCATCATAAGAACCATCATAAGAACCCAACAACACAAGAACCATCTTAAGAACTATTATAAGAACCCAACAACACAAGAACCATCATAAGAACCCAGGCAACACAAGAACCATCACAAGAACCATCATAAGAACCCAACAACACAAGAACCATCATAAGAACCCAGGCAACACAAGAACCATCATAAGAACCATCATAAGAACCCAACAACACAAGAACCATCATAAGAACCCAGGCAACACAAGAACCATCATAAGAACCATCATAAGAACCCAACAACACAAGAACCATCATAAGAACCATCATAAGAACCCAGGCAACACAAGAACCATCATAAGAACCCAACAACACAAGAACCATCATAAGAACCATCATAAGAACCCAACAACACAAGAACCATCATAAGAACCATCATAAGAACCCAGGCAACACAAGAACCATCATAAGAACCCAACAACACAAGAACCATCATAAGAACCATCATAAGAACCCAACAACACAAGAACCATCATAAGAACCATCATAAGAACCATCATAAGAACCATCATAAGAATCCAACAACACAAGAACCATCATAAGAACCATCATAAGAACCCAGGCAACACAAGAACCCAACAACAGGAGCTGAGACCAAGAGGACCAAAGATTTAAAAAGATGTAAGAAACTAAAAGAGATAAAAGCAAATCAAAAGATAACAGCAATAAGAAGGTAAGAGCAGTAAAAGAAATAGAAACAAGTGGTTAAAGGATAAAAAATATATAATATTAATAAAAATATAAATATGAAACATAAATAGACAAAGTAAGATAAGAAATTACCGAGTTAAAACATAAGAGGAGTTAATATAAGAGCATAAATAAAAGGACTGTAAGAAGTAAAAGAAGATAAAAATAGTAAAACCAGTAAGAAAAGACATTAAGAAGACGACATCACATAAAAGCAAGTCTGTAAAAGTACGATATGGTAAAATAGCATATTGAAGTTTGAACTACCTTGCCGTGTCCGTGATGCTGTCATCCTCTCGCAGAGATGCACCACAAGCGGAAGTGGTGGAAACCAGGAACCACGGGAGAAACAGCGCACTGTGAACGGGCATGACCCGGAGGAGAACGGTGTCCTGCTAACGCAGCTAGCCACCTGGATAAATAAAAAGACAACAAAGAGAAACATGGGAGGGTCTCAGAGCGTCGAGATACCAGGTGGAGGAACGGAGGGGTACCACGTCTTAAGAGTAAGAGCAGCTTTACTGCACAATGTGGAGCGGCTGTGCGGCTGCAGCTTGTCGCAGAGATAAGAGCTAACCTTTTAGTTATGGAGGTCTAAGATATGAATATATTGTCATACAGTGGAGAACTCGCTCATTTTAAAGCTGCGTAGTTAACCAAAGCTAGCTGTCAGTAAGTTATCTTAGTTAGTTACCGAGGTATGAATGTGTTATCATTGACATGTGAGCCTGTTATACGCAAACTTTAGACAACTATTTCGCATTATGTCTTTTTTGTCAGTTCATTTAAAGCCGTAAACATTTATTTAACTTTACATAAATATGATTCAAGTTCAGTAGTCGATGCTAGAATAACCGGTGTGGTTACCGAGCGCATGACTAGGAGAAGATGGGTGTGTACATTCATTCCGAAACATGGGCGGTTCTAGGCAGGGGCCAACAGGGGCCAGTGCCCCTGTAACACCCCCCCCCCCCCCCCTTCGATCCCCAGCTGGCCAAATGTCCGATGTGTCCTTGGGCAAGACACTTAACCCCAAATTGCTCCCGCTGCTTCAGTGGTGGTGTATGAATGGGATTAGTTACTTCTGATGGATGATACTACATAGTGATCACTACCATCAGTGTGTGAATGGGTGGGTGTGACATGTGGTGTAAAAGCGCTTTGAGTAGTTGGAAGACTAGAAAAGCGCTAAATTAGCTCAAGTCCATTTACTTAGCAATTAGGATTAGGTCTAAACTTTCTGTGGATGCGTTAATATTCAGCATACTAAGGGGGTCTCATTCCTTCACAGGAGACTACAGGAGATGTAGTAAGACTAACTTACTGCCAATTAAAAAACAATTACTTTCCTATCCCTACTCATTATAGTCTCAGTTTCCTGAGCTTAAAATACTTTCTGTGCTGATGTAGACATCCAAGTTAAACATGTTTTCCATTCAGGGAGGCATAGCACTACACAGTACTGCAAATCACTGCTGTAACGTGTGCTTTTGTTTTGTTTTCTCTTTCAACTCTAGAGATGTGTGTATTGTGTGTAAAAATCCTGCTGATCAGCTGTTTCTAAAATCCTCAAACCAGTAGGTTACATCTGGCTTCTAAAGTCATTCAACGGACAAACACACTTTGTATTTTTCTTGTTGCCACATGACTAGCTGGCTAGATATTTCTATAATGCAGCAGGTGTTTTTGTTTATATGATCAAACACTGCAGAAAATGCAAGTACCAGAATATGATACTGAACTGTAGTGTAGCACAATGTTAAACAGCTTTGTTAGTTTTATTTATAAACTATCTTCCTTGCTACATCTTAAAATCAATGATTTCCCTACAACATTCATTTTCACAGCTTGCAGAGCTTTGTTGTCTTATCTTTGTGATGTTGTGCCTTACAGGTGCAAGAGAATTCCCCCGGTCACCGTGCAGGGCTGGAGCCATTCTTTGATTTTATCATTTCCATTTGTGACACTAGACTTGTAAGTTGACTCTTAATGGGAACAATCAAACTCGCTCTCGCTATTTGACCTGCTCTAGTAAGTCTCATATAAATGCTTTGATCTCTCCTAGAACAAGGATAATGACACTCTCAAAGAGTTGTTGAAGATAAACGTGGAGAGGCCCATCACCATGCTGTTGTACAGCAGCAAGACGCTGGCAGTGAGGGAGACCACCGTCACACCCAGCACCATGTGGGGCGGACAGGGGCTTCTGGGAGTCAGCATCCGCTTCTGCAGCTTTGAAGGAGCCAATGAAAATGTTTGGCATGTTCTGGTGAGTGTGGGGGAACATGCATGCTGTAGATACTATAAATGGTTTCAGTGATTAAAAAGAACACCCAGAACCGAAAAGTATAAAAAGTGAGAGAACGTATTACTAAGAAAAATTGTCCCTATCAGTGTTTTTTTTACTAACTTTTTTGTTGATTTTGGATTCATCTTATTGTTTCATTTATTTGTTTGGAGCACTTAAAGGCTTTATATGCAATTTTTTTGATCCAGCAGATGTCGCCCTTGAGCACCAGCATGAAACCAAAACAACTCGCGCTGCATTGTTGTGTTAGCATGCTAATGCTAGTGATCTTTATTATGCTCGTATCTTCACACTGCATGTAAATTTACCTGAAATGAGCGTGATCTAGAAACACAGTTAATCAGTGAGTACAGTATGTTATTCTTCTTTTCTCTAGTCCCTCAATTAAACAACTTTTATACGTGAGGGGAGGAGTCAGCCGGCCGTCCTGGCGATGTAAACAAAGTGAAGATAGGACTCTGAAAACTCTGAAAGCATCACAGACAGTGGGACTCGGGTGTTACACCCATTGAAGACAGTCATGACTCACAGAGTTATTTTCAGAGGATATACTTCATTTATATTATATTTAAGTGTGAAAAATCACATAGAAAGACTTTAAGTTTTAAGTTGATCTATATTATTATACATTATATTATATATATACTGTGTATATATACTTGAAAAATCGAATCTGTAGCAGTGGATCATAATCTGTAAGAAAATCACGTTTGACGTCTGTCCTGTGACAGAAGTTTTTGGAAGTTAATTTAGTATATAAAGTGGGAGGATGGGGCGTTGGTGGCTTATGGGTTCGTGTGCTTGCCTGATGTACCGAGGCCTGGGTTCGAACCTGAGCTGTGGCTCCTTAACAGAATGTCATTCCTATAAAAAAAGCCCCAAAATTAACCTAAAAAAAGTGGGAGGAAAATTGTCACATAAAATAAAATATACAGTTTTCATTGCACATGAAGGGTATGAAAAAATGTCATCTTCAAATTGACAAAATACAACAAACAAATGTGGAATAATTAGTATGTCTGTGAGATGTTTCAGTGTAAAAGCACAAAACAGGAACTAGTCATGTGAAGTACAAATACCTTTCATAAGTTTTTGTAGAGCCAACAAGTATCACCTGTGATTGTATTTACCATCAGTTATTTGAATACATGTTGTTTTGTCCTAGGAAGTGGAGCCAAACTCTCCTGCAGCCATGGCTGGTTTAAGGGCCCACACAGACTACATCATAGGAGCAGACACTGTCATGAACGAGGTACTTTTTAATCAATTACTTTCATTTTTATCTTTGATTGTGCAATAATCTGATCTGCTGTGTTTCTTTGCTACATCAACAGAGTGAAGATCTCTTCTCCGTCGTTGAAACCTACGAGGGGAAGGAGTTGAAACTTTATGTTTATAACACAGACACAGACAACTGCCGTGAGGTGGTCATCACGCCTAACTGTGACTGGGGCGGAGAGGGCAGGTATTGCAGTTATCTTTTGCTATCTGGAACATCCTGAAATTTGATCAGATATTGTTTTCCTTCTGTTCAGAAAATTGGCAGAACTCAAAGATAAATTTGGCTAAGCAGCATAAAGTACAGTAAACCAGATGTTGAAGGTGAAAATCTAAACCTAATGAACAGACAAATAACTAACCCACACCTCCAAACAAATGAGATTATTTCAACCATGAATGTACATTTGACCTGGTAAAATGTCAGTAGATGGCCAGGACACTTTAACCTAACTAAATACACCTTTATTCTGTTTCTGTTTATATTTGGTAGTTAGATTTAGTTAGGTGAGTTGTATAACTCCTTGTTCATTAATTTAAACACTGCTGTCTGTTTCTATATTTTAAGTGAAAGTATTATTATAGTAATTGACAGAATTATTAGATATTGTTGGTCGTCAATAGGAACAAAAAATAATACTGAAAATTAACAGTTACCACAAACAAAAGTTTTGTTTTATGTCATTGCACTTGTCGTTTAAACAACTTTCCTAGTTTGAGTTTACTTCAATCACTGTTACATGGAAACCAAAATAAAAGGTGGGCTAAACACTGCTGTCTTGGCTTTAAAAAAGAGCAATGTTGTGGAAAACAATCACTGACTGACAGGATTTGCACCAGATGATTTTATTTTATTTTTAATTCATATCTTTCCATTTAAATCTCATTAGAGCGTTTAAGGTTGTTTAATATAATCTCTAAGGCTGCTGTGAAATGTTTCCTCACATTGCCGTTTGGTTTGCCTCTTTTCAGTCTAGGATGTGGGATTGGCTATGGCTACCTGCACAGGATACCTACAGCGCCATTTTCAGAGGGGAAGACAATCAGTTTCCCTTCACAGACTCCCACTGCACCAGCTCCTCCACCTAAAGACGGCTTCACAGAGGTACAGCATCCACATGAAGATGTTTTCATGACATCCGGCTTTAAGTTGGGAACATTTCCTTAAATTATGTTTTGCTCAGCAGGTTCATCTGTCTGCTGTCGTTCCAACCACTCCAGTGTCTGTGTTTACTAACTCAACTGGCTTAGAGCAGTCTCTCACTGGATTATCTGTGACCTCTGACCTGACCTCTGTCATTAGCAGTCTACAGACAGGTAAACTTTTATCTCTGTATAGCTATGACGTTTTGTATGACATCTCCTTTTAGACAACAAGATCTGTCATGAGGAACTGAAAAGAGAGAATGTAAAAACCTAGACCCACTTTACAAACCGGTTGATCAGATGTGTGTGATATGACTAACAAGAACTGTGGAAATATATTTCAGGAGCCCATACTCTCCCAGCGTTCAGTCAAGTCCCCTCTGTTGACCCTGCATCCCCACAACAAGGTGAGTAGATATTTAGAGATGTTAGTTTCCCAGGTGGATGATAATAGTCTCTAGACCCAGCTAAATCTAATATTTTACTTATTACACAGGTTTAATGCCCCTACCTGGAGGTATACCAGCCTTTCCTAATTTACCCAATCTCAACATGACCTTGCCGGATGTGGGTCATGTATTAGCATCTGGAGGGAGTGGATTACAACATGCAGGTATTTTGTTTGTCAGGATTATGCTTGGCTAGTTGTTAATAATCTGAAGGGATTTATCAGGTTTTATTTGATACTTTTTCAATTATCTTTTAAATCATAGAAAGGCTAAACATGTATTCATGAAGTGCACTAAAATGTTGTACGTGCAGCCACATATTGATAAAACTAATGTTCTTTTTACCTTTTGTCTCCTTTCTATTATATAACTGATACTGTTGCACTGAGTAACATATCCACTCTTAAAGATGCATGTTTGTACCTAAGGTTAACTGACAGCATTCAACATCATATAGCAAAGAGATTTAGTCTGAAACTAGGCGCTATTCATCCCATCTAACCAATCAACAAAAAAAGCAAGATGAGATAAAGTATAACTAAGGTGTTGCCAATTTGAAATGTGTTATACTTCTTCAGGTAGTGACTTTAGACACCTTTGGAAAGAGGACAACAGTTTTTGTTTGTATTTTGTTCACCAGGTCTTCCACCTTTTGCCCTGCCTGGTGGGTTCCCCGGTATAGCACTACCCCCATCTGACTTTATTCATCCCCCCATCACTTCTAATGCTGCTCCTGCTGTCACACAGGATACCACGTCTCCCTCCACCCTCATAATGAACAATTCACTGACTAAAACCCCTGTCCCATCTTCAGTGACCACCTGTGAATCCATAAATATCACAATGACTGCAGACTCCTCTTAGCAGTGAAAACACTTTAAGGTAATCATTAACCATTCAAGTCTTAATTCAATAGAGCCAGTTTATTAGCTGCATGGCTACATTGACACAATTTCCTTTCCTTGTTACCACTTTTGTCAGATTTCCAGTATTTTGAGGTTACAAGAGCTACTTGCTGGTCTTCTCATATGCAGCAACACCAAAGTGTTCACAAGTAATGTGTATCCATATACTGCAGTCCTGCATCTTAAGTGCCGTTTGTTTCAGCAGTTCAAATATACACTTAGTCGCAGAAAAACTTTTAACTGTAAAGTATGAGGGGAAGGAGCTTACTTTTAGTGTGCAAGTCTGTATCATTGCTTTTTTTGTACAGAACCCCTGAAAAGTTATTTAACAAATACTACTACTACTTTTGCAGATCCTTAAGGTGAGTTTATGTCTTATCATGTTATAACTGACTAACAATTTAGGGCATTATTGTGCAGATATCACTGTGTGGAGAGATGATCTAACACATGTCAAAGCTTTGACAGTATGTTGCCTGTTCTGGTTGAATCTGTTGCTGCGACTGATGCTCACAAGGCAGTTTGTAGGAAAGCAAAAAAAATATTGAAAAAAGAAAAGCCAATCACAAAAACAAAACCAGAGTAACCTTTTAGGGGCTCTGTGAAATACTTGAGGTCTTTTGGGTTAAAGGGGAAACAACTTATACTACTAGGGCTTTTTTCTCTTCTAAAAGCAGGTTAGCTTGCTGAATTCACTGTACTCATTAAACAGGTAAAAAGGTTTGATTTTGTACAAAAAACATTTGTGAAGTGAAATATCATTGCCTTGATTAAACTAATGTATTTTCTCTATCTCAGCCTCTGCTTTGTATTTCATTGTTTTATTGTTGTGAACATCCTAAACACTACGTGTAACAATGCAGTACCAAACAAAGCCACTTGGTGTCAGTATTATGTCAGAACACCAAGACAAATACTGGCAGATTGCTTCTATAATTTTCAGTCTTATCAGGTGGCGAGTATGGATGTTAGCTTCAGGACGAAAAGGAAAGTATCGTCTTTTGCACCATTCACTGTGAGAGAAAACTGTTTCCTGGTGTTTATTATTCACTCTTAGCAGAACTGCAGTTTGTACCAGAGGAGGAACACAGCCCTTGAAAAAGTAAGAGCATCAAAGCAGCATAATGAAACGATCCAGGAAACTAGTTTAACATGGGGACATTTTAAACTTTGTACATGGTACTGCTGCAATTCAACTTTGAAAAGTCACCTGTACAGCATATACAGTTTCCAATTTATGTTAATTAATATTCCTGCATAGGATTTTATACATTGTCATTTTTCTACATTTGGTTACTTTGTGCATTAAACGTAAGTATGCTGCCCCACCCTACATCACTAGTTGCCACTTGTATGCTACACATTACATTCTCATGGCTAAGAACCTCAATTTAAAGCCTAACACTTGTGAAAAACAAAACATTTAGCCAAATCAATAGTGAAATCTTTGTAGTTCTATATATCGGCCCTCTCCTCACAGTAAATTAACATCTAGCAGCTGAATCATTTGCACCCTGGCAGGACCATGTTATTTTATCTAAACGGCCGGTTGCCAAGTCTCCCTTCGGCCCTTTAAGGCTTTATCTGTCTGCAACTTCAGAATAGTGTCCAGTCACATTTTCTTCAAGGTACGTTGTCAGTTTCAGTGCTTTTGTCGGACCCTCAAACGATCCTTTCACCCATGTCCTTTTTAAAAAAAAACAACCTCCCTCCACTCTCTCTCCATTGATCGAACCTTGTGAATAAGAAGCCTGGCACAGGTTAGAGGAGGCCGGCAGAGATCTTCCCTTGTGTGTCCTGCTCCTCCTGTTTTTGGCTGCTCCTTCTCCCATGAGCCCGCGGGGCTCAGCAGGCAGAGGGAGACACTTGGTCAGTTTGGCTTTGTTTTTCGTCACAGTACGAGGATGTCAGTATGAGATGATACTGGAGGAGGCGAGTCCTGAGCCAGCAGCACTCATCTGCAGATTTCCAGAGGAGCTAGACCTTCTCATGTGAGGGAGCAGGTAGGGGTCGCTCCCCATTTGGTGCACATCGACCCGGTCCTCCTTCCTGTATGCCAAGCACCGCCTTATGAAGGCCTGTAGGAATGGAGGATTGTTTCAAACATTTGCAGGCCAAACTGATGTGGAAAGGAATTCAGATTTTCTTTCTTTGATACAAAATTTTTTTTTTGCACACAAGTTCACTCACCTTTGCTTCATTACTAGAAACTGGCTTGACTGGGAACTGAACATCGGTAGCTTTCAGTATTGTGTTCTCTTGCAGGATGTCCTGTTGAGACTGATTGTGGCCAAAAGGCTGACAAGAGAGGAGACATGCTTAGTCATAATGCAGTAAAGGTAGATAAAAAAATACCGGGTTAGGATCTGTGTTGCTCTCTTTACCTTCCTTCCATAAAGACACTGAAAAAAGATGACTCCCACAGACCACACGTCCACCTTATTGGAGATCTTTGGAGGTTCTTTTCCAACCACAAAACATTCAGGAGGCAAGTACCTGGTCAGAAGAAAACAAAGTTGTTAATATCCCATTAGAAATACTGAGGTTAAATATCAGATAGATGTATATATTATGCTACTCTGTACTCATACTAGAATTCTTTACTCCTGTACCTTATTGAACAAATACCACTAGTTATATTTCATTTACAGGACCATTATGCATTCTTTCAATACCGCCCATGTCCTTATAGAGTGTCACAGGAATGAGTCCTTAAACCCGGAAGTAAGTTAGCATTTGAGCGCCATGGGGTCTAAAAGTCAATGGGCATTTGTGGTTAGACGCCTGAAATAAGGTCTGTGGTTAACACGAGTTTAAGAGATGTTGGCGTTTTGTTAGACCACATAAACTACGTTAGGTAGTGAATAGTGAACTTGTGAATTTTGAAGTTTTTACGCGTCTTTAAAAAGGCGGTTGCTAACAAGTGGCTAAATGTGACTACAGTGGTTGTCGGGGACATTAAACGTCATCACGCCGGACACAGAGGCCGGGAACTCTCTCACTAGTCGGAGATGTCTCCTGTAAGTTTAATCTTTAGGTTAAGGTGAATATTATGTTAATAAACTATTTATTAAGCTACGTGGATTAGTTTATCGGAGATCGTCTGAAGCATAACGCTAGTGACGTCACAATTATCGACCGTGGTGTAGTTAGTTTGTAGCATAACGTTAGCTTTTTACTTCTTTACTTCTTTAACGCTTCAAACATCATAAAAATGGCGTTCATCTGTGAAGATTATCCTGCTGAACAAAACGCCTACACTTCAGAAATGTGCGTTTGACTCAGTTTATTTTCTGCAATGATCCAAAATCCAATGAAAACATCCCATAGGCAAATTCTCGTTAGACCCCACGGCGATGCTACTTCCTGGTTGGCCTACAAAAATACATCATATGGTTTGTTCTCTATACTGTACATACTATATACGTTTATTTGGGAGTTTGAGAGATATCATACCAATAGGTCCCTGCACCCTGTGAAGTCAAGTCCATCCCATCTACTCCATAGTTGTCATCATCCATGATTTTGGACAAACCAAAGTCAGTGATTTTGATTTCCCCACAGGCTGTGCCGTCCACCAACAAGATATTGCCTTGAAATCAAAGAAGAGAAAGTCAGCGTGAGACTTTAACACTTAATTGCAACAGTTTTGATATAATGGAGGAAACTGATATTAAAGTGATATTGAATTGACACTTTCTTAGAAGATGTTTTTACCTGGCTTGAGGTCGTAATGGATAATGGGAGGTTTAATTTCATTCAGGTATCTTAGTGCATTCACAATCTGCATAACTATGGACCGTGCCTCCTTCTCAGACATTAGCTTATGCTGCTTCAAGTAGAAATCCAAGTCGTTGCCTTCGCAGTACTCCATGACAGTGCAAAACCTGTTGAGTTAGAAGAAAACACTTGGAATGATGGTCCATACCTACCATTAACCACCTGAAGCTCAAAAGAGCTGAAGCTGCATGAAGAAGAGTTCATCAGAATACTAACGTGTCTGTGTCCAGTGAGAAGTAGTCGTATAGCTTCACAATTCGGGGGTGGTCCAGCTCCTTGTGTATTCTGTACTCTCGACATGCATGCCTGTGGAGAGGAAGGTAAATAGGTCTCTATTAGCAACCCAAGCATGAAGGTGCAGATGCTTAAATTTGCATTGACAGTTCTACGAGGGGGTTTATGGAGAAAAAGAACAACACACTGAAGAAGAGGGACATCAGGATAGCTGGATTAGTATCCTTCAGATGAGGTTACATATTTAACCATGATTCAACATACTTGTGATAGTTCTCCTTCTTCTCTTCGCGCCAGTTTTTGTTAAGTTGGTGGATCTTCACAGCAGCATATCTTTGCTCAATCAAGTCAAAAGCCTGTGCAACATGAACACAGAGTTGGCATGTATTAAAAAAAGACCCTGACACAAATATTAATTCATTTGGACCCCCCGTAATATTGAAATCGAATGCCATACCTTGTAAACTTCACTGAATCCTCCTCGTCCTAGAAGGTGTAGGAGTAGATATCGTTCATTCAGTGTTGGATGGTCTTTAAATCTTTGGATGGAAAAAGAAAGGAGAAAATCTCAGTAAACAGATTTTACTTTTGCTTCAGCAATACACGACCAATTTAAACAAGAATAAGTAAGCCTAGTGTGTGTTGACTTAATATAACCCCTGCAGTTAAGGATACTGCTCTTGTGTTTACTTTGTAACAGTGTCAATGCAGGAAGTGTCGGAGAAATTGATTCAGACTCACTGTGAGCTGTCCTCGTTATTTATTCTCTTCAGCTCCCGTATGTGAAGGTTGCGCACTCTCTCCAGACGCTCCAGCTCTGCCTGGATCTCAGCTTCTTCCTATAAATGATTCAAGCACACAAACACAAAATTGCACACAAGGAATTTCAGAGCTTTGGATACAAGGAGAGGAACTCATCAAGCACACAGCTGACTGATCTGTATTTAATATTTACGGTTGACTTGGTACAGATTCTGTCAGGCTCTGCTTGTGATACTTCATCAAGAAAACAATGAGTACATCAATAAAGTACAGGCGCACAACATCCTGGGGGGGCGGGGTCAACAGTGTTTCAGCTTGAGGAGATACAATAGAATCGTCATTTAATTATCTCACTGATGAAGAGGATTGATTGGTTTACCTCCTCCAATTAGGTTACCATTTTTGTGTAAAGGTGCCCTTTTCCCTTTTGTATACTGAGGCCTGGATACATTGAATGACTTGGGAAAATAATTGCATTCTTAAAAGGTTCTGTGCAGCACACAAGACATTTTTTTGAACAAGGAATTTAAAACAAGTTACAGTATTTTTGCTGCAGGTTGAGCATCGTGCAAACCTTCTTGAGATGTCCAAGTCGCAGTTTGAAGATCTCCTCCTGTTCATGGTACTCTGCTAGTGTCAGCCTTTTTTGGGATGAGAGAGACAAAAGAAATTTGTTGTTAGCCACAGCACCCTAATTATTTTTTCATTGACCAACATATTTTATTATTCACTTCTACAATCCTGTTGAACTTCCCTTACAATAGAATAAAGATAATAATAGATTACATTTGACACATTGCCTTAGCTTGAGGACAGCTATAGTGATATCTGTGATTTCCTAAAGGCCTGCACTTACAGCTGAGGTAGGCTAGGTTTTAGAAAGGGATCACTTTCTGCTCCGTTCACTGCCTTGGTTTTGCGTTGCTTTGGTTCTGAGTTTGTGGTTGGTGCTTGGGTGTTGCTCGATGATGGGGGTTTCCTCTTGGCTAGAAGTTTTCTCTGCCTCTCGATTTCCTCTCTCTGTTGATTTAGCAATTCTTGCTGTCTGTTCATAGAAAGAGCTTCATGTTAGATAAGAACCATTTCTATATCTCCATTCATCAACACAAAGACAAAGCACACAGAAAACATGAGAGCCCTAACATTATTTCATCATAGTCGATGAATCCAACATTTGTGCCACAGAAACGTGTTTTTCACTACACAGACTTTAAAATATGAACCATACGTAGATCACAAGACCCATGTGGGCATCCACATATATACAGTTTGAAATATTGAGTACACTTTAGCAAAGCATCAAAATGAAACATGATATTACTATCTCATTAAAGCCTCTTACTTGACAAGGTTTTGGAAGGCATAACCATCAGTCCACTGCTCTGTGAAGGAGGCTCCATGTCTCACTGTAGTGAAATGTCCTAAACGAAGTCTATCCTGCATGCTTTTCTCTCGACAGGCCTGCTTCTCCTGGGTGCTCTAAAGAACAAATCCGAAAACAAAGCCATGCATGTGAGTTTGCAGAAGCAGGTAAATGTGTTCACAAAGGGTTAAGAAAGCAAATTCATTTACCTTTTCTATGAGCAACTTCTTGCTCATGGTGATACATTTATTCAAGCGTTCCTTGTACTTTTCAAGTAATTTTTGTTGTTCATCTACCTGTCTCCTGAGATCACAGTTTGCCTATGAAGAAGAAAAAATCTTAAATCAGCATCCACACATATTCATTTTTCTCCTGATCCAACAATGATTCAAAACCTTATAAATACTGTTCAGTATTAAATAACTTTGGCAAACATGATCTAATTTGTTTTGCAGTGCAGTAACATCACAGCTCAGTGAAGTCTTTCTGGAAGGCATTAAGCAGATGCTCTCCTTACCCTTAACAAATCATCTATTCTGCCCTCCTTCTTCTCGAGGTCGAGATTCTTAGTGCTTTCAAGGGCAGCCAATTTCAGAACTGTAAGGTCAGTCTAGAGAAGGGAAAAAACACACCAAATGTTGGAGAAAAAAACAACAACTTTAAATCTCAAACACATTTAAGAGCATTAAAAGAGTGAGTGGGGTCTTAACTATTCAGAACCCTTCCCCTAACCTGAACAAATTTGACTGCTTGTTGCTTTGGATGCGTCATGTGGTCCCCAAAAGACAGACTAGTAGGAGAGGGACTATTTTGTCTAACCTGGGAAAGAAGGGAGAGAGAGAGAGAGCACTTCATTTATTACAGGGCAACAACTAATGGAACACTAAAAAAATGTTTTAAAGTTAAAATTTTGCCATAACTTACAGCTGTGCCCTGAGCGGAGTGGGAATGTGAGTTCTGAGGCGAACGAATCACCGGTGGGAGACCTCTGACGGGACTGGACCCATTTCCTCCCTGGAACTTAAAGTAGGAAAGGAAAAGTGACATCAATGACTATGGTATCAAAACAGTAGACAAAGGGGCTGCCTCACTGTTATTTAGAGGACAGAAGTGGATTATGCTTTACATAGTGGAACAGTATACAGAACACATCCCCTCCATCTATTACATTCACACCAACACTGCAGACTTACATCAAAATAATCACTTATTTTGGGTCCTCGTACAATTGATTTCCCTGTGAACAGAAAAGAGGGAAACTAGTTAAAAGAAATTCTACAAGACAGAGATGAAATATTACTAGTTTAACACTGAGACACACCTTGGCTGCTCTCTGACTGGATCTCAGGTTTCCTTTTTCTGCCTCTGGTTTCAGACTGTTTTTTCTCAGGGGTCTGAAAGGAATTGTGTAATTAAAAATACATCATTGCACTTTCATGGTCAAAGCCTGTGTAGCACTGCCTTTATAGGATAACTTATTATTGGAAGTTCTTTACTTACAGAATAAGCAGGCGAGCTGCCTCGCTTCATTTCTGACCCCTATGTAGTAAACAAGACAGAATACCATTACAATTAGACACTTGTTATGTTGTTTGACTGTTATTGTTTTTAACACATTCTAATACATGTTCCCTTGTCATAGTACTTTTATTTTGTTAGAATGCCTAACAACAAGTCTGATTAAAAATTGCCTTTCAGATAACTCAAGAGCATTTACATATGTTTGATGCTACCATGTACTTTTCCAAAAGAGGAAAATAAAGGAGAATTCTGAAAGGATTAGCAAGAAATAATTAGTGATTTACAGATAAAGCTGGGTCGTGATGGCAACAGGCGAAACAAGTTAACCCAGACTTCCTTCTCCCCAGCAACATTTTCCAGCTCCTTCCTTCCTTCCCAGGCCAGATGGGATATACAGTATAATCCCTACAGTTAGCTCTGGGTCTGCTGCCGTCTCTAAGGCTGAGCCCAGACACCCTCCAGATGAAACTCATTTTGGCCATTTGTACCCGCAATCTTATTCTTTCAGTCACTACCCATAGCTCATTGCCTGTTGCCATTGCGACCCAACTTGGATAAGCGGAAGAAAATTGATGGAAACCTTCAAAACCAAAAATCTAATTGATCACAATCCTGTATTGTCCTCATAACCTTTGTTTATCACAAACCTCTATGACAGATACCTTTTTAAGGTCAATGCATTGAAGTGCTGGTCTAATCTGCAATGTCCCTTATGCATCATGAGGAACAGCCTCATATTTGTATGTATAGCAGTCAGAAAAGGCTAACTCATGTGGTCATAAATTGGAGGAAAAATATTCTGCACAATGTAACAAAATGTGTTACTGCAGCCTCATACTGCATTCAGACAAACAATAGTACTACAGATATACAAGAAAAGGGGCGGTAGAGGTGTGGGTCTGCTGCTTGAGCTTGCAGAGAGAACATACAATATGAACATGGAAATCCAGTTGAATGTGTATTGAATATCAGGACACAGCAGTGGGTCTGGTATTCTAGAGGAATCCAATTCAGTTGTCTGACCAAAATCAATTAGAGAACCTTTGCTAGTCTAAATGCAGTCTTGCACACAATACTCAGTGGGGACATTTGGGTTTGTTGACCATGGTTAACAGTATTTGGGAAAATAATTAAGTAACACATACCTTTGAAAAGAAGGCTATTTTAAACCATAAGTCTTATTGTCTGCTATTCTTATTATTGCAATGCAAGTAAGGTAATTATCACAGTAAGCATGCAGTTGCCATTGTCACTTATTAATGGGACTTGGCTTTTAAGCAATGAGCAAGAATGAGACTGAAATATTAATGCATACATCTCTTTCACAATAATCTATTTCTAGAGATGATGTCTGAATATTATAGAACATGTAAATGTAGCGTTTGTCCGTACCTCTGATTCCTTGTCGCTTGAGGATCCGAGGCTTCCGAAACTATGATTTGAACATTCATTATTGGTCAAACCCTGAAAAACATCACAAAAGGTTTAGGACACCACTAAGAGTGGACACTAAAGAACATATTCTGTTCCAAACAATGACAATTGTTTTCTTCTGCATTGTCAAAGCACATACAACTGCACTGTAAATCCTTGTTTTTAAATAAAGTTATTATTATTATATTCAAGCTTTTACTCACTTTGGTTCCCCCGCTTGTGCTACCTGTGCTGCCCCCTGTGCTGCCACTGACCCCGCCCATAAAGCGGGCCTCCAGCAGCTCCTGTCTCCGGGGATCCAGGCTGTTCAGCTCCTCCATGGTGCCTGGGAGGGTTGACAACAATTCATAGTGTGTGTTAGTTTTTCAAGGATCAGCTTAATTACATCATCTCAATGCCCACTCAAAGAAGATGACAGAGTGGCAATGAGCTTGAGAATAGTTTCATGTCCTGACAAGTGACATTGAAGTCTAGAGTTAATGTATGCCTATTCCCCAGTGACAGGACAGTTTTCACTCTACATTTGTGCAGTACAGAGGAGATAAGCAAGCTTTTCATTACATTGATCTTGTTACCACTACCATCTAAATGTAACAGCTTCATACTACTTCCAAAAAAATATAAAGTCAAAAAATTATTTATTGCTGCCGGGAAAGCAGAAATGAAGTTCATTAAATGTGGCTTTTCTTTGCAACCAACGCTATTATTCTTTGAGCCTGAGAGCAATGTTTGGACTGCTAGTAGGTACTGATGAATGATGCACTGCTGTGGGACTGTTATGTGAGCTCCCTGGGCTTCAGTGTTGCAGAACACTCAGAGGGGTCTGCTCACTAAACCTGTGCTCGAAAGAGACAACCATTTTGAATCAGCAAAAGGAATTTAACTGAAAAGTATGTCAAATCATGAGATGGTCTTTTTAACAACACAAACAATAAAATAACAACTATGAATAACACCTAGTTTCCAAATGAAGAATTTGCACCAAATAGATGAACAAACTAACTATTCTCATCGATTTAAAGCCAGGCATAAATAAACTAATACAGCAGAATATGGTATAAATCTTCACCTCCAACAACTAACTGCAACATACCAGAATGTTTAGAGAAATGCAGATGAAACACACTTTACAGCAAGGTGTGCAGTAAACCAGTATCAATACTGGCTACAGTATTACATTCTGCCTTGACATGGACTTATTGCAATACCATCATCACTGGTTTAAATACACACATTGATGTTGTTTATTTTGGTCAGCAGCATTAAACATTTCTCTCTAATTTTGAACAACCTCTGAATAAATGTTTGTAAGAGGTTTTTCAGTGCTTTGTAAATTATCTGTGCTGTTTTGATTTCAACCAAACCATAAAATCTTAAAGCATGTAAATTAATAAAAACAGTGAATTGGTGGTTCCATAGTAGTCACAATTTGGTTGTAGTGGTCACACGAGACAACACTGATCGCTCAACCTACCATCTACAGTGGCAGGAGTGATTTGTTGCAGACAACGGTTCAGATCGAGTCCCCCAGTCTTCTGCATCTTTTGCTCTGACTCTCAGAGCAGCTGTCTCACACGCTCACTGACCAAAGGGCACCGCTTCCTCCTTGTGTCAGAACAGGTGTCACACCCACTTAATGTTGCTGTTATTTGCTGCAACTAAGAGAGGGGAGAAAACAAGTTTACCTGATTACTGTGCCACAATTGACTTTCATTGTAAACATTGACATCAGCTCTGAAACGAGGCAAAGCCCTTTGGTCAAGATGCTGGCTCTGCTCTGGGTGTCAAGAGTGAAACATGCAGAAGACCAGGGGGACTCAAACTGAGCCATTGTCCATCACAAATTACTCTTTTATTCTATCCTTATTAACCCATCACTGTGGCTTGTAGGTTGAGCAATCAGAGTTGCTTCGTGTGTGCACTACAACCATGGGCATGTGTTTAAATCAGTGATGATGGTATGACAAAAAATCCATGTGGGGGCAGAACGTAATACCGGTGCTGGTATTGATACTGGTTTACCTCCCACCTCTAAAAGCCATACAGATGATACAAACTTAATGAGAACTGAACACACAGTTAATTTGTAAAAACATGAAATTATTCTGTATTGCATCGCAGGCTTGTTTGAACGGAAGAAGGGGGGTCGTAGTGTGTGAATATGCAATCATAATGGAGGTCCCTTTTAATACTCTACTGCGATATAATACAGTCACCACAAAATAAAAATCTTGAGTCAAATTGCCCACCACTACTTTACAAACAGGAGAAGGCAAAGCTATTGTATCATCTAATACTAAATACAATCCATATGATTTCAGTTCTGCAGTGATATGACTTATAATGATAAATAAACCTTAAAAGGAAAAATGCTTGTAATAATGTTAATAAAGTCATATACTATGTGTTACGTCAATATCCTTGTTGACATAAAATATAAAACTAAAAATGCATTCATAAAACTTTATCATCTCAAAACACCTTCAATCATTCTTGAATAGGACTGAATTCAACCCAGAGCTGCATTATTAGACAACAACTTTAGCTATTTTTATTACTTAAAATGTCATTCATTGTCCTCTAAATCAGATATATTACCTACTATTAAGTTATGTATACAATGCCAGGGTTGGCTCACAGGGCCACTTAGTGAATTATTTGATGCCACATGAGAAATGTATCTTAACAGATATGATACAGAAAAGAGCATGGAATAGGAGAGGGACATTTCCTTAACATTGTCTAGACATAAGTAAAATGTTTGTTTTATGCGAGACAAGTGCAGAGGCTACTGCAGCAGCCATGGGTTGGAGTCCAACCTCGGCCCTTTGCTGCATGTCATCCCCCACTCTCTCCTCCCAACATTTTCAGTCTCTCTTCAGCTGTCCTATCTAATCCCAAAAATATCTTTAAAATAACACACACACAAAGTATTTCATGTCATAACACAAACAGTCAATTAATGGCGTCAAAAAAAAAAAACTAACCACAAAATTGAACTCACACTGACCACACACAGACCTCACATGGATCAGAACAACTTAACCAAACTTTGAGCAAACAGCTATATGATGGATTACATAGCAGCAGAGAAGATGACTAAAGTCATGCGTATATTTTTAAAGACTATAAGAGTTATGATTAAGTTAAGGACTCGGTGGTAACATAAAATGATGCTTGAGAGATTTAACAGCAAAAGAGCAGTAAATTTAATCATAGGATGCATAGTATTTTCAGAAAATTAGAAGGACACATCATTCATGCATGAACCCCACTGTACCTTCACCAGAGGCTGGTTTGACAACAGTTAAGAACCTTTGCTGCTCCCCTTTACCCAAGGGCACAGGACACAAGATCACATAACCATCACTACCTTTCCTAGCATACTCGTGTGGGTTAACATAAAAAGTAACAGTACAAATCTGAGTAATAATCATGCAGCAGATCCATCTCCTCTTCCTCAAACCAATTTAGAGACAATGAAGTAGGCTAGTCACATTTCCCATCATGGGTCTGTGACTTCAAATCATATTTGTATTCATTTTGCAGTCATCAGTTTTAATGTAACTATGGTCAACTCAACTATGTTATAGCTTCCAAAATGTAAGGTTAAACTTTTCATGATGTCATTAACTAGCAAAACAACTTAACAAGAAGTATACAGCAGCACTATATTCCCCACATTTCTCCTTGTAATCCCGAGACTAACAAAGACTGGTTTTCTCACCGTCTTTCCAAAGTATTTAAATGAATGAAACCATTTCACCTTTCATAGCCTACCTCTTTGACAAAGTAAAATTAAAAAGTGATTCAATGCCTTGAAACTTCAACATTAACAATGAAAATTCACTACAACCATAGTCTTTATGCAAAGCTTTAGCTTTAAAACATGTCTTAGTTAAGTCAAGTTAATTTATCTAGCACATTTCAGCAACAAGGCCATTCAAAGTGCTTTACACAAGACACCAAAAGCATCAAGACAAAAGGGACAAAGAAACATTACTGCTGTTATATGGACAATATTTATCATGCTCAATAATTTACTTTTTCCACATACAAAGTTTATGCCAATTTCCCATAATGTATACAATATCAGCTAAGTGGTATTTCTCAATGATTTTCCTATGTTTCAAACATGAAGGCCACAGTGTGTGAGTATTATTTATATTCAAGCCCCTGCGAGAACAAGTGGTTGAACCCTTGCAACCCTTGCTGTGGATGTCATTTTAACTCTGTGCTGCTCAGCACTGACCACCTGTTTATTACAGACACATGTAAAACACATCTCTTACACAAAAAACAAGCATTATTTCTACATAGACTCACTCATTGGTAAAGCTTTAAAAAACAACAACATAGACAACAAAGTCTACCCATTGTGTTCAATTTACAAGTGGCATACTGATGTAGACAGCCCATCACTGATTAATGTCACTGCATGCCACACTGGCAATACAAAAAAATTAAGAAGCTATATCAATGTCAAAAGATTTGCAAAAGTCTACCATTATTTAAATATTAGTTGAAAAGTCGTGCTTATCCATTCTGTGTTCATACGTATTGCATTAGGTTAGCAAGATAAACATATGAGCACATTTTATTGTGTTATCTTTAGCATCCTGCATGTATCCTATGATTTATCCTTCATTTAAGTGGGGCACCCACACTTGCCTTAACACTTCATTCATTACTTAAAGTTAGTAATACTAAAAGGTCAAACAAGGCTACCTACTACCCTGTGCAGTAGCATCAGTAGCTTAGCTTAAAGACCATAACTGCACTTATTACTCTCATGTTTAATGCATTTAACGAACCTGATGATGATAAACATCAGTTAAGATAATAATGTTGATATTATTCAGAGAAACACATGAACTCACAAAGGATTTCTAACAATACGTTGCACACCTAACTTCTTCATTGCTTGCTAACAATCCAGTGATACACCGTTAACCATAAAGGAGCTTGATTCACTCATTCCTGATGTTAATACATCTCTCTCTGTTGTTTACTTATAACAGCAGCGTGCTTTCAGACAGATGCACCGACTACAGCGGAAACCTTTCAGCTCCATAAAGCTTTATCACCATTATGCATGTATTTATCTTTATGTTACTGCACAGAAACACGGTCCTGTGTCCTCGCTGCTACCAGCTAGCCAAACAGGCTCCATTGACTTTGGATTTGACGGGTTACTGTAACGTTAGCTACCAAGATGTGTTCACTCATTTTAAAACTATTCCCTTTCGCTGTGCACTAAAACGACCGAAACGAGCATGTAGAAAACAAATATGCGGTTTTAAAATGTTTCACGATACCTTCCTGGGCCTTCACCACCGCCGCGGGATGTTGCTGAAAACACAGTCCGTGTTGGGGACGTGGAGAGCTGGGACCAAAGATGGCGTCCCCTCCAAACTTCCACTACTTTGGACACTCATCAAGCTACTTTTCGTGTGTTGGCACCGCCGCGCACACGGTTTATCTTTCACGTAGACAGTGAAATTAACGGACCTACATGCCACAGTTGCTTTGACGTGGGTACAGTAACTTAAACTGTGTCAAAATGTGTAATTGTAATCTGTTTTAGGGCACAAACCTCTTCACACTCCTGACTCCAGAGCCACCTCTCCGTCTTCAAGTGGTCGATATGAAACGTGACGTCATGCATCGTGTGCAAAACTCTTATCGCGATGAAAACATGGAGAAAATATCTTTAACATTATGAACTCAAACTAAACATAAACAAAGCTTAACCACAGTCTACAAACAATTTAATTAAAAAACAACAAAATTATGAGTGTTGAAATATATATTTTTTAATACTTGGAGGCTGTTTTACTTCATTACAAGTTGTCATATTTCATCACAAATTTTGTTCATCCTGGCACATTTTTATATATAATTTTTGAAACATACAAGAATACATACATGAAATAAAATAAAAATAGATAAAATATATTAATAATAAGAAAATTTAAATAAAACCGTAGATAGAATGGGGCAGGGGGTGGGGGTTGTTCCTTCATTACTCTCTTAATTTAATATAATTTAATTTACATACCTGTTATTATTCCACTTTATCTTTTTCCTTTATCCATTTACTCCAGTAACACATGAATTCACCGTCTCTGTTTCTTAGCCTATACGTAATTCTTTCCATTTCTTTAATAGTGTTGAAATATTCAGCAGTAGCCTATCTGAGGAAGAGGAACTATAAAGGTTTGACGACATTTTGTTGAAACAATTTAAGTTCAACTAAGTCAACAATAAAGTTAATAGATATAATACAATATAATTATTATGTTTTATAGTACTTCAAACTAATGGCATGCTGTACTAAGTTATAGAGATACAAGATGAGTTAAATGTGGCCTATAAATAATAATTTTGACAAATTAAATAATTCACTGTCTTATTAGGCTATTTTAATGTAGCCTGCGATCTAAATGTTTTACTTATCAAATATAAACTCCCTGTTCTTCAATGATCATCCAGATCTAGTTACTTTCATAAATTATTTTGTAAGTCTTCTTCTGTCCATTGAAAACCACTGAGGCCTATCGATACCTAATTTCAAATTTTCTAATAAACTGAAGGATTTATTTTTCCTTGAGTGATGAATTCTACTTCTTAGAAGGAATTTCACTTTTTAAAACCCACTTGTTCCTCTGGAAAGTGAATCTCAAAAAGCTCAAACAGGTCTGTTTTTTCTGAGCTCAAAAGGAGTTTTCAAAACATTAAATCACAAACAGACTTAATAGTTATTGTGATCATATTGTCTATACGTTAAACCTCCCATCAGCATAGACAGCACTAAAACATTAGCTGAACAGTACTAGAAATATGATATCAAACACTCACAGGGACTGTTTTTTCTGCCTCATTTGTTTTTAGGTCCTGCTGATAAAAGGCACACTCAGAAAGTTGTGTTATTTATACTTCCACTGGAAAAGGATCTGAATATTTCTTCTACCAAAAACATCATCTGAGTCATCCCTTTTGTAATATGAAGCCTAATGTCAAGATGACAAAAAAAGACACATTCTTATCAAAATCATCACAATTTTCCACAATCTATTCACTGCTGTATTTTCTGACTGGGACTAAATAAAATAATAGTATATAAAATGATCTAATGAGTATTTATACTGGAATCTGAATATAAAACCCCATGACACCACAAGTCTGTTTGTAACATGTTCTGTAAGTTTAATGCAAACAATATCCTTTTTGTACAAACATTGTTGGTAAAAAAAAACACCAAAAACCACAGATTTTATGGCTTGATTTCATGAATAAATTAGTTGAATTTATTTTAAAAAAGGACTGTACATGGTTGTTGGTTAAGACGGTGAAAGGGGATTAAGGTTTAATTTCCTGTACTTGCTCTGCATCCAAACACGGTGCATCACCACTTTCTTTCCTCTGTTCACCTGCAGTCGTCTGTCCTCCACATTCTGAATTTCCTCCAGTCCAGCTTTGGAAAATAAATCATGAACCTCTTCTGCAAAAAATAAATAAAAATGTATTTGTATTTATTACCCTAACAGGTATGAATTTAATATAATCGGTTAACCTATTCCAGAATTGCAAACTCAAATGATAAATGTAAAAATCCTAATACACACTGAAACCTCTATGGTAATAACAAAGACAAGACCCAGATTTTCCAAACAGAATAAATGGTCCTGGCAAATTTTTACTCCATGTGGAAAAAAATACTGATTTCATGTCTCAAAATTACCTTTGCTAAAAAAGTACACACAGGTTCCATCTCCACGTGTGTAGAAATTCTCTGATAGGCAGCGTCCTGATTAAGAGAATAAAAGAAGACACTGAACGATGAAATGTTTGAAACTGTCAAAAACACAACTGCACACACAGTTGGGGATTACAACCAATTCTTATGAAACAGATCAAACAGGTGTACATAACGACCTTTCTTAAACCTGAGCTGGGAGAAGTCGTATCTCCCGTAGTCACGGAAAAGAAATATCCCCCCATGTTTCAGGTATGATGACAGGCGATTCACCACTCCTTGAATTCTGTCAATGAAATGGAAAAATAATGTTGCATGACAGGATTGAAGCTAATCAAGATCCAAGTAAACATTGACAAAACCAAGATGGAAACACATTTGTGGCCTCTAATCAAATATCTAAGAGCTTTACAAGTCAGGTGAAAATGTCTTTTATGGCCAGAGCCATGGTACCAATGTAAGTGTATATAGAGATATATGAATGCATCCATCTTACATCTTCATTTGCATATTTCTGTATGTGATTATGTGGATTTCCTTTCCATTTTTTAGAAACCTATTATTATCATCTCTGTTGGATCATGAGATGAGGACATGCAAAATGGGTAATTATTAGAAATGTACCTCTATATGTGAGCTGGCAGTAGCTCAGTCTGCACAGACTAGGGCTGGAAAACACAAGAGTCAAGTCCCTGACTGACCAAAGTATGAAAGTTTCTGGAGGGGAGCCCTTTCACTTCCTGAGTCCTGCCGATGTGCCCATGAGCAAGGCACTGAACTCCCAAAGGCTAAAATTCCCCCTGTGTGCAGTCCCCTTATTCTGACATCTCTCCATTAATACACATCCATAGGAACAAGTGTGTGCAGGTGTGTGTGTGTTCAGGCCTCTGAATGTGAGTTGCATGTCTCTCAATAACAAAGTTTCATAATGAGGTATATAATAAAAAACTATTTACTCTTTATTAAATAGTTGCACTTTTGACTTTGCTTGTTTGTTCTTAAGCACTGACCATTGTTCACCTATAGCTCTGAGTACTTTGCCATGGCTTTTCTCTGGTCATTTTGACATTAGTTGTAGTCCAAAACAAACTAGTAGTTCATAACTAAATAAAACCAACTAAGACAGTAAAACAAGTAATGGCTTTGAGTGGATTACTGATCATAGGTAGATACTGTCGCATAAGTTAAACTTTCAATGCTGGACTCCTAAATCATAACCTAGTATGTTTCTTTATAGTGTGCGTGTACTTTGACTAAATTAAGGAATCTAATTCCATCCTACATCACTGTCAATATGTTATACTGTGTGTCACATAAAACCACAAGGATTATATCTGGGTTTGGGTAACAACTGACTCGGACACATGGGGAAAAAAGAGGTTGGGTTACAAAAGTGACAACAGTGTATTTTATAGTGGGTGTGGAGGACGGAGGGTCCTGCAGGTGACAAATGGTATGAGGCTCTTCTTTGTCTGGTAACCTTCACCTACCGGTCTGGATGAATGGAGGAGAGGACAAAGACGGCCAGAATAACATCCAGGCTTTGAGGAGGGAATGGAAAGGAGGCCATCTCCTCACAAATGTCATGGACAAAGGCATGACACATGGAGTCGTTGTACTCTGGATGTTCCTATTAAAAGACAAAATAAAGTTAATTTGTAACTGGTAGCTCAGATACAGATGTCATTTACTTTTCAGTTCTTGTAATTGCAAAATCTAGTTTCCTCTTTCTCTCGTTCTATCACATCTCTATCACACTGAATGTGTCCTCCGTTTTAAGTTATGTTACTGCTTATTACATAAGTATTTAAGCACCATTAAGTTTCAAAGATATAACATAAATGTGTAGCAATATAACACAGAGTGCTGTCTCGACCTGCTCTTTTTGTAAAGTTATAACTGCACATGCTTTCTTTACTGAGTCATGTTTGTAGAAATACATTCTCACATGCTACAGATCATTTCAACTCTTCTGACATTCTGCTTTCATGCACACACTTCACTGAACACAAAGATGTTTTTAAAGATACTTCCAAAGCTTAAAACAAAACAATAAATATTCAAATCCTGTACATGGATCTTAAACTGAGAGTAAGCAACTGTCTGTCCTGCAACTTCCTACGTTGAGTCAATATTCTGGAAGGCTTAGAGATGGACACTAACAACAGCTTAACAATGAAGGAATTGAAGCTTTATTTAAGTCGACTAAATATTTTAGCACTTAATGCTATGGGGGACTTAATCATAGCTTGATATCAATTAATCTTTATTTGTATAGCGTCAATTCATAACAAGTTATCTCGAAACACTTTACAAAAAGCAGGTAAATACCTCACTTAATGCAATATAAGACTGTAAATACCTCCAACAGGTTGTCTGAATGACCACATTGAGTACTTTGTGTCAAACTTTATTACAGACTCAAGGTCTAGATAGAACACAACCCGATACACAGAAAGACAGAACAAAACATAGAAATCTACAAAAGCACAAGAAATAGTGCAGTGAGAAAAAAAAAGCTTAACCTTGACCAGCTGAATGGCACATGGGGAGAAGTCACAGCAGTACAAGAAAGCATCTGCATGTCTGTGAAAAATGACAGTGACTCAAACAACTGTGTGATAAAGTCTTTCACAGACTCAACCTGATGAAACCAAGGGTTTGAGCTTGATTTATCACTTCATTTTTCTGAAAGAGATGTAAACATTTCAGAATACAACAAAACATGTACTGTACAGCAGTTCTGCTTTGAAGGAGGAAATACAACTGTATTCAGAATATCTGCAGCTTCGGGTGACTTTTCCAAACTGCAACAACGTTGTTCATATCGTTTTGATGTGTACTTTAAAAGTACAAGGAATGTGTGCATGAATGAATCATGTTATGTTATTAACCTTTGGCAATTTAAAAAAAATCCCAAAAAGGACATATTGTTTGTGAGGAGCCACAGTGACAGCCTCATGATATATTTTGGGGATATTTAGCTGGATGTCACAAAGTGTGCATAAGTGACGTCAGCAGTTATTCAGTGTGTAAGGACATGGGGCAGTAAGGGGAGGGTTGAAGGATCTAATTCCCAAGAAAAAGTTGAAACTTCCTCTGGATTTATAAATTAAATAAAAAAATAGATAGAAAGAAAACGTCAATGTTAAAAAATGACATATTTGATTGGCAAGTGTTTGATATATTGTAAATGACTCCACGGAAAATTGGCACATGATTAACATTAAACATTTAATAAAAAAATAACTTGTGTAGACATCGGAAATGAATACTCACTTTATGGAATCAAGGATGGGAAATACACTGTTTCCCACTCCACATCCAACCTGGGACAAGAACATATATTTTACTAGAATGTGTGCCAAGTGACAAATGGCAAAGCGATTTTGTTAAAGCTGTTTGTAAGACTTTTAATATAGCAACTTATCATATGCAATAAACTATGAAACACTCTGTATTAAAACAATAAACATAATTAAAATCAATTAGTCTAAAAACCTCCAAGATCCTGAAAGATGCATGCCGGCCGGGGAAAAGAGTTTCATTTTTCTCCACAGCTGCTCTCTGGCAGGTCTCCTCTGTCCTGTGATGGTTTGAGGAGACTTCATCATGCTGCTGTCTGGTCTCTGAGTCTGTGCTGGATTCAGTCCTATGTGGATAACCTTCCTGATGATCATCCAAATACCTGTTTGTGATTTCTTCTTTTGAACCTGGAGGAAGCAGCTCTGGGAATTCTAAAAACAGCCACCTGCGATCTTTGAAGAACTTATCCTGGTGCGTCTCGTAAAACTTGTCCCAGTAGTGGGACGCCTCTGTTGCAAATGTACCTGTGAGGAGGGAGATGTCAGCGTATTTCATATATATTTACTTTGACATCCTTATCAAATCTTATTAGAAATCATATTTCACAGTAATATCTTGCCTTGTTCCATTAAAGGAATTTGTTCACAGGAATTTTCTTCTGCCTTCTGCCGTGCATTTTCTTTGTCTTCTTCTGTCCATTGTACATGATCCCTAACATTTTGAGCAATACACAACCAACTGTTGATTCAATCTTGTTGATTCAAAACTGTATCAAATACAATAAAATAAAAATCTCTGACATATTGACATTTTAAGTTAAAGCTGGCAAACAATAGTCTTCTATCCCCATGACATGCACATGGGTGACACATTAAAGTCGGCACTGACCACATGTTGTGCTTAAAGACGTCATCAGGATTGGTCAGAATCCGTGAACCCAGAGGAGCTGAAGGTCTTCTTCCTGTGCTCTTTAGTCTCAAAGATAATCTGATGAAAACTTTAGCCAGTTTGGCCACAGAGAAGCTCCATAGGTGATGCATCTGAAAAAAGTGAAAGGAAGAGCAAGTACAGCTTATGACCAAGGTACATTTTAACACTTTTTGTTGGTATAACTGACAAATGCAGAAACCAGAAGTTATGGAAAAAGAAAAGAAAAGAAAATTCAGCTGTGTGTGTATTTATGATCAATTTGTTGTTATTTGCAGGCCTATACTTTTGAAAATACAGTTTGAGCTCTTGATTCTTTTTGTTTTGTTTTGGTTGTCCTGTGAACATTTAATGACAACACTTGTTTGGAAGGATTAATACTGAGTGAAGACTGTTTATTTTAATCCTGGCTTAATGGCTTCTTTCTAATTTTGTGGAACTGTACAAGACTAATAATGATCGGCTTCAATGATCCTCTTACAACATGACCTCTGATAGGTTGTTCTTGTTTATGATTTATTTCACAGACTAAGCGACAAAATTAATTTGAACGAAAAAAAAAGTATTTATTTTAGGGGACTTATGACTGCTTTGTAAACAGAAAGACAAAACAAATCAGTGACAGGGACACAGGATCAATGAAATACATGGGATAGTCAGGAACATTGAGAGGAATGCTCCAAACATCTGGTAACCACTGATCTGCTACAAACTCATGATGTCCATCAAACCCACTAAACTTTCTTTTAAATTCTTGTCAGAATCTCAAATAAGCTACACAAAATGAGATGAGAAAATGTGGATAACGTTCTGCAAAATACAAGTGATATATTCTGATATAAATGGTGTTAAAGTTTAGTATTTCATTCCATGTAAACAGCAAATAGCTTCAATAAAAAGCTGAAACGAGCCACAGTGTTCAATCAGATTGTATTTTCAAACCTCACAGTGACTTAGTGGAAATAAAATAGCTGCTGAGGGATGTTTTACACACAGACGTGATATATGCATTGCCAACGAAAGGGGGCGCTAATGTCCCATTGTCGTTGCCGAGTTAGAACAGTAGAAGAAGAAGTAGTAAACACAACACGGGGTAGCGCAGCTAGCATTTGAAGCTAACTTTAGTGATACCGTCCATACCGGTCAAAGCTTAGTATTGTCCATTGACAAACATAATTAAATTTTCTCTTATCATATGACAACTACCAAGTTCTTCATATGCATCAAGGCTAGGTACGACTTTGGAAAGAATTAAAAGAAGAAGAAAGAGATATCTAGGTGTTTACTCAAGTTAGCTGTTAACTTTTGGTGTTTGCTCAAGCTAACCTGAAGAGGAGGTTCAGTGGTGTCGAGAAGATGGAGTTCATAACTACCTTCAACTAGGAAAAGATCCCGGCCTTACCTGGCTCTGTCTGTGGTCTTGGACTCAGCTCAGGTTGTGGTCTCCTGTCATGGTCTTGGACATCCTCTTGTAGGAACAAGGTCTGTCCAGTGATGGCGCAGTATCAGAGAAAACGACCCGTTAACACGACTGATTTGTTGAGTCGAAGGAGTAGAGGGATCAGAGATGCTGGCACTATCACCAGACACAATATGAAACTCCTAAGAGCTATCCTCCTTCAGGTAATGGGAAGTATTGATTTACATATTGACTTTGACTGCCAGCTTGTTTCCATTGTTTCTGTGTCGATGTGTATTAACAAATATAATCCATTTTTACATTCTAGGACAACAGGGTTTTTATTAAAGTCTGGAGTAAGACGTCAAAGTCCACAATAATGTATGAGAATGGTAAAATCTACTTTGAGAATTACCAGAACTGCTACAGCTGGTGAGTATCCATTATTAACCTAAAACTCAAAGCTTGCATTAAAAATAAATACCTCAAACATTTCACAAGATACTAATTTACTTGATAAGTATTGCACATAGTTTGTCTGAAGAAATGCAACCTCTGCAGTAACAGTAACAGAGATGTGAGCTGGTGCGAGACACAGAACATTTGCATATGAAGGTTTAAACATTGTGTAAAACAATAAATTCACTCTCTCTGAAAATTACTTTCATTTACATATTTTGAGATTTGCCAGCTTGATCTAAACTTACAATTATATCAGTATCATCTACCAGGTTGTAAATTTGAGCAATTAAAAAACACAAGATGACCTCAACAGAGAACATGAACAGATCTTTCAAATGTAAGGATAAAGAAGGGTGAAGGTTTCAATCAGTGATTTCATGTTTTTGTGCCAGTGTTCATTCCCAGCCTCATATTCTCTACAAACTTCCCAAGAAGTCTAAATTAGAAAAATTTGAAGATGCCTTGCTGTGTCAGAGCCCGCTTGTGAGTTAAATAAAGCAAATACAAACATCATATATTTATTTGGATTAATGCTAAGTTAGAAGTGACATGATTAAACAGCCCAGGTTCAGACTGTTGTTTCATTTGACTTGTTAACAGGACAAAACATTACCTTCCCTCTCTGACCACAAACCCAGCCTCTTGGCTTTGACAGCCAATAACTGGCTGTATCGTCTCTCACCTGAAACAGGGGAAGAGCTGCAGAGGGTTTACCTCTCTTCAAAGCATAAGTTCAGGTATTGTCAGCCTCTGATTTCTCTGTTCTTTGAGTGGAAATTATTTCATACATTTTCTGTTTAAGTTCTTTAAAAAAAACAAAAAAACCTTTAACCTTACTCTATGTTGATGTTTCTTTACAGGTACCTTAGCTGGGATGTTTCTCAAGAAATGTTTTATGTGAAATCTGTTCAGAACAAAGAAATGTCACTGGAACGACAGGTAATGTCTTTATTTTTACAAGATGAGGAATTTCTTTTTAAGTGAGAGAACCCTTTAAGGTGTAGAGCCTGGGATCATACTGTACCTGGAACATCCTGAAGGATCTGCCTTAATGGGCAATCTGGCTTTTCCCTCTGCTGCCCCTTAGGCTGTGGAATGCTCCCCCCGACCATCGAGGGGCACCACAGCCTGTTGAAACTCAAATAAATGAGTAAAAGACCCCTCTTTTAGAGAGCCTTTTACTTGATGTTTAAATGCTGTTGTTGTTTTCTACTCCTGTTTTCGATCTGTATCACTTTGAGATTTGGATAAAATGTAAAGTGTGTTACAAAAATAGAATAATTCATATTATTTTTATTATTATTTTAATGTATTTCAGTAGGTGTCTTAAATATATAAATTGAATTAAAACATAAATCTATAAATGTGTCACTATGGTAATAAAGTGATCAGCAGCTTGTTTGTAACAGGAGATATGGATGGTGTGGAGGAGATATGACAGAATTGTTTTTTTTTTAATTCACAGGCTGGTATAACTCAGAATGTAGTGATGCATCTGGCCATTTTTCATGTTTTCCCCTTGAAAATTGTGGGAATTTTGGAGATCAGCAAAAAGGTATTCAGACTACTATTTGTTTTATTACATTGTGTTCTGTGTTGATACGTTTTTATAAAGATGAAGATCTTGTTCTTTCAGGTATTTGGAAGCGGTGTCACAGATGTCTTCCTCTCTCAGGGTGTTCTCGTGGTGTCGCACAGCAACAAGTCAGTGAAGCTGTACAGCTTTGAGCACATCCTCAAAAAGGTTTGTGAAGTTTTATCCCAAAAGAGTTTTCTGCATTTTGTTGAACAAGCTGCATATTTTTGTCAAAGCTAGTGAAGGCTACATCAAAGAAACATTTAGACCAGGAAGATTAGATTTTGGTCCACCAAAGACCCCAAAACACCTCCCCAAAATGTTCATACAGTGCATCATTAAGTCATCTCTGCCATTTTTTTGAAAAGCTTGCTAACTTTAAATTGGGTAAGACTTGCTGATTCACATTGAGTGTTCACAGGTATGCAGGCAGATGAGCATCCAATCATAACAGTTTAGTTTAAATAAATGGTAGAACAGCCTGTTAGGCATCACTGGACAGCAACAGATGCCATATTTTTGTCTTTCTTTTTTGACAGTGCTTTTGATTTATTAATTGGTGTTAAAATAAAAAGAGGATTTCAACACTCGTAAAAAGTACCTCTAAAACTATCAGACCCCCCTCCCCCCCAGCGTTGTATCAGATAAACATTGCTGTTTAATTTACTGATTTTGGTGTACATGTTTTATTTACATATTCAGCGTAGTTTCACCCTCATCTTGATGTGTTTGATGATTATTTTCTTTGTATTCAGCACTTGACAGAGAAGATAACTCTTGGAAAGCAGAGTTCCCTTCTAGGAGGAAAAACAGTGGGAGAAGCTCCGTTTGGTATTCCAGTAAATATCCAGATCACAGGTGGGTGTGTTTTTATTTCCAGACCTGTGATCTGTTAGTGTTAAATGTTGTTGTAGGCTTCTTGGACAACAGCACTAATGATTTTCTTCCCAACGTCAACAATTTCACAGATTGCCCTCCAGTGCTTTTTGAGATGTCATGCTCTAATAATGCTATCCAGATAGGGGGTTACCCATGGCACTACATCTACACACCACCACATAAACGTCACAATGGGACTCACCACATCTGTTCACTCAAGGACAGCTCTCTGGTAGGTTCAAGGAGCTACACTACACACTATGACCTCATATTTCATCTATGGTAGGGTAAGTACAACATTAAGTCTCCACCTGGCTCTTAGTGTTAAATATACCAAATCTTGTTTGGTTGTGGACTAAACCGCCACCTAAAATGTCCAGAGCCTGTTGAAACCATCAGACTAAAGAAGGTGTTTGTGACAGTCTTTGTATTCAGCTGCTGAAAAGAGCAGGGACAAACCAACATGTAATCACTGTTCAAAACCACCACAAAATGGACCAGATTTATTTTTACTAATCTTTTCTGCAAGTGTAACACCAGCTTGTAACTTTGTGTGTGCGTGCGTGTGTGTGTCTTAACCACATTTAAGATTCCACAGTTTTCAATATAAAAGAAACCACCGTTTGTTTCTTTTCTGTACTATGTGGTGTCCTTTCACTCTGTAAAAATAATGCATAGCTTATAGTGTGAAAGAGAAACAACACCATCATACACACATGACACATGGTAGTGATTAGATAATTAAACCTGTCCTCAACCCAAAACAAACAGCACTATCACTGTCAGCTCTAAAGCTGCACCGAATGGAGAGTGTCTGAAAACCAGTTAGTTTGATGCGTACCCAACTTTTACAGCTTGGGTAGAGTATCATTTTCTATATTGAGGGCTGCCTTTTCCAAAATAGTGTTTGTGATTGTTTTCAGACTGCGTGCGAAGCACATACACAGTTACACAACACATATAAGCACACACTCCAACATATGTCCTGCTTTAAGAGCTCCTGGAAAACATTGTGATTTTATGACTTTAGGCAACAAATGGAATTCAAAACATGAACTGCTGCTCTCTAGAAAGGGATGGGATCTTCTTCCACCCTGATGACTCAGGACGAATTATTCATCTGGGACCAACAAACATAAAGTGAGTTAGAACCATCAACTTTCTGTTTGGTTTTTGTTTGTGTTGTTTTTTTTACTAAATGGCTGTACATATTTTTGTAAAAAGCAGCGCTGCCCGTTTACAGTAGAAGTAATGGATCCTATGATAAAAAAAATACAGAAGTGACTTGCGTTGACACAGACCAATGCAGGAGCACCAGCACGTTGGTTTAAGTGATCATTTTATAAACAGCAGTAGAGGAGAAAGAGTCGTTGTATGAAAGGGATTATAGCGGTCTGTCTGACAGTGATTGTGGAAAACTGATAAATATGCTTCCTACAAGTAAAACATAAGAATCATGTAGACTGATGGAAATAAAAATGAACAGTTGCAGCTTTGTATAAAACTGGACAAACAGCCGGTAACATGTGCTGGGAAGGCAAATATACCAAACGATAAGATTCCTGAGACGTTTGTGTTGAATAAAGAATTAGGCCTCAGAATTTGGTGTTCATTTACTTCTAGCACAAAAATCAACAATATCCTGTTCTCTGGTAATGCATACAGTCTGATACATTTCTAATGTTATTATTCTTGATTTATTTTCTTTAGTGTCCTTAAGATCCTGGGTGAACTGAACAGTGGTTTGCCATCAAAGGTTAATATTGATTTCTCTATGGAAACCCATCGAAACAACCGTGTAAGTATTCTGAGTATATGCCGAGGAGACAGACTTCAGTTTGATGTGTATTCACTGCATGTTTCACATAATAACTCATTCTTAAAATAGAACTTTTGTGCTCCCGTCAGTCTACCTCACAGGTGACTGTCACGTCATCGGGCCGCACGGTGAAAAGAAGATTTCAACCGCTGGATGACGACCCAGATCAAGAGGTACCGTGCTTCTTATCCAGAATATCTGCAAAGAAAATACTTACTCTTACTTATATTTTAAATATGTACAAAAACACAACAGAGTTTAAATAATGATGTTGCAGGACACACGGCTTATGTTACCAACAGAAACATTTCTATGTATTCCTACGACTGTCACACACAGCTCATGTGAAGAGAGGACTTTGAAAATTATTTATGTTCACAGACTTTCCGTATGGTGGAATATGAGGATGAGTTGGATCTTCTGGCAGTGGTAGTAACAAATGGTGAGGAGGGAGAAGGAAGAGCCAGCATCCGTCTCCATGACAACCTGAGTGGGAAGTTACTGCGTACAGTTGATCTGGATGAACCTTTGGATGAGGTGAGTGACTGGACATCAGAATCAGAATCAGTATCAGGATTTATTACCAAGTACATTTACACATACAAGGAATTTGACTTGATGTATTGGTGCTAAACAATTAACAGGGAAATACAGCAGAACTAGCAACAACTTAAATAATACAGTATAAGAAGCTATTACAATATATAAAATAGAATTTAAAAATGTACAAAATAAAAAATAAAAAACACAAAACGTACAAAAGGTGCAAAGTAGGAGCTGTGCAGTGGACTATGAGGAAATGCATGCAATGAATGCATGAATGCAACAACATGAAATCTTAAGTCTCTGTGTAATTGAATTAACGTGTTGCTCCTCTCTTTTCTTTTCAGACTTATCGACATGAGTTGTTCTTCGACAAGGACACCATAGTTCATATCGCACAAAAGAACACCAGCTTCTGCTGCCATGTCTACAAACTCCAAGCTTCAAGAAGATAAGAGGCTCTAAGATTAATGAAGCTCCTGGAGAGAAGCTAAGAATGTGTAGATATCTGTTTCCAACTTTTTTCATGTGCTGTAAAACTCAAGTCCTGTCCGGGCTTTTAGTGCCTTTATTGAAGAGACGGGACAATGGAAATAGCCGGAAATTGGGGGGAGAGAGAGTGAGGAATGACATGTGGAGAAGGAGACACACGTTTGGATTCAAACCTGGGCCGTCCGCTTTGAGAACTACAGCCTCAGCGTAAACCAACCACTCAGCCACCAGCGCCCCAAAAAGTACTGTTTTTAAATCCAGACTATCATGTCATTTCTTTAGTTTGAGGAATGCTTCATATCCAAGTTGGTTGTAAAAATAACTTGAGTGAATACTGTTGACCATGTTTTGTCTCACAGCTTAAACCCTTTTAAAACTGTCTCTCTTATATTAAAGTTATATATTTTTTAAAGATAATTTCTATCTCCTGTGTTTTCATGTGTTCAAATTGTGCATAAAAGAATGGGAAACAAGTTACAAACATACTATTTTATATAGCAGTACTATAGCAGTACCCCCCCACCCCCTCTTTCTTTTTTTATAACTACGTCACAGTATGAATGGTTATTCACATAAGAGATTTGTTTATCTAACTAAGTTACAGAACCAGTCATGATGAGGTAGAAGCCTATTACACACCAGGACCAGAAATAATGTTCTGTTGGAAATGTGTGCTTGAATGCAGCTAAATAAGTCAAGCTTTGACATGACTGTGCACTTCAATACTATGTTAATCCTAAAGTTATAACGTTAACTTACACCAAGAAAACAGATGGAGGATTCTTCTTGTATTTTCCTAAGTTCCTATATAAGGTAAACTCAACAGCTGTATTCATTTTACAGTATTAGCCTGAAGATGGCAAGTAGTAAACAAAAGTGCTAGAGAACATTATATTGTAGAAGTTTCAAACTCATATGCATTCATGTGTTTGAAAAGTGTTATTGCAACATAACTGTACACACTTCTGTCGATCAAGACATAACCTAAATACTTAGATCAACTCTGGACACGAGTTCTAACTTTATCCCAATAAACTTCAACTCTAAAAGGCGATCGGGGCTTTTATCTTACAGAGAATAAAATAGTTTTGAGACCACGTTTTTTAGGGGCTTCTCACCTTAATACACACCTGAAGCCCAACCCGAGTAGCCTAAGCTCCTAACTGTAAAAAAAAAAAAAAAAAAAGTAATGTTCGACAGAAGTCACTGGTCAAAAATAGGAATAAAGCTTGTTGTTTCTCTGTTAGAAAAATGAAATCAAATTCGCTGGCTTTTTTCCCCCTTTCACACCAGACGAATGTTACAAAACCTCTTCGCTGTGGGTCATGTGACCCTGCTCCGTCCTCTCCACACTCCTCTTGAGATTGTTGTAGTTGTTAAGTACTGCTTCAGTCCAGTCTCTCTCTGCTGCTGCTCTAACACCGAGGAGATGGAAAGTTATAAACACTTCCTGGCCGTTTTGTCTGCCGCCGCTGCATTCGGGATTGTCTCCATAATATTCGTGCTAAGATGGGTTCTGCACTACAGAGAAGGTTTAGCCTGGGATGGAGGACTTGGCGAATTCAACTGGCACCCTGTCTTACAGATCTCAGGCTTCATTTTCTTGAATGGAGCGGGTGAGAGGAGTCTTTTTCTTATAGTAGGCTAGATACAGACAGGAAGCGGCTAATAAACACCAGTTGTACAAAGTTAGCTGTCTTCAGGGACTTAGTGGGAGGTGACAACTGGGATGCATAAAATAAAATAAAATAAGTAAATGAGCTAAACTTCTTATGAGACGTGCTGTCTTGGCTATCTTCAACCTTGGCAACCATAATTATGAGTAATTATGTTTGAGGCATTTCACTTTTCTTATTCAACCTAAAAGTAATTGATCATATTTAAATTAGCACCAACAATCACACCTTTCACCTTTTCTCACACTGATACCTGAAAGTCAAGTCATTAATAATGTGAAAGTGTAAAAAACCTGCATTATATATAGTTGCATAAAGTGTTTGTGGATTGACCCTAGGTGACCTTTTCTTGCAGCCATCATTGTCTTCAGACTCCCCTGGACTTGGCGCTGCAGCAAACTAATAATGAAGTTCATCCACGCAGGCTTAAACCTGGCAGCCTTCATTTGTGCTACGATATCTTTTGTGGCAGTTTTTGATTTCCACAACGCTGCCAAAATCCCCAACATGTACAGTCTGCACAGCTGGCTAGGCCTGGCAGCTCTGGTATTGTTTTGTCTTCAGGTAAATGAACTACTATTTCAAATTATCGACTGTAATGGATATATATGTATATGTATATTTCTACTTGTGATGAAAGTATAAAATTCAAACCACTGTATTTTTTACCCCCTTTATTTTTAAATTGAGTCATAGACATAAACAACTTCAACCTCTTACATTTCAAGTCTTTCCTGAAACATTAAGTTATAGTGAACTACAAGCTTGATAACTACGTACAATATTTAATATAGTGTTTTATTTGTGCAGATTGTTCTTTCAGTCATCTACTTGATGCCATTTACACCAGCATCCTGGAGAGCAGCATTTATGCCCCTTCATGTCTTCTTTGGACGGTCACTCTTTGGCAGTGTTATAGCTGTGGCACTCATGGGCATAACAGAGAAACTTATTTTTGGCCTGTAAGTATATCAAAATGAAAAATAACTTGTAATAGTTTAATTGAAATCTCAAGACGTGGTGTAAAAAGTGAATGTGTTGCCTAACTGTGGAAACATTTTCTTCCCCCTCATTAAGGAGCAACCCGAAGTATAAGGACTCTCCCCCAGAGGCAGTCTTTGTGAATGTTATGGGAGTGCTCCTTGTGGCCTATGGAGTGGCGATTCTCTGGATTTCAACTCGAACATCTTGGAAACGTCCCAGCGACCTGGCTCTGCATACTCAGCATACCAGTGGGGGAGGTGAGGACAACATTAAAGTTGGTCCCTCTCTGTCGCAGTTATCTGATGAAGCTGAAGCTGAGGGCCGTGTGGATGTGAGGAGGAGGGGTCACAAACTAGATGATCAGGCCGACTGATAATAAAATAAATCATTTGGAGCAGTGTGTTGAATCTGTGTATTCCCAGTGTAAACTGGGAAGAGAAAGGCTAAAAGAAGAAATCTAAATTTGCTCCTCATAACTTTCTCTCTTGCACCTTAAAGTATTGTATGAAAACTGCACTTTCCGCTTGTTTACTCTTAACGTGTGTTATTGTAAGCACATGGAAATATAGTAAGGTTTTTTATAACAAGGTATGTAGATGATGCTGTTGATATACACTGTTTACAAACTTTACAAACAATAATGTCAGATTGTCTTTATTCTAATTCTTTTGTATTCTGTCATTTTGCATTTTATGAATGAAATATGTTCAGAACCAAACTGCAGTTTACAATAAACTGTTTCATCAACTTTCCTTTATCTGATATTTGAAAAGCTTGCATACGAATGTATTGATCTTCTAACTACTACATGCAGAAGGTAATCACTAGAAAGTATGAGCAAAGGTGTGTGTTATTGTCTTGGTTAACCCATTCATTTTTTATTTTTCTGAGCTCTTTCTCTATCATGATGCCTTAAATAGATACTAGTGTTACTTAATTGCCAATACTAAACACGATCATCAAGTACAATACCCGAACGCTTCATAGGAAACTCATCAAGAAGGCCTGCTCTGTGACAGGCTGCAAACTAGACTCTTTTGTAGTGGTGACAGAGGAGGACTCTTAACAAACTGTTATCCATTATGAATAATCCTGATCACCCTCTGCACACCCTACTGGACAAACAGCGGAGCAGCTTCTCCAACAGACTGATACAACTCCGCTGTCACAAGGACAGATACAAGAAATCTTTCTTACCGAAGGCCATAACTCTGTACAACAGCTCACCTCATGCGAGCAGAGAATTGTCATCATGATAATATCTGTCTCTCCATACTGTAATCTGTTCTGCACATGTTAAATTTACAAATTATCCCTGCACTCAAGTTCACTTCATTTGTCTGTCTACTCACCGTTATATTGAATAGTTTCTTCTGATAACATGTCAACACTCATGCACTTTAACTTATAGTATCACTGATTGCACATCTCCCTATGTCAATACTGTCCATTTACAACTCTGTTTTTGCACATTTACATTTAATCTTTCATATTTAAGACTAGTAATGCTAAATTAAATCCTGGTTGTATATATTCCCATTCTTAGTTTTGATATTTTTAGTGCTTATTTACTTTGTATTTAATATTATATTGTGTTTTTTGCTAATATTGTGTGTTTGGATAACCTGCTGCTGTAACGCCACAATTTCCCAGTTTGGGATCAATAAAGTAATTCTATTCTATTTTATTCTAAACATAGAAAGTCTCCATCTTTGACCTCAGATGGCAGCAGACAGCCACGTCAAAACTGAACGCTTCCCATTTCTGAACTTCCCAGCATCCGTAGAAAGGCTGGCAGCCCGTTTGTTTTGGCTGTGTTGTTGATTAAGAGGCATTTTCTGTCAGGTCGAAATCCTGATTTAAGGTTTGTAATCTACACGTCAGTGTATAGTTAACAGTGTCGTTACACCCTTTGAACATATTTCTGAACTTTACTCTGTGTTTGTTGTTATTCGTTGTGCGGTCAGTAAAGGAGCATGACATCACTACGGGGTTACCCGGGGCTGCTAGCTAATAAAGGTCTAATATATAATGCTAGCCTAAACTTTGTAGATTTTAGAAGACCCATTTCTTTCGAAAATATATTAACTCAAAACTAGTGCTTCACTTAGCTTGGTCTTTGAGGTTTATTAAATTGCATCCTTTCATATTTTAACCAGGAAGGCTAAGCTAGCTCCGCAGCTTGTTTCAACAAGGAAGGCTAACGTTAGCTAAGGCCGATTTGATGCAAACGTAGCCTGAATTTATACGAAACAGAAGCTTGATAGCGTTAAACAACGTAACATCACATTAATGTAACTGATATGTAGTCTGAAAACGTTTACGTTTACATAAGAAAGTGGAAACAAAAGCATAACCCATTGCTAAGCTAACCGGGTGTTGTAAAAACTGTAGGGTGGGGCTCTGCGTTATCTAGCTGAGTGGTCAGCCTGGCCGTGGTTGTGGTTTTGCACAGGATGTAAAGTTGTACAAAGATACACGGCTTTTTCTCCAACTGCTATGTTAATTTAATCACTAAGCTCCAGAGAAAAGAGACAACACTTATTGTTGTTCTTTTAACTGTATATATTCTGCTGGGTGAAGTCTCTACATGTCCTCTTAGCAGTGCAAGGTGGTACCTATAGGTGGTACTGAAGCTGAGAGCATCGTCACTTGAGAGCCTTGTCGGTAAACAATGCAAACACGAGGACAATTCGAGCGCTTGATACTTAGCTTTTGTTTTGATTCGGTTGAGACTGAAGCACACAATCTGTCCCCAGGACAGGTGTTCTCTTTTGAACTAGAAAACTAACTAAATGTGTTGTGTACACAGCTGTGGCATCATGTCTTCCAAAAGTGAGCTGAAAGCGGAGCTTGAAAGGAAGAAGCAAAGGTTGGCACAAATCCGAGAGGAGAAGAAAATAAAAGAGGAGGAGCGCAGAAAGAAAGAGGTATGTTTAACATGCTGGCACTATTTGAATAGTCACTTATATTTCATGCAAAAAAAAGTGAATATGAGGCAAAAACGTGTCTGAAACTGGGCAATGTGGGATGTTACACAAACAGTGTTACTGTCCAAATGCTAATTTAACCTACATTTGATTTGTGTGAGTTTTGTTACTCAAGATGCTGCAGGGGAGTAGGGAAAATAATCAAATCTTTAGACATTTGGCATTTTGATCCTATGATAACATTTTGGTAAAAGTCCCAAAAGAAATAATTAATTACTAAATATGGTCAATTCATATTATATTATGTTGGGTAGAAGATCTGTTAGTTATTTACAATGAGATATCATTACAAAAAGATTTTCGGGACGATGAGCAGGTGAGATGTGAAGTAACAGTATTATGTTTTTTTCTCATTTGTGTCGTCAACATTTCAGATATTAATTGTACGTATATGTAGATGATTTTGCAGCCATTGTATTTATGTATTAACATACAAAACATGTGGAAAGAAAGTTAACTGGAGCTCATTTACAGGATTTCATGTAGTTTTTTCCAGTTTCAGGTGAATAATCTTTCAAATATTGCAATTAACAACCGCACACTAATAAAAGAGAGCAACATGTCAGCAGTCAGTTTGTCCTTCACATATTTAAAAATGTTTTTAATGCTTACAAAAGAGACAGTAATCACATCCCTTACAGGCTTTATGATTTAAAGTTGTAGATAAAATGATAATATATAGGAATAGGAGGTATAGGAATGAGAACCAAGGAGTGAAACTTAACTCTGAATCTCTCTGTGCTGTACACGTCATTGTCTGAGATCATTGCTATATATTTGAGATATTTAGACACTGTTTTAACAGGTGATGCATCTCTTTGTTTCAAGGCGGAACAGTTAAAAGATGCTGCCCCTCATCAGGATGATTCTGACCTCGAGAGAAAAAGACGAGAGACTGAGGCTTATCTACAGAGTATGGGCTTAACCTCAGATGTTCCTGTTGGTACGTTTCATATTACCTACTCTCAGACATATGACCGTCTTTAATCATCACCCCAAACATATCTGTTCGGTTCCTGGACATTTTCATATCTTCTGTTTTGTATTGCTTTTTAACAACCAGTTAACTAAACTGTAGCAGAAGCTTATTGGTCTTTACATCTCACTTACATTCATTTTGTGGAGACATTTTCACCAGTGTTTTGAACTTTTGACCAGGGATTCTGGGTGTTCACATTTATACTGCACGAGGATAACGATCAGAAATGTGCAGTGGAATGTTGTTAACATGTCGACTTAAGTCCCCTGACCTCGGACCAGTAAATCATGTGTTTGACTCCTTTAAAGCAAGAAACATGCCAGTGTTCAACACGACTGCATCTAAAGAGTCATTGACTTGAATATAGGAACATATCAGATGTTATGACTTTAATTCTGGGTTCTTGTTTTATTGCATTTTGTCTCATTAATCACAGTCGTATTTATAAATATTAAAGGCTCGTGTGGAGGCAAAGATCCTCACCATAAAACTCTCAGCCATTATTTTACCATTACATTCTGATAACTCAAAATATTATCATTTCAGAAGATTCAGCGTGCAGGACTTTAGAGGTGTATCAGTAGAATAGCGTTACTGTCCTTATCAACTGCATTCAGAGAGTTTATTTTAGATTAATGTAAAAACTAACCAGTTGGAAAGGAGAACAAAATAACTTGAATAGGTTGCTGAAAAAGGTCAAAGCATATTGCTGAAAGAGTCTCCCATGTAGAACTTGAAAAATATCAGTCTTACAGTAGATGTTTTTATGTTTTGATATATTTCACTAAATGTTTATACACATGTCGGACACGTAAAAACAGGAATTAAATTAAATTTATAGTTAAAATGATAGATTTAGAGTGGGTAGAAAAGAGCACTGTTACGTTGCTAACAGCAGGTGGCAGAAGAGATCCATTGGAAAATGTTCACTTACTGGATGCAGACAAACTTAGAAAAGACATGAAAACATGAAAGGTTTCCATCTGTTCTACTTTATTTAAATTGATTGAAACATTCATTTAAGAATGGAAAAATTAGTGTTATGGTGTTATTAAACATGTTTTCATAGAATGTGAATTGTCAAAAGATAATCTGCTTTATGAGTTTTACATTCATAACAACATTCTCCTTAAAATGTAGCATGGGATTCACATGACAACATCATACTTTGAGGCGTTTTTAACTATTTTTGTGAATTTGATTATTGTCTGTCTTGACCATGTAGCCCCTCCTCCCACATCTCCAACAACCAAATCTGCGGGAACCCCAAGTGAGGCAGGGAGCCAAGACTCTGATGGAGCTGTGGGACCCAGGTACAAACACACACAGGGACACACACACACACACACACACACTGATGCATACACTCCCAAGGAAAGTGTATGTAACCGTTTCTCCCTGCCTCCTGTACAGTACATTTCAACTGTGGAATCAATCAATCTCTGCTCTTGAACTTATGGCTATTTTTTCTACCTTGGGCATGATTTTTCAGAGCTTTGTACTTATGATCTGATCTTTGTATGTCTTCTCCAAATGTCTGCAGGCATTTGGAAAAGCTAATGCCAGCAAGGATATGATTTCAGTATTTTAGGGGGGTCAGTAAATTAGTCCAGAAGTATTTTGATTCTGCTTTGAAAAAGTATTTTTGCATCACTTTGAACTCCACACAAAGCTTATGGAACTGGTTAAAGCATGATTACATTAAGAACAACTGAGCTTAAGTCTTTAATAAGTCTTGTACCATTAAAGTGAATGATGACGAGTTTATGCCAACTGAGTGCATGTTTATTTAATTTGTGTGCCGTTGAATTAGGACAATCTTAAATTAACAATAAAACGGCAGGCTGCTGTGATGCCTGGGGGACTTCTTAACCCCTAATTAGAGCCCCTTCCCTGGGCTGAAATTCAAGCTCCCCCAGTGTCCCATCAGGCCCAGGGAGCTGTTCCCCCTATGTGTTGACTCATTTCCCTCACCAGCATGGCCATTTCCTACACACATGGAGGTCATGTTTTCTCCCTGAGGGTTCTCTCTCTCTCCCTCCCGTTCTGTCAACACAGCACTCAGAGCCTTTGGTTTGACACAGAGCTCTGGCTTCACATCATCTCACTCTGAGAGTCTGCGCGTCCATGCATCTTAAGCAGATACTTTTATTCACCTCTGAGTATTCTGTCTGCAGATTGAAGCTTGATATGCAGTGACAAAGACATTCCAGTCGTAATTGTGTTTTGATAACATGTGAATTGAACAGATTTGTTAGCTCAAATCCAATCAGCATGTTGTGTGCCACAATGCTAACTGTATATCCTCTCCTCATTTGTGCTTGCTTGTCTCTTTCACTAATGCCGCCTTGTTGCTGTGACACTAACCAGGACTCTGCACTGGGACTCTGACCCGTCCACTCTTCAACTTCACTCTGATTCTGAGCTGGGGTACTGGACACTCTCTTCTCTCCTTTCCTGGTCATTTTCCCTTCTCTCAATCTACGGCATGGTTACTATGTCTTCCAAAGTCATAATTCAGCTAATTGAGACCAGGAAAAGCGTCAAGCAGTGCATGCATAAGACAAAACGCTTTTAATAAATTCACACTGGGTGTTTAACTAATCTGAAATCTTTGCCATCTCATGGAACACTCTGTTACTTACTTTGATCAGCACCAGAGTCCTCTCCCATGAAGCAAAAAGAAACAATGGATGAGAAAAGTTACAGTCAATTAATTGTTTGTACTATGTTTTATTTTGGTTTTTTTAAGTGATCCCAGGCTGTGCAAAGTTTGAGATGTTTTGTGTTTTTAGGCGTGCGACTCCTAAACTGGGAATGGCCAAAGTCACACAGGTGGACTTCCCACCCCGTGAAACTGTGTCCTACACAAAAGAGACCCAGACACCTGTCGTGACCCTGCAAAAAGAAGGTATTTCTCACTTAATGTTCCGCCTTAAGGTTAACCTTGACATATTGACAAACCCTTTGAATCTACTGAGAACATGTGGACGCTAACAGAGCTTTATTCAAGTATAGATTTAAAGCTTCCTGGCCAAAAAAAAAAATCTTGTTTTGCTGCACAACCTCTTGAGAATTATGCAAAACAGCAAAGGTCTGTTCAAGTGTACAAGCGGGTTACCGGAAGTGACCACCACGTTGAAGAGGTCTGATTTGAGATGAAAGGATAGGGGGAAAAAACGAGGTCCAGGAAACACAAGAAGCCGAAGGAGAGATTAAATTCAGACAAGCCCTGCTCTTCTGAACCTAAAGCCTGCTTTGGGATAATTAATGAGCAGGATGAGAAAACCAGTGACAGGAAGGAGAAAGCGATTTAGGAGGGAGATATGAAGCACTGCACATATGTCTGCTCGCTGCCTGTGATGCATGTCGATATGTATGTAATTGCTGCACTGGAACCTTCATGTGGTCAGCCATGGAGAATATTCAGGCTACTAGCATCCACATGTTGAACAGATGTTCGATTAGATATGCAATATTTGTGGGTGTGCTGCTTGTTCTTGGTTGATTTACGTAATGACAGATGGCAAATCGTGCGCTCGACTTAAATCCTGATTAGAATTTTTTTTTGTTTTTTGTCCTGATTTTTTTGTTTTTATTAGACAGATCTGACAGAACTGCGACTACTGGAATGTCTCCTAAGCCGTTTGCTCCATTTGTTTTTGCCTGAGCTGACACGTTTTTGTAAGCATTCTGAAAGCCTGTTTAGGATTTTAAACAGCGTCCTGATTGGTGGTTGTTGTCCCACCAGGTGATGTGTAGAAAATTCTGATGTGCCATGCAGCGAGAGTAATAAAAAAAAAAGTGTGATTTTGTGGAAAGACTGCAAACAGAACTAGCGAAGGATGAAGAGCATCCCTCTGTCTGTCGTCGCTCTTTACTCTGGACTCTACTGGGCATTGTAAAACTGTGTTAAACAATGATGGTTCCTGCCAGCTGTTCAACACGAGGCCCCCCCTTCCCCTCTCTGCCGCTATGTAATCATTTCATCAAGTTCCCTCGCTTCCCTGTCTTCTCCCTTCACCGAGCAGGCACATAACAAAACACACTCAGTGACATTGTGCATTTTCACACCATCACTTCTGGCACTCGATGAGGCGGCATCCCCCTTCCCTGCTCACTTGCTCCCCTCGGCGCATTTTTGATGCGCGGGGTGGCTTCAGGCCGGTTCTCTGATTGAGCGATTTATCATGTTGTCAAAAGGGAGGCGACGGCGCGGCACTCTCAAGGTCAGCGGGCGGTGGCGTTTCGAGGGATTGTTGTGTCCTGGCGGCTGAACACCGAGGGTTTCAACAGAGTCTGCTGGACACAAGAAAGGAGGGGAAGATTTTAACATCACCTGCCCTGCTGGCATTAAGAAAACCCCGGATCAGTGAAGGAGAACACATCTTTGTTAATATGTGTTTTTTATTAATGGAGCCGTATTGCTTTATTTTACCATGAACAGAAACTGGGCATAGTGTTTTTTGTTTAGCTTAGCCTACCCTGAAAAGTCCTCATAGATATCTTTAGCTGTACTATCTTTATTTGCTTAGTTTAATACGATGGGACAGCTCATTTGCATTACTTCTGTTAAAGTTAGTGCTATTCCTCTGTAGGTCATTTCAGGATTTAAAGCCCCCTGATTGGTGAATTTCTGTGCCCCAGGTACAGTATTCCCTCAGTGCACTAGTATGTAATATGTCGCATCAGTAGGCACTCCTCAACAAGAGGCAGTAATTATTGAGTAAGATATTGTTGGAGGTTGGTGTGTGTGTGTCTGGAGTGGTTGGTATGGTGCCGTGTTTAAAACGGCTTGTCAGGATTATGAGTATGTAGAGCAGTTCAGTAAATCTGATATTTAATTGAATATGATTGTTTTAATCACTCTGAATTCAGAGGCAGGTCAAAACTTTTAATCACAAAAGCCCTTTAATGGCCTTCTTGTGTGGAGTGCCACTTGTAATTGTGGTCAGCTTTTATGCACTTGATGATTAGTACTGTGAAATATCTATTGTATCCCCCTCCCCTTACCATACAGTAGCTTCTCATTTCTAACAGAACATTTAGTATGTGATCCTTTTTTTTCTTGGTTTCAATTTGTGTAACTTAGTCTTTTTCTATGTTTTTTTTTTTTTTAGAATCTATCAGGCATTTGATTTTTAGCAGGAGAGTCCTAGTTTGGGATTTCTGTCAGTGATCTTTCAACTTCGGTGTCATCGGAGTGGCATGGAGTAACCATGTCGACGATGACAATAGACTCCTGTGTCACAGATGACCACGTCTTGAACTGTGTTATCAGAATGACAGACAGTCTGACTCTTTGTTTTTTATTTGCCTTTTAGCAATTTCTCTATTTGCTACATTTCTATACACAATTACAAACATTGTAACACTTTTTGAAGTGCATTTTGTAAGATGTGCTCTGTTTTTAGGAACGGAGAAATGACAGTGCACTTATTTGTGTGTGTAGGGGCGGGGTCTGTCTTATGTGTGCTGGTCTTTTATTGGACAGAAAAACCCTTCTGCACGTGCTGAAGTCAGACTCTTGTTTGGTGTTTAACGTATAGAAAGCGGGAGACACCTGCAGCGGTGGGCAAAGGTCATTTAGTTTTGAACTGGTACATCTTTGGCCTCATACCGTGTTTGCATTAATATATTTTCCATTGACTAAGACCTGTGATTACTAAACCCCCTCCCCCCCTCAGCCCCCCAAAAGCTTTTATTTCTTAAGTGGTACAAAAGCTGTAATTGGGCCTGCTTTCAGAGGAGGTGTCAGTGTATGGGACATGGCTGATCCGGGTGAATTCTGTTAAATGCAACCCCCCCTCCTCCCCACTTCCTCCACCGCCACCCTAGCTAGGCGCTACTAGCCCCCCCCCCCCCCCCCCCCCCCCCCTACACACACACACATCCACAGCGGGGTCACCAGGATCACTAGCTTTTCTCCAAATGGCCATTTTGGCTGGCAGGTGCATTATACCCTTTATTTTCAGATTGTCTATCCGCTCCTAATGCCTGGCAGGTTGATTGCTCTGGCTGCCTCACCAGGGAGAGGGCTGACGAGCACGGTCGGGACTATCTGAAAGACAGTGATTACTGTTTTCCTTTAAGCCTGATTGAGGCCCTTGAAAGGAAAGATTTTAACCTTGTCCTGTTGGTTGCAGGGTATGGCCGTACATTGAAATGGCTCGTGTCATCAACCCCGGTTTCAGTAAACTCATCAGTGCACCCAATAACCTTCTTCCCCAAACCTCCATCTGATAAAAAGGGATAAATCACTTCTATGGACAAAGTGACAGATGACATTATCATTCAGATTATCTCAGTAGGAAGGAAATTCTGGCATGCGGTGCTGTCATCTTAGATTAACTTTAAAACTCATACCAAGATAAACGCCCAGAGGAACCAGGCGAGTATTTTCCTCTTCTGGTGAATCTGTTTTGTCCGGCTTTTTCTATTATGCTTTACATTGAGAGCGTAGTCTATATACCATCTTTCAGAGATGTGTTTTGAGGGGGAAAAAAAACACATTTATCTCCTCCGAAGTAGAACCGGTGTGCTGTTTGCCAGCTGGTCTGGCCTGTATTTTGTTGTACATTCTCTGAGGATGAATAGGAGTTGCAGGACCTCCTGCTAGGATGGTAATTGCTCGGGGTTTGCTGTTCAGGGAGAAGCTTGTCTCGGGGCAGCCAGGCGGAAAACCTCTGTGCCATCCCCATGCCACCTTTTGAAGACAAGCACAAGACAATCCCAGCGTCGCCATCTGCTTTTGCACCATGCCGTCATCTGGTCAGACCGATGGGACGGGGCCCGGGCAGCTGCTCCACACCCTCTGCCCCGCTGCCCTGTGTGTCCTAGAAGGGGTTCAACCTGCCACACTGTGACACAGAGGAAGCGGCAACACTGACAGCTCGACTCTCTATTGAAAGGCTGCAGTCTCATTAACAGTTAGGAGAGACAGGGGTCCCTATGACAACAGCACACCCGCTGTGCTGTGTCCCTTTAACACAAATGACAAACTTTGCCCGCTTTAGAGGAACAGGTTCTTTTTGAAAGGCGACATTGTGACTGACAAACCAAACAAATGCAAGGCAGATACAGAATCAGTCTTTTTCAGTGCACATAATCACCGGGTGGAGCTTTCATTGAGGAAAGAAAATAATGGAGATGGAAAGGTGTAGTGACCAAAAGGTATGAATCGTCTTTAATGAGGCTTGACCGTTTGTGGTGTGCAAGTTATTTTGAATTAGAGTTACGCTGCGTACGTTTAAAATGTTGACAAAATGTTTTTTTTTTCATTTTCTTGTTAGTATGAACTGTGTTAGACATTTCATTTCTAATTAAACATTCCTAAGTGTTTAACATAACTCCCTCTGTGATCAACAGAAGAAGAAGAAGAAGAAGAAGAAGAAGCTGCTCCACCTCAACCTGTGATCGAGACTCAGACCGAGAAGCCGGACCAGAGAGAGGAGGAGGAAGGTACTTGAAAATTAAAAAATAAATCAAGCCACTTTAGTTATCCAGGGATTTTTCTGCTCTTAATTGAAACATAACTTTTCATATTCTGATGGTTCAAGTTACTTTATTTGTACCCGTAGGTAGATTTGGTTGCAGGGAGAGACACTTACATAAAACACAGACAATACATAAAATACACACAGTGCAAATGCATGGTAGACGGGTAAAAGTGCTGAGGTGCATAAAGTGCGCAGGTTCCAATCACAATTAATAAAACAAGTTGATCTGTAAAAGCTACAGAGCCAAGAACACCAGAATAAATAATACATGAATAAAGAACCACTAAGAAGCATGACAACAACTTCTCCGGCTGCTATCTCCGTCCCTCCATGCAAGGCCTTCATGAAGTTGGGAATCAGAAGAAGGGTCCCTTATTTCTTTTTTCTTGTGTTTGTTGTGTTTCTGTGCAGCTTCCCCACACGAGCTGACAGAAGAGGAGAAACTCCAGATCCTGCACTCTGACGAGTTTGTGAACTTCTTCGACCACAGCACTCGCATCATCGAGCGAGCTCTCTCAGAGCACGTGGATCTCTTCTTTGACTACAGCGGCCGTGACCTGGAGGAGAAGGAGGGGTAATAATTGGACAACTTGTGTGCTTTCTTACTTGTAATTGGCTTTTGAAGAAGTGTTTTTATTGATTTGCGGTGCTTTTGTTTTTGTTTTTTTCCAGTGAAATCCAGGCCGGAGCAAAGCTCTCGCTCAACAGACAGTTCATGGATGAGCGCTGGTCTAAGCATCGTGTCGTCACCTGTCTGGACTGGTCCCTCCAGGTCTTCTTTTTTTTTATTTTTTTTATAGCTTTTTTGTGATTAAACCAACAGACAAACACATTTCTCAGAGAAGCATTTAAAATGTCAAATGTCTGCCACTGTCAACATTTAAATCCTAACAAATTTATTGTTTGTTTTTTTTCTTCCAAAACTGTCTAATAATTGTTGTTAATTGGCTGTTGAAACAAGTTAGCTTTGCACAGCCATAATGCTTTATGATTAGCTATCTTGAGTTTGACAGCATATACGTTCAGCCAAAAGTCCCTCAGGAAAAGTTAGTTATGTCCCAGACAAATTGTCACTTAGTCGGAGGCCGTAATGATTTGTTTCCCCTGGTGTCTAAGGTCATTGAATCCATGATCTGCAATGACTTCTGACAGTGATTGAACAGCAGCTCTTTGTTAACAGAGTTTACTCACTCAGAGGGATACTGAAACCTCTGTTATATAAAATAATGAATACATAAAGTATAAATCTCAGATGAAGAATTCATGCTATTTCTGGAGGAATTCTTCTGCCTGTGTTTTTTAATGATAGAACTTCAAAGAGTTTCTCTGTTTTACTCTCCCTCTGTAGCTTTAAGTTGAAAGTAGGAAAGGAAATTAAACGTAAGTTACCAAAGTTTGTAAGGGGGGAGGGGCTAATTAAAAGGACCATAAATCTTAAGAAAAGGGTTAGTCATTCTTTCAGGCATTCAGCAGCTCCGCACAGGGCAGGCAGGGCCACATGGAGCCGAGCCCAAGGGGCATGTCTAATACCCCCCCCCCCCCCCCCCCTTCCCCAATTCATTTGGCATGATTCTTTTTTCTCTGTCACCAGTATCCTGAACTCCTTGTTGCCTCGTACAACAACAACGAGGAAGCTCCTCACGAGCCAGACGGCGTGGCCTTAGTGTGGAACATGAAGTACAAGAAGGCGACGCCGGAGTACGTCTTCCACTGTCAGGTATTAAAAAGTATCTCTGCTTGTTTCTCTCCCCCCCCCCTCCCCCCCTTCCCCCTGTCCTCACTGGTGGTTTCACAAACCACCAACCACCCCAGTTAGTTCACCCTACTGGCATCCACCTCCACCACATCCATCCACTAATACATGTTTGTGAGGCTCCGTAGACGACCTGTGGTGCAGGAGTCCAATGGAATCCGAGCGCTGCAGCAGGATAACGTGTGTGAGGCGAGGCTGGTTATCATGTGCATCCAAACAAGGAGCCTGTGTTCAGACGAGCTAGCTGCTCCTCCCGCTCTGCCCAGCCTTATTATAATACCTGCCCCGGAGGCTCCGTCACCGAGACAAGTAGAGTAGAACCACATGTTCGCTGCCTCCAGAGCGGATGTAGAAGCAGGCGTTTTGCTCAGATGGATAAAAACTGAACAGAAGTGTGAACGCAGTTTTCTCTGTGCCTCCCAGCTGGCCTTTAAATTTGATTTTTCTTTAACCGTGCGTCACACTTTGTTAAGAAGTCAGTTTGGAAAAAAATATATATTCTGTTAAGATGATGTTAGGTGAAGTGATGAGTGCATGTAGGCCACCCAAAACCCAAAGTCAAGTAATGAAATACACAGATCAAGACGTGGTCCAAGAATTTAAAATAATCCTGTTAATGAGTCTGGAAGGTTTGTATATTTCCCCCTGAAAAAAAACTGAAGCATGAGTGATGAAGGACACAACCAAGCATGTTTAAGGAAAAGAGGTAACACACACAGAGAACACATCTGTGACTTTGAGATGAAGCAGAAAAATAACTGGTCCCAGTTGATCTTTGATGAAGTCCAGCATTTAGCAAAGCTGTAGCTGGTAATTGATTTGTTCCAGTTTTTGCATTTGTTTCAGTTACCTCAGTGTAGAATGAACTTCTAAATTAACAAGTTATTTTGACTCTAGATAACTGAAATAACTGGAAGCAGTGTTGGAGCTGGAGCTGCTGTTAAACTCTGTTGTGTTTGTCTGACAGGTGTTTCCATTAGCATGTCATCATCATTTAGGGTAGGTTCCGAAACAAGTCTAGAGCAGTCAAGATCATTTGGACAGTAGAAAAGAGCCCATCGCATTATAACGCCATCGTTTACTACTCACAGTATCGTTTGGAGCAGAACATCACAGCTGAGCAAACAGTTGACCCCTGACACAATTGGTTGATAATATATAAAGTTTATTTATATAACGCTTTTCGCAGACAAAGGTCACAAAGTGCTTTACATCAACAAAAACAACAACAGCATACATACAATGAAAGAAGAAAAAATAAAGAAAAGAAAAAATGAGTACTTCATGGACGACATTATAAAATCCTGCTATAACCAAGAACAATAATTGGCACAATAAAACATAGATGAGTAGGTACACTGGGTGGACCTGATTACCCATAGGCCTGTCTAAACATTAACGTTTTTAATATGATCATTTTAAGTTAATAAGTTCTTATATTGAGTTGTTTATTGAAAAAAAAACAGCTTTCTCACTACTTTTTATACTCGTATCCATGCAGCATGGGATTACAACCCTGTACAAAAGATCCCAAATCATTTGAGCTTGAACAGTAAAATTTATCAGTTTCCAAATTCTTCCTCTCTTGGTGGTATCAAATATCTGTCATGCTCTGGTAAATATCATTCTGTACCTCTATATTAACCCGCCCTACAATATGGCAGAGAAAGCAATGAGTCGTTGTCTTAAGGTCGACCTGTATGACTGACGCCTGACTGAGGCCTGTATGCATATTTGTTCCCTCCTTAATAGCTCAACCTCCTCACCTGTCACTTTCTCTGTTTGTTTTCTTTCTCACAGTCAGCTGTTATGTCGGCTGCCTTTGCAAAGTTCCACCCTAATGTCGTGGTCGGGGGTACCTACTCCGGCCAGATTGTTCTGTGGGACAACAGGAGCAACAAGAGGACCCCAGTGCAGAGGACTCCCTTGTCGGCAGCAGCACATACGGTAAATGAAACGAATGAATAATTAACCTCTTACCTTTATTTAAAGCAAAAGTGAAGAGTACAATTCTCCCCTGATTCTGTTTGCAGCACCCAGTCTACTGTGTGAATGTGGTTGGCACCCAGAATGCCAACAACCTGATTAGCATCTCCACTGATGGCAAGATGTGCTCGTGGAGTTTGGACATGCTCTCTCAGCCACAGGTAACATACGGTTTATTTTACTGTGTGTGTGTGTGTGTGTGTGTGTGTGTGTGTGTGTGTGTGTGTGTGTGTGTGTGTGTGTGTGTGTGTGTGTGTGTGTGTGTGTGTGTGTGTGTGTGTGTGTGTGTGTGTGTGTGTGTGTGTGTGTGTGTGTGTGTGTGTGTGTGTGTGTGTGTGTGTGTGTGTGTGTGTGTGTGTGTGTGTGTGTGTGTGTGTGTGTGTGTGTGTGTGTGTGTGTCTTCTGAGGCAAAATGTGTTAACGCTTAGGATTTAATATTCAACCATAAACTTCAATAGCTGTGTTAATAAAACATCAAATCTTAAATAGGTGAGCTTTTTTTTTCATTTTGTGTAACTTTCTGTCTCCTCGCTGTCACATTCCGCTCTCTTCCTGTTTCCCCCCTTTCACATTAAATGTCAAATATTTCGGCCGGGCTCCTCCTTCTTTTTTTCTTTAGCTTTCCAGCTTCCCCTCGCTTATTTTTTCTTCAACTCATTTTTCACTTTCCAGGAAATTAACTTTGCTAGCTGTGTCATTTCATCCGCGCTGCCAAGACCTCAATGTCAAACTTCCATTTTTTATGGAGTGCTAGTTGAATTTAGATGATGCATCAATAAACTGTCAAGTGACTTTTATAGGTTGTGCTTGGCAGCATGTGTGTTAACATTAAGCCAGAGCGAGGAGCTTGTTAAAGGATGTTGTTCCACTGTGGCTCCTCCTCCTCTCAACAGGACAGCATGGAGCTGGTGTTCAAGCAGTCCAAAGCCGTGGCTGTCACCTCGATGTCTTTCCCCCTCGGAGACGTCAACAACTTCGTGGTGGGCAGCGAGGACGGCTCTGTGTACATGTCATGTCGTCATGGAAGGTGCGTTCACAAGCAGCTCTGGTCCCCGGTGTCCCCCCTCCCGAACATGGCCAGGAAACTGAGGCAGCCTGTCAGGGCCCACCTTGCACCGAGTGTCAAATAAATATAGCCCACTCACTTCCCAGTGCAACACAAATCCAGCACTTGATCTCCCGCTGTTTGAGGTTTCACTCCTGACCAGCCATCCTGTTTTTCCTTTCCGCTTGTCAGTTGTGTTTGTAAAGGTCGTTCAACATAAACAGGGCACACATGCAGGGGAAACAAATCATTTTTTCCCCTCTTCACTTTTTTCTCTCTCTTCTTTTTTCGGTATGTTTCTCTGGGTGAGAGAGTTTGTTTACAGTCAGTCGTCCCGGGGAGAAATAAAAATTGCTAGTTCATCCCACAATGTTCTCAATTGAGAGTCTCCTCTCCTCCCCCTCCCTCGGTAATATGGCTTAAATCAGAGCTGCCAGTGAGCAGTGTGTTAGCATGTCCTGCAGTGTGCCTGTCGACCACACTAAGATGAAAGCTGCTAGGTTTAGCTGTGCAGAATCCCCTCTGTAATAGAGGGAAGCATTTCCCACCTCATTGACGATGGTATGATACTCTCATCACAGTTAATAATACATAAGCATCACTCACGCTGAGTATTTACCTCTCTGCGTTAATTATCAGAGCCTCAGTTGGTTAACAGCCGTGCAACATGTGGTTGGGAGGTTGCAGGCACTTTTGCTGCCCTGCTGGTTATCACATGATATTTAAATAAGAAATGAATGTGAAAAAAAAGTAGAGTTATTAAATACAAAGAAGGGTATAGACAATAAATATCTCCTGAATCAGAGGTCAGTCTACCCACTATCTAGACAAATCTGAACCCCAGAGAGTCACACAATTTTGCAGTTCAAAGTGAAGTCAGACTGAAACAAACAGTCAGCAACACATACCAGCGTCTGCATTGTAATAAGTGGTGCTTAATTTAAGTCTGACCTCACCTTATTTGTTCTGTAACAGGATACCATTAGCCACTCTATACCTAATGCCTTCCTAAAGACTGTTTTATTTTGGGAATCAATAAAAATCTCTAATGACTTCTAAAAAATATATATATAAATATAATTCTTAATGCACCTCCCAAATTATTGTTTTGGATTTCCATTGAAGTTTTATGCACAGCACAATGTATCACACCTAATTATATTCAACATCATGCTGGATTCAACATGTCGCTCTGTTTGCACTGAACACTCTGTGTGTGTTCTCCACAGTAAAGCGGGCATCAGTGAGATGTTCGAGGGCCACCAGGGGCCCATCACAGGGATCCACTGCCACACAGCTCCCGGGCCTCTGGACTTCTCCCACCTGTTTGTGACCTCCTCTTTCGACTGGACTGTCAAGCTGTGGAGCACCAAGGTACCAGACATATCTGTGCTGATATGTTAATGTCCCAGAATGCCTCAGGGTTTCTTCATGTGTTTGATCCATGTGTGTGTTCTATGCCCCGGCTAAGTTTGATATAATCCAGCATTTCCTCATTATGTTGATTTCCAAGCCGCATTCTTCTGTTATTAAAAGGGTTAGTGAATTGGTTTGGAAACAGAAGTCACAATACAAGAGCATTTTTAAGCCTAGAGAACTATCGTGTTCCTACTATTATGACAAGATTTGGTTAATACTGACACAACAGGGGAAAGGGAGAAATTGAATTCAAGTTATTGTTCTTTTGAAATTATGAGCAGCTGTGGTAAAGTAAAGGTTAAAAGGAGTATTAACAGCTAATGCTCCTCTTTTGTTAGACTTAGCTTTCTTGGAAAATAAGTTAGAGTGAAATAAGGAGACAAAAACCTTTCATGTGAATAAGATGAACCAATGAAAAAGTCTGACCATGGCATGATTCTTATTACCTGCTTAGATGATCTCAGATTGAGCATCATACCTTCACGCCTGCACGGCATGTAAGCAGCTTTAATGCCCTTCCTGTCTTGTTCACCATTTAGTGTTTATAACTGCAACCTAGCACTCAGCACAAAACCAATAAGAGTGTCATTGGTTTGAATGTGTTTGATCATGAAAAATTAAGATTGAGCACATTTTGAAAGGTTTACATTTCATCCAAAGTTAAACATAAAAGGCTGTCCTGAATTTTAAATCAAATCATCCAATAGCTGTCAGGAACTTTGACCCTTGACCAGAGTTTACCTTCATTTCTATTTTTAGATTCAGTATAAGTTATATGTATCGTTTGCTCATGCCTACCTATCACTCAAGTCTATAACGTCTTTTACCTTCAAATCTCTCTGCAGAATAACAAGCCCCTCTACTCGTTTGAAGATAACTCAGATTACGTGTATGATGTCATGTGGTCTCCCACTCACCCTGCTCTGTTTGCTTGTGTTGACGGAGTCGGCCATCTTGACCTGTGGAACCTCAACAACGACACGGAGGTATTACAATCCTGAGCAGCACACATATATTTCATCACTGTTTTACTTCCAGTCCCCAGACGAGTAACTAATCTCAATTATTCATCCTCCTTTGCTTTTTAATCTAATTCCTTGTGAGGAAGTAGTACAGAAATTAAAGGTTTTTTTCCATTCTTATATTTTTTTCTTTTCTTGTGTACTTTTAGGTTCCTACGGCCAGCGTCACAGTAGACGGTAACCCGGCCCTCAACAGGGTCCGATGGGCTCATTCAGGCAGAGAAATCGCTGTTGGAGACTCCGATGGGCGAGTTCTTGTGTACGATGTCGGAGAGGTGAGCAGCCATCACTGGACTTCCTACCTATTCATTTCTTTATTCATTTTCCTCACCTAATCAATGAAGCAGGTTGTTGCAGAAATGATTGAGAATCTTACCTACTGTAGGGATTAATTACTCGACAACTGAAGAATTCAATTTAAGATTTTCTGAGAGGTTCTTTTTATTTTATTTCAACTATTTATGGTTTGCATTTGTACTAGTTTCACTAACATGCACACAGAGGAATAGAGTATTTTTCATATTTGAATAATTTTTGTCCCTCAGCAAACTTCTGTTCCACGCAACGACGAGTGGACCCGCTTTGTACGCACGCTGGCAGAGATCAACGAGAACAGAGACGACGCAGAGGAGCTGGCAGCTCAGCGCCTGGCCGCCTGATCCACTCACTGTGCACGAGATGTTTAAGGGACCAGTGCTTGTTTTATTATCAGCCTCAATGTGAGGGGTAGGACAGATGTGGTGACAACAGGACAGAGGAAATGTCTTTTGTTTATTCCTCTCTCTTATTCAACAACACTGCTGAGAAGCCACTACGCTGGCTTCTCAGTAATCTGGAGGGTCTTTGTTTGGATTATCAGAAGCGACAGGGCTATCAACCTCAGACACTTACAGAAAGCCATATTCACAAACACAGACAGGTCGTCCTGTTTCTAGCCAGATGCCTTAAACTTTCATTTTATCTCGATTGTAAAATCCATCCATTTCTACCAAAGTTTGAGTAAAGCAATCACATCTTGAAAACACCTGGGAATGTAATCCTACTATCACTGTCGCCCATGTTGCCACCTGTTCCTTTAAGACTGATAACTGGAATTTTTCCCCAGCTTGTAAAATACTGATATATCAAAATTCAAATTTCTTTCTACTTCTGTATAGTTCTATAATGCACTAGTTCTCACTGATGTAGTGGTGCTGGTTAGAGTTGAGATAGTAGGGATATAATAAATGCCTAAGAAGATGATCATGTATGCTGTTACTGCTCGGTGATTTGTGTAATGTACGTGAGAGGGGTCTTAACAGAGATCGCTCGTCTCCTGAAGCTTGGTGTTGAAGCTGAGAATGTAATTTTCACACAGAAGAAAACAGTTTGATTGATTTATTTCAATAAAATACAATAAATACATTTAAATTATTTGCCCCAAGTCCCCGGCCATTATTTCAAAACGAACACTTCTGAAAACGTCTGTACATCGTCGTGTCTTTGAAGTTTTACTGACACATGCATGCACACCAGAAAAGCCATCACACACCAGAAGAAGCAGTAACAATCCTTTTGTAAGGCCATAATGTCCCTCTATAGAGAAGTACAATATGTACAATAAAGTTGTGCAAAAAAAACAAAAAACACAAGAAAGCCCGACTCATGCAGCATTCAAAGTAAGACAAACGCTCAAAGGCATTGATTTGTACTCGGTTCAGTTTAACGCTTCTGGAGGAAACATGACTGTAGCAGCATGCAGCCCTCTCAGGCACATCAAGCAGACGTTTTATAACGGCTGCGGCTTCACTTCCAACTCCGCTGGTTTGACTGTAACCTCGCTGGAAGACTTGAACTTTGGCAGGTGCAGCCCAAACTTCCTCTCCACGCCGGCAAAGGTTGCAGCAGCCAGGCGGTAGCCCCCCACGTGGTCTGCAGTCACAGAGGGAAGGTCCTCGAGAGACGCTTTGGCAGTGGGCTCTGAGCCCGCAGGACGACTGATGAAAAGAGACGGATTAGAGGCTGGAGGCACTTCTTACACTATCTAAAGGTATTTAGGTTTGTGAAGGTGTAAAGTACTTACTGTCCTCCGAAGTCTATGTATAACCATCTCTGCAACAGCTCGTAGGTCACAAGGGTCACACCAAACTGTGGTGAAGATCTGAAAACGCGAGCTGCCACCAGAGAATAGTTTGTAATTTACAATATGGGATAAAGAAACAGCCATGAAACTACTAACAGAACTGTTGATTGTGGGGTTATTGTATTTACCTCCTGTACCCTTCCAAAACGCCTTGAAGCCTTCCTCCTTGAGGATCTTCCTGAAGCAGTCGATGACTCCGTTATACGAAGTCTGGCCTGCTCGGGCGGCCACCTGGAGCCTGGTCTTGATGACATCAGCGGGGGTCACCAGGGAAGCCGCCGGAACACCTTAGGATTCCCAACAGACGCGATGAAGCACAGACAGGTTCTAACTTCCTAGCTGCAGCATCATGCAGGGCTTACAATGGGTGAAGCTGTATATATGATTCAACAAACGCATTGCAAATACGTACACAGCCAGGATTCAAAGGACAAACAGAGGAAACTAAACTTCATTCCTTGTATTTTTTTTGTAACAGAAAAGATCCCCCATCCCTCAATTAAAAAAAAACAGAGGCAGCTGAACTTTGCTGTTGTTTCTTACCTGCTATAGCTCCAGCTGTGAGCAGCTGCAGGGCCCCCAGCCTTCCGTCCTCATCAGCCAGTTTAGTCTTGGTGTGGGCATAAACAGGGAAGTAGATAGCGGAGAAGGGGATGTCACGCAGGAAGCAAGCTTTGGCTCCCTTTAAGAAAAAGAAAAAAATATATATAAACATGGTGTTCAGAGGACGTTTGTCTTGAGATTAATTGACCTCTGAGCTGTTTTGTTCAACCTACAGGGGGGGCTTTAATGTTGATGATGGAGCCAAAGAGCCCCAGGCAGACATGAAGCCTAAAGAGAGATCCATCACACACACACACACACACACACAGAGGATTGCCATGGACCCTGATGTGCATGCTTCATCTGCCAAGAGAATTAAGGGTTTTTCCTTTTCTTTTTTTTTTAACAAGCCACAAACTGTCTGCTCCTCATTAAAATATGGAGTATGAACACACGAGTGGAGCTCCAAGTAAAGCCACAAGGATCTGGAAAGGAGCAGTAGCAGAGCGTAATGCTTCGCTAATTCACTGTCTGATGTTGGCCACGACTCCTTCACATGTTTAACACTGTTTAAGCAAACCGTCAGAAAAATGTCCTCTTCTGATCGTCATCATGTCTGTGTACTCACACAGCAGTCCTTCATCACCCCAACAGAACAGCAAAAACAAAACTCACACAGGGATATACAGAAGTGGAAACTAAAGTACATTCAATACACTAATCTAACAAGGGAAGTATTGAACTTTAATCTTTGTTAAATCGACCGTTTTTTGGGGTTACAATTATTTGATTAAACAATCAGGAGTTAGCTGTCACCGCCAAGAAAAGTTTTCCAATCTTGTTTGTTTAGCAGCAGGTTTATGAAAAACTATTGACCTCATATATAAAAGCTGGTGGATGTGTTCGGCTTGAGTTAATGAAATACTCATTTCAGTTGGACCAGATCCACCTCATACACATGCAATTACATGACAAAATGGAACCCTGATCTCTAAATAAAAGCAGATTTTTAGAAGCCCTGTAAACTTCTTCCTGACAACTGTTTTTAACAACAGCAAACAAGCTGACGTGATTTTTATTTGAGTCCAAACATTTAGTATTTGTACTTATGTACATGGTTATTAATTGCTTCTGCTTTTCACAAATGCTTAGAAAGATGTTACATTTTGTATTTCCAGTTCAAGGATATATAATAAATGGAAAACTTAGATAAACTTGTTAAAAGTCCTGTTAATATATCTAAATTAAACTTACAATAATCAAGAAAATATAATTAAAAAACATAAAACCTGGACAGTGACACTTCAGCTCTGGTTCTGCTGGAGGTGTCTGCCTGTTTAAAGGAAGTTTTTCTTTGTCACTGTTGCCAGATGTGAGGATCAAATTTTCATTTCATTTTCATTTATTTCGGTCACAAGAAAAAACAACAACATTTTGACCGAAAAGGTGTAGGCTGAAGCATTAGCTTATTACACCTACCCTTGTTACAAATCTTATTATTTAAGACACTACTAGTTTGGTTACAAAAAACAAAACATATCAGAACAAAATTTGTTCCAATAATTTCTTTCAAAACAAAACAAATGAAACAAACAAAAAATCAGGCAAAACAAGTCATCCAAAGTTTTGTTGGTTTTGAGGGACTTGTGTTTGATATTGTATAGACTTATTACTGAATTTCACTGACTGCTACATTTAAATTCATTTAAACTAATCAATAATGAAAATGTCTTCGACCAAACTTCTTCTGTCTGTCTTTCCTGTTACAACACACCAAAGTGAACAGTCTGTTGTTTGTATTGTTTCTGAGGAGCGTAAGAGAATGTCCTTGTATGACAGTGAGCAGAGGTTGCTGCTGCAGACGTCATGGAGGTGCTGACCTACCTTGTAGAGGCCAAAGAAGCCCAGGTCTCTCACAACATTCAGGGCACTGACCCGGGGGCCTGTGGTGATCTCTCCAGCCACCTGCAGACGGATCTTAACAATCTCCAGAGGATTGGTGAAAATCACCTGGGAACCTCCAGCCTGCAGGAAACACCGGGGACAAGAAGCACAGATGTAAGTTTCTTAGATTAGAGAGGTGAACTTTGGGTGATGATGTAATGATGTGTAAGCATTTCTCTCAAGTAGGAATTTTCTAATTATCTCTGTAAACTTTAGCACAAAAGACACTTTTTTCCTCCTGATCTGATTGTGTCTAGTAACAAGACGGCCTTGATAGAGAAGGCATTGATAGAAGAATAACTGAGGTCAGAGCAGAGCAGGCGTCGGGTGAGTAGAAGCCCTTGGCTCATGGTCGGGAATCTCTGACCCTGGCAGCGACCCTCTGCCCCCTCGCCTCCCCCCCCGAGGCACCTCCTGTGGCAGGGTTGAGCGGCCCGGCCTGGCCTTGTGCCGCACACTTCCCCGATTCACCCCCCGTTCCCAGGGGAGAGCGCTGAATCACCCGGACGGCTCAGGGTACGGACAGGCAATGCCCTGAAGGCTTGGCACCCTCTGACTCGGGCACATTTATCACCCGCCCCAAATCGAATCAGGCCCCACGATGGCTGCTGGTGACATTCAGGGGAGGGGGTCTTATCTGTAAACATCTGAGCAAAGGGCTAAAAAAAGCTCCGGCACATTTAGTCATTTTCAAAGTGGAGGGGGGAATATCCGCTGCTCTGAAGATTGATGCACTCCCTCTCTTTTATCTTCTTCTCCACTCTAATGATGGCATCATTTAACAAGCTGTCAGTTTCACCAGACTCCGACTTCACTGAAATAAAGGAAGGATTTCTGGATCATAATAACACATGTATGGATACAAGCAGGTCAAATATGGGATGTATTGTTAGGTGTTGAACATGTGTGTTTGAAACATCCCCGTGGTGCCGTGTGCAGACCTGCACTGCGGCCATGCCTCGGGTGTGTACTGCGTTGTCAAACTCAATCACACTGAGCCAGACCCAGCTTCATCCAGGACCCTCCGGGGGCCTCTTCCTACAATTATACCCTGACAGGGGTCCTGACCCTGCAGACCCAAGCTCCTCTGTGAGCAACCTGCAGGCTCTGCTGCAAGGCCTGCTGTTACACTTCAGCACAGTCAGCACAGAGCCAGAGTGAAGGAATGACATCTTAACTTTATCTCTGCACTTATAAGATGTTTTCAGATTTTACAATTTGGGCCTAGATAGAAAAAAATATCCAAATGATACGATTTCAGAACAAATGTTCATTTATGACTTCAGGGAACTCAAGCAGGAGGCCAAAGATCAGCTACTTTTACAGAAACTCCAGTAATGAGTTATAGGCGGGTAAAATGTTTCAGAGCAATTAAAAAAAAGACACTTCTCTTAGTTTAAAGCTTCGGTGAGCAGTTTTTTTTATATTTTAATGAAACATAGTGAAGTTAAAACTGATGCCTCTACATGACCTTCCATCAGTGACATGATTGATTACTTCTATAAAGTTATTTTTAATGCCTGTCTGCCCTGCGGGGTAGTTGTAAGTTGAGGTGATAACAGATATTTTAAAAATGTTCTATGATAATAGATCGAGTCTGAGTTTCGTGTGAGACCTAAAAAAATAAAGAAGATCATTTTTTTGGGTCAGAAAACACTACTTACAGACAAAGAACAAGATCAGCAAAGAGATAAATGGTCCTACTTTGTCCACAGGGGGCGCCGTAATAAACACAAAATCAAGTTCCTCACTGGACCTTCAAAACCTTTTAAAGATACTCAAACTAAAAATACTTCTTAAAGGTGTCTTCGGCTGAAAAACAACAAATAAATGAGTTTAGTCCACCTGCTGAGTCTGGCTAGTCTGATTTGTAGTTAGAAACTATTCAGAGGGTTAATCATCACCATACACAGAAATCAATCAGCAGTTAAGGAATGGTAGAATGTATCACAACACATTAACTTCATTACTACAAATGTGAGGTACTTGAGTATTTACATTTCATGCTGTTTAAGTCTTTTCCATGACAACTCAGATGTAAAAAAAATAGTCTACCACACATCAAATATTAGGGCTAAAGTTGATGAATGTTGTTAAACTATGCTGCTTACAAATAAATGACTCAGTAAGAATGCAGTAACATACAGTTTAACAGCACAGGCTCTACATTAAGATATCTTTTTATCTTCTCGAGTCGTTCTGCTTAAATGACTGATGTTTGAAGGTGCTCTCACACCTGTATACAGACATTACATTTAATGCACACAAAACTATCTGTCTAGAACTTCAGCTATTTGAACATTTATGTTGTGAGAGGGGAAAGGGTTGGCAAAGTTTGCCGTACATTGAAAATGCATTAATTTACTTCATCTCTGTTCAACTTATCGATTTACTTATTCAAATTAAAAATAAACATCAAGGATTTTATTATCAAAAGGTTAAGCATTACTAGGGCTGCTTATAGACGTAAGTAAATGTTTACCCTAAAGATAAATGTCCAGTATTTACCCGTTTTAATAACTTTACATCAGGTGTCCCTTTAATGGGTTTGGAGTTCATTTACAGGCTGAATTTAAAATATCTTTAAAGTGTTGCTTACACATCCACCAGCGAGAATCTCTGCAGGCAGAACGATGGAACCATCTTGTGTGGTGAACTTGTCTCTGACAAAATCATTCACCTAAAAAAAAAAAGAAAGAAAGAAAGAGGGGCACAAATGGAGACAAAAAGCAGATGAGACACAATCCCCATCCTGATAGCAGGGCATTAATGTTAACTTGAGGTTTGCCGTCGCATCTTGATTGCGAGGAATGCGTTTCTCCTTCATGTTTTTCACCCACAGTGAATCAATCTGAGCAACTTTCTGAACACTTAGCTCCACAGTGGAATGACTTGCCGTGAGTTTGATAGCTTTCTCCGGGGCAACGCCGATGAGCTGCGGGAGGAGACCTGCAAAATATTATTCATAGATACCATTAGAATACCTGACAGACTGAGAGACAAAGTCTGGCTCGAAATGAATGCACTCTTTTTTTTTTTTATCTTTGCCGAATGAATACATGAGCTGACAGCTGGGACAATGTAAGCTGCAGGGTTCTCTCGCCAGCGTAAAACAAAACCATAAATATTTACTGATGTGGCTGATACATCTGATGCACCAAAACACACAAAGGTCCCATTGACAAGTCCCAAAATATGACACTGCTGGTTGTGTTTTGAATCAGCATTGTTGAGGCCCTGATCTACTGTTGGTGGGGAACAGAGAGAGCTGTGTGGTCACCGACAAAATCAGGTGAAGGCTGGGGGGGGGGGGGGGGGGGGGTGTGCTACGGTGGCGATAATCACCATACTATTTCACCGGCCGTCCTTCATCGAGCCAGATAAACTTCTGAAGGAGCTGCTGAGCGACTGCTGCTGGTATGCTGCCAAAAGAACAGCCGAGCGTGCATGTCTGTAAGTCAACCAGCCTCTTATCATGTGCAGCAGAGAAGCAGAGGAGGCAGATCAGATCAGAGAGAGAGCTGCAGCAGTAGATGGCAGTCTTGACTTCCCTCATATGAACAGCCTGAGGGGTCGAAGTGTTGTATATCACGAGCCTTCAGCACCATTATCACCCTCTGCGCAGAGCCAGATCAGACACTGCTACTACTACATGAATCTGCTGGTCATTTTACCTCTCAGAGCTCTCCCAGGAGTTGAGATAATGAAAATGCGACCCCTGGGTGCTGCTTTATTCACCGCTGAACAGGGAGGGCAAAGGTTTCTGGTATCAATTAGCAAAGCCATGCTGCTGATATCAGCCCCTGCTGACAAATCCTAATGCTTTCCCATCAGACGGTTTGTTTTGCACGATACCCCACATGCATCATGCCGGCACACAGACTTCAGTCCTCCTGTGAGCTGTGAATCTGTAAAGTGTTACCTCTGTAGAATCCAAAGAAGCCTTCGTAGCGCAGAACTTTCTTTGCACAGTCAAAGCTGTTCTTGTACATCAGCTCTCCTACAAAGGAGCCTGTGGAGCGCTGGTTCTGCATGCGGGTCTTCACCAGGTCAATGGGGTACACAGCAGTCGCTCCAGTGGCTGCAAAACACAAACAGAGACACATTAGGAAACTGAGGATAACACATAACTCTTTCATTAAAGATTAGACCTGCACAATATATAACACAGTTTAATATTGGGATTACAATGTAAGGTGTGATCATTTCAAATATACATATGAGGGCGTATAAGTATTAGCTGACAGTCAATCTACAGTCTATTTTGTCTCTGTGTTTTCACAGCTAAATTGGCTTCATCTGACAGAATCAGAATACTATAGGAGCATGAGCGTCATACCCAGGCCTCCATCTAACAGGTCAAATGTATGCATGCTGGGTGAGAAAGCTTTGCTTGTTTACATGAAATAACTTTTCTTATGCATGGCGATAAAATCAAACATTATAGATGTTTTTATTGGAAATGCTCATAAAGCAATAACAATGCATTTGGGATTTATTGTGCAGCTCTATTACAGATTCATTGTTTAATCTGTGTAATGTCAGAAAATGGTTAAAAGAGTGAGCACAAAAAAACTTCACAGAGTGAGGGCGGTGTCTTTAAGTTCTTTTTTTTTCAAACCAAGAGTCCAAAACCCTTAAAAAATTAATCTAAAGGAAAAAACCCAGGTCTTACATTCGAGAATCCCAAAATTGGGATTGTTAGGGACTTTTTGCTTGAAAAATTACAAAAGGGATAAATCAACTGATGAATATAGTTATTTAATTTCTATAGATCTAATGTTTATTAAGTATTTTATTTATATCTCAGCTGTTAAAAAATAACTTCTCAAGTTCTAAAGGTGCATAGGAGCCATGTAAGCATCTTATTTTATTTTGCTAATATGTACAGTAACAGGATTGTGATATTCAGTGATTATTCTGTAGATACGTTTCAAAGTGTTTAATGATCTCAGAGAAACTAAGAGAGATGTTGTTTGTTTAGAAAAACTGGCATGAAGCTGTTGTTGAGTAGGATGTGTGGTAACTCTGAGGGAACTGTAAAGTTTTCGTGAAGACAATGCTGCTCTGAACTCGTTCCCAGCTTTACTTTGACATGACTGAAAACAGTCTGCTGGAATGAAGGCTCATTGAAAACATGCAAACTGCTGCATCAGCACAGAGCAGGGTGAGGATCAGCTCATTATCGCCCCTGAGTCATGGCGGTTTCAGGAGAAGACTCATGTTATACGTGTGGTTTACTGACCCTGGGTGCAATGACTTTGTATGTATCGGGAAATGCACACACACGCACGCGCACACGCGCACACACACACACGCACAGGGTTAGAGTGTGTCCCTATCCGAGGGCTGGTTATGTCAGAGGTTCCTTGTATCAGTTCCTTTTCGCTGTAATTAGATGGAAATTCCAGAGAGTGTGGTTCCGGAAGATTTGTGTCATTCCAAAGCTCCGACTCCAACGACAGCCTGGAGCCACTGGTGGCACAGCAGCACAATGCCGGGGCCTCACATCACAACCTCTACTCTCCCATAGCACAATGGCCGGCCCCGGGGCCCTCAGCAGTGCGCCAGTCTGACTGGCTAAGGTTACCCCTTCAGTGCGGGCCCGGGGGAGGGGGGGGGCTCCGCTGCAGACATGTCACTCACCTCCAGCGATTGAGCCCAGACCGAACCTGTAGGCAGACTCTGCAGCCTGGAGCCAGATGGGACGAGACGTTTCGGGAGCGTGCTGTGGAGGAGAAAAAAGACACCGGTGGTCAAATGAATCTGTGGAAAGACAAGGAGGGGGATCAGACCACTGGGCATGAATCGGCTGGCTATTAAACTACAGCAAACCAGATACATTGTGGAAAGAATAATGCTATGGAGGAAGGAGGTGGAATGTAGAAATGTCATATATCAGCCTGTATTATATGTCGCAGACGGGAAGCGCTATGGAGAAATGACTGTGTGAACTCGTAGCTGAAGTTTTTTTTTACATATGTTGCATGTTGGAGCCTTCAAAATAAAGGTCCTCTTTTATTTTGACAACAGTCTTATCTGCTGGATCTCTGGTGCTGTGTTTGATGTTGAAAGCATAGCCTCTTTGTTTTCACTGTGATGCAGGAGAAAAGATTAAGCCCCACAAGCCTTTTCCATGTAAAAGATAAGTATCAACATGAATATCACAGTCTGAGTGCGACTTTTCAAGTGTGTGTGTGTGCGTGTGTGTTCTTTGTGTGTGTGTGTGCAGGCTGAGTAACTTCTCCCAGACCAGAGGAGGAGGGCAGATCAGTCTTTTCCTTATCCCAGATGCTTCCACCTCGGGTTTGCATGCTAACAAGATCGAGGTCGTGATCAAAGGGTTTAAACAATTAGCCCACTTCCACTAAAGGGCAGGTCTGAGAATATTCCCCCCCCTCCCCCCGCACCCCCAAGGAATCAAATTCCAGACCTCTGAGCATGAATCCCAAGAGCATGAGTGGCCTGAGAGCTCTGACCACAGCCTGATACAGAGACGTGTCATCCGGGCGGACGCAGGCAGGAACTATTTTGTTCTCCCGCATCCACCTTGACTCCATCTCCCCCCCACCTCCTGCCATTAGCAGACTTTGCTAAAGGCTCCTAAAACTCCTCAAGCCCCACATTGATAAAAGCCTCTTATTAGCTTCTCAGATGTGTGATTGCTGCCGATGTGTATGTGCAGCTATAGTGAATAAAATGGGGGAGAGCCTTTCATAAAGGAGGAAAGACGCAACAATCCATTCCTGCTCTATAACTATAATTGGTGTACTTTTATCTGGGAGTTTAGGTAATGCACTTCACAAGGGAAGAAAAACAGGGGGCACTCGGCTAATTCAGTGGCTGAACATGCCGCCTCTCGACTCCTGTCTGAGGAGGAAGCAGAGGGAGAAGAGGAGAAGGCTTTGATATGTGAGGTGTATTAAGAGGAGTCATCAGGGCTACCTGTCTCTGGGCCTCTGCTTGCTGGCTCGGCATGGCTCCTTCCTCCAGCGGGGCTATCCTCTCGATGTCTGCGTGGTTCAGCCGCCTTAATGCACAACAGTAAGAGGAGGGAGGGATTAAGGCCAGGAAAAAGCAAAGTGCCCTGCATCTAATGTGAGCAACAGCCAGTGATGTAAGTTTTTCCACCGACTTTTTTTTACTGGCATATAACTCTTAAGTTACTGTAAGTTTCATTTAAGCTTATATAAACAAGAGGAAAACAAAGCTAGATGAGTGCCCCGTGGCCCAAAAAGTCAATGAAAGTGTTTTGTTTTCTAAATGTTTTGTTTTGTTCCTGAGAAACTCCCCGCCGGCCTGATGCATCATAAACTCTGTTTCCATGTTTTATGTTTGTCTTGTAAATCAGCCAGTGGAGCCACTGTTGTTGAACTTAATGAGCAATAACTTTAACTTTATGGGCAGTAAACAGACCTGTAACATATTTTGCTCTTCGCGGTGGAATAAAAAATAACACAGAATAGACAAACTGTCATAGGGTAGGTTATGAGATTTATCAGTAGGGCAGAGGAACATAATATGGACGAGGGGTTTCATCACTGAGTGCTTATTCTTTAATTAGGGAACACGTAACTTGTGTTTATTTTGAATGCACTACTTTTAGCAAACACTTATATGGGTGCCTGCATGGACAAATGTGTAGCCCAAGTAAACCTTTAATGTATTTATGTTGAGGTTGATTTTGTTTCAAATTTGCTGTTTTTCTCCTAATTCATGTTTGACCAGCCCTCAATCATGGTATCTCACTAATTATTTTATTATAAAGCAGAGGTCAAATATAATGTTTCACTATTAAAGGTGCACTGTGTAGATTTGGTAGTGAAATTTGAAAGTTGGAGAAGTGAAACAATTCTATGCTATATTGTCTGAACAAAAACGAATGAATGAAATACTATTTTAAAAGCCAAAAAAGCCCCTTTTTTACAACTTATTGGCCTCTCTACATGATACATAAAATAAGCTGAAGACAGAACAGAATCAGTATGTTCAGAGATCAAATAAACAAACCCCAGATTCATTTCTTACCCAGAGTGAGAGTGGAGGCCGACGAGCTGGTACAGGATGTCAATCTCCATTGGAGTGATTTGTCCAAACCTATTTGCAGCATGAATAAACTCCTCTACAAAGCAACAAAGAGAATCAACAAATTAAAAAAAAAAGATTCAAACTTCAGTCCTTAAAAGCCTCAATAGACTGAATTTAAAACAGGAAGCTAAAGGGGTTATACAGGTCTGGTATTTACTACTAAATAGAACTCTGAAATGCTGTTTTTTTGTTTGCTTTGTTGTTATTGTGGATGCTGCTATTGTACAGAGCTCAAAAGAAAATGTAAAAACCCTTAAATCAGTTCTGTACGTGCTTTGTCTCCTTACCCTGGAGTACACTAAACTGAGCATGCAATCTCTCAGCAGCACCTCTGCATCACTCCTTTCTATGTTCTTTATATTCACTCCTTTACTGCTGCCTGCTGAGAAGCTCCATTACCATCAGGTGGGCTTTCTCAAAGGAAACCTAATGGTAGTTGTTGAGGGAGGTAAAAAGAGTTCCTTATTCACTTCCTATACAAAGGCCTTCCTGTCAGGTCTGAACACTGCCACCTTCGGTCACATGCAAGTCTCTCTGATCTCGAGTGCTGCAATGATATACTCTTCCGTGACAGACGGCTGACGTGAGGGTTTGCTTTAACATCTGATGTGTTTGGTTGCACAAATGACAATATTTATTTCCAAATACTATTGGTGAGGCTTGTTTTAGGAGGAGTACAGCCACAGAATGAAAGAAGAGGAATGGTCAACAGCTTGAATCACAATGGAAACCACAATCTAGAGAAACTAAGTTTCATAGATCTACATGTAAAATATGCATTTATCAGGTTCAAACTGTTAATTTACCTTGGCCACTTAATGCTACAGTAAATGTCCCCTGTCAACCACTCTGTCAAAGAGAAGTTAAAACATAATAGCACATCTCAAATCACATATTAAACCCCACACATGGCTAATTTCAGCGATGCAAACGTAAGGGTTTGAGGGGTACCTTTGGTAACGAGTGTGTCTCTGTGAGTTCCGACAAGGGTGCTGTAAACCTTGCGGACAAGCTCCATGTTGTTAAGGAGAGCATTGAAGGCGTTAAAGTAGGAGAAGCTCACCATGTGGGAGGTGCTTCCTCCTGCAGCCTGCAGAAAGATTCAAAGTCTGTTAACGCTTCTGCACAGTAAGACTTTAACTGGATCATGTTACGTTCTCTTATATCCTCCTTGTTTTAGTAAACGAGTACAAAGTATAAAATCTCTATCATGGAGGTTCAAGCTAGCTGTAAATTTACTGGATCTTATCTTTTTTTTTTAAAGGATTTTTAGCAGCATAATCATTTATTAAAAGTTACATTTTCCCTTTCTTATAGTTTCAATTTCAGTCACCATCAGCTCTAATCACATCTCTTACTGCTACACTCTTCACTACGTTCACCAGATAGGTGCTTGCTTTTTGTGTTGGCTGTCTCATGCTGAGCTTTATACATTTTCTTGCATCAAACAGCTGCCAACACTGACACTTTAGAGTTAGCGTTGTAGTCGTTAAAGCTAAACAAGGAGCTGAAACATTTTTTCACTTGATTCTTCTGTAATTCAAATTGTTGAGCTTCTCTCCCAACTTACTGAAACCAGGTTCTCCTCTACAAACGGAGTCAGCATGTGGTGTCTGATGGTGGCCATGATGTCGCTAAAGTCCAAGGCAGTGATGGTGCCACTTCTTTTCTTGTCCTTTTGTGCAAACGCCTGGCGGGCATGCTCCAAATGCAGCTCCTGCGGCAACACATAAAGACAGGAGGTCAAGCTGGGCTGACAAAAGGGGGCAAAGAATGTGTTCCTGTGATGAGGAGCATTGTGTTACAAGGAAACTCTGGAAGGTAAAAGTGTAATAATGTAAATGGTGGGCAGATGTGAAAGTCATGGGATGTGACAGTGTCAGACACCGGCTCTTGTAATCATAACCGTCCCTCTGGAGACTAATGAAAACCATGCACCGGTGAAGTCTGATCCCAGAGTGGAGCCGAGCGTTTGGTGAGACGGCCGGCAGGTGTGTCGGCAGGATGATGATTCAATATGACAACCATGCAATCAGATGTGGATGCAGCGAGAGGCTGACCCCAGGTCAGTGTGTCTCGCTGTCAAAGCTCATCGTACAGAACGAGACGATCAGAGAACAATCAACACGATATTCTGCTGTTACTTCATCTTTACACTCTGCTCCTGATAACCTAATCAGTGGATTGTTGCAGCAGATTGATTCTCACAATGTTTGCAGATTTTATTGTTGAAAACTCATGTCACATTCCACTTTTAATGCCTGCTAATGCTACACCTGGGCTTCACAGTTTCAAATCTGCAACAACCACAAGGTGGCAGAGCCAAGAGAAACTCAACACAAATACACTTTTTTTTTTGTATGTTAAGTACTACTCTACTAGCTGAGATGTGCATGGACATGACAGAGAAGCAACACAGAAATAACGATATATGTAATGAAATACTGCACACACAAGAGACTTAAGTGTAGTGGTGGGAAGCCCCAGTCTGGTTAATAAACCTCAAACTTCTCTGAGGCATCCCACACCGCACAACAGTCTGTCTAACTCTCGGACCACCCAGCTTCTGCCTGAGACCTCAGCCCTCGACGCCAAACCAGGTCCCTCCCTGCCTGTGCTGCTGCTGCTGCTCACAGAACAGAGGTCTCAGTGAGATTCATGCAAACAAAGGCAATGAAGGCATGTTACACACAACAACAACTTTAAGTGACTTAATGGCAAACTGGGGTTACCGCACAAACCACAAGAAACAAACACTAAAGATGCAGCTCCACACCACAGCTCCATTATCTTAAGAGATCATCCATGGCATGTAGTTCACCTGACGTCATTCTCATTTGGCCCTCAGAGGGAGAAGAAAGGCTTCACCACGGAGTGAAGGTGAACATAATGAATGGATCTTAGATTTCTATACAATAAAAACAAAAAGGCATTCATGCTAAACCTGCTAAGTTCTTGGCCACCCTGGTCTATTTTAACTCGCTTGGTTGGGGTAAAGTCAATCCAACCACAGGCATCACATCTATGTCTCCAAGAAATGTTTTCATTTACATAAAAAACAATGACAGAAAGAAGATTATTATTATATAATTATATTAGGGGGGCGGCCCGCCCCGCCTGAAGGTCAAGTAAAAACAAAAAAAAATATATATATATAGTTTTATTTTTGGGGTTTTTGTGCCTTTATTGTAGGGATAGGATAGTGGATAGAGTCGGAAATCAGGGAAAGAAGTAATTTAAGGATACCTTTCTGATAGAACAGGACAGGTGTCATTAAAACACATGAACACCAAGATTCCTTCAAGTGTTTGTGTCGCCGTGTCGGCATGTCGGCTTGTCCCCACCCCCCCAACGCTTTAAACCTAGGGGAAACACTGCACTGCATACCATTGGGAGGCAGATAGTAAAAAGTGCATACCATAAGAGCATCTTCATTTCTATGAGTCTAATCACTATTTGCTGTTTACAGGCAACATGTGATGTATAAGTAATGTGTCCTATTCCTCCTTCTAAAGCATTTCTACCACTCTTCAAGGTAGACTCACAGACTCAAGCACTGTAAACACTATTTAAATTTAGTCTATGAGGGTTAAGTGTTTAATCTTAAAGGTGGGGGGGGGGGGTTGGATCTTTATGTCAGAGAAAGTGGGAGTATTAAAACAGAAGTCCAGCTTTTTGAATATTCTTATTTGCTTTCTTTACAATAGTTAGGTGTGAAAAATAATACCAGTCTTTTTTTTTCTGCAAGCTAAGGAGGTCCTCTGAAGACGCGCTTCAATACATTTGAATGTGAAACATTTGAATCTCGAAACCTTGACTTTTCATCCCGTTCTGTATCTCAGTAGAACAGAACTGGTTTTCACATTGTAACTTGTTTAATTATCGCATTACTTTGACTTCACCAGACTTGTTCTCTCGAGATGATGGGATCTTGCAGTCTTGAATTCAAAACAATAGGCCAGGCATTGTGATAGGTCAGACCCCATCATGCCATAACACTATCACCCACAACCTCAAGGTGGCATCATCAAACTTGGAACTTCACACTACTCATAAATAATCAATTAGCTTTAGTTCACTGTTAGGACGAGTCAAAGACGCAAATTTTGCTGTTGTCTGGTTTGGTATACAGAAAAATGACTAATTTAAAAATGTGTCATTAAAACACCAGCAGTTTCATTTATTGTCAATCAATTGAGTTACAAGTTAATTGGTGAGTTTAAAGTGGCTGGAAGGTTCCATTTTTTCTATCTTGAGGGAGTGAGGCAACAACTTGGCCCCACCATTGAGCAGCCGTGTGTTACACACGTCACACTGTGTAACAGGAGCGTAAGTACAGACATTGGAACAGTATCAATTTATCATCTTACCCTTGACCCCTACCCAGGAAAGCAAAAAAGTGTATTTTCCAAACAACAATTGCTCTAAAGATTTGAATGCTGGTCTGTGACAGGTTTATCCTACAGCCTGTCCACTTTAAAACAAGAAAAGATGCCAGTAGATAAAATATAGAAAGATGCCAGTATAGATAAAATATAGAAAGATGCCAGTATAGATAAAATATAGAAAGATGCCAGTGTATATAAAGTGTGTACCTGCAGAAACTGGGTGAACTCTGTGTAGCTAAGGTTCTTGCTTCTTTCATGGCCGAAGTGTAGCCTGATGAACTCACAGTCCCAGTTGAAGGGAATGTGGTGATGAACTGTGGTCTGGCTGAAGATGTCGCGCACATCCTCTGGAAAAGTGAAACTTGAGTGAATAATAACAAGAGGAAGAGTGGAAAAAACAAACAAAAACACATATAACCTCAATCACATGTCCTGATTTCACTTGTAGAGGGTCTTGTTAAAGGAGGGGGAATGAGTCCATTTGGATCAGGGAGCTGAACAGGCTGTTTGACAGTCTCAATCTTTTACATTTTGAGGGTTTTCAGTCCATCCAGGAAATGCTCAGTATAAGAACCCCTCTCAATTTTAGTCCTCTTTGTCGAGGGCCCATTGCACAGACAGAGCTCAGAAGAAGCTTCTTTCAAAGGCTCCGCATCTGTTGGTTATAATGTGACGTCTCAAAAAGCTTGCTTCCTGTCCAGAGATGAGACTTTGGGAATAGAAGCTGCTAGCATATGTGATACATACAAATAAGAAGAAAATACATTTCTGCACTCTTTGCCTACATATTCATTTGTAAGAGAAGTACTTTTTACCTGCACATATCAGCATTTAGTTATGATGTTAAAACTACACTGTAGGTACATAATAGTAGGCTTAGTCCCACACACACACACACACACACACACACACACACACACACACACACACACACACACACACACACCAGCGTGATGACATTATCCACCATGTACATACCAAATGAGATGTTTCCTGTGCCGGTCTTGTCAAACAGCTGAAAGGCAACTATGAACAGAGCATCAGGGGCACACAGAACTGACTCAAAGGCCTGAAACTCCTGGAAAGAAATCAGTCTGTTTGGATAAGAAAGAAAGAGTGATAACTGAGCATACATGTATGCATCTTTAACTACTTTAACTAAATCACAACATTTTAACATTACAACACAACATCTATTGATACATCACAGCTTACATTGAGAAAAATAAAGACATCCATAATTACAAAAGATGAATGAAGGAAAGCAAAGGGATGCAGTGATGTGTTACTTTACCTATTTTTTTAGATAGGTTTCAAACTTGGTGACTTAGAAATATTATTCAGATGATTTAGTTCACGTATGAAAATGTCTTTTCAGTGGCCTCAATCATATCATGTGACCTCATGTCACAGAAACGGTGGGATTTCTTAAATTACCTTTTTTCTGACAAACTAAATGAATTCTTGTCAATGTTATCTGAAAAGCTCAGCTTTAAGTTAAAATAAGAAGCCTGTGGTTTAAAAATGCACATACTGTATTATGCTAAATACACTTTACCATGTTTTTCTGACACTGATATGTGTCCTTAGTCTGTCTTCAAACCCCCCCAATGATGAGAAAAGTCCATCCTCTCCATCCCACAGCTAGGTGTTTGTTCTGCCCTCTGAGTTAACACCGTAAACAATTTAGCATGGTGCAAGACAGCACAAGCCACCCAAGCCCTTCCAGAGAGGGGGCGTGGTCAGACACAGCTCATTTACATATTTAAAGCTACAGACACAGAAACAGTCTGTTCTGAGCAGGGCTGAAATAGAGGGGTTTATAGACATGATCAAATACAGGATCAGAGTGGATTTTTGGCAAGAAACTTGAAAGACATGTTGTGGGAACCTCTGAGACTTATTAAAACTTGTTGAAAAGGATTATTGTGTGACCTTTAAACAATGTTTATCTCTCTTTTATTTCTAATAAGATATATAGATGAACTTTGATGCCAAATATTCAAGCCTGCGACGACAAGAAGGACAGAACGTGAATCTAAGGACTAAGACATTTTCTTTGATTCTTCAGCTATAATGAGCACCTCTTAATAATGTTATTTAATCATGCAACTAAAGCCATATAGTTCAAGTAGCTCAGCTTATCTTATCACCGGATTTAATTGATCAGCTGTAGGTGTAAAACAGAGAGATAAAGACACTCTGAACAATCATTGACATGAATCATTAACAGTCTCTTTGGCATCTGCTTAGTGTTTCACAGCTTCAGTAACTGTAAGAGAGCAAAACTGGAAAGAAAATGTATGATATACAGAATATGAATACTTGGTGTAACAGTCTTAATTTGTGATAATCTAAATATATTTGAGTCATTGAGAGCAAACAAGAACTACTATCATGGATAGGACTTGTTTTGATTTTTTGATTTTATAACTGTAAAAGAATTTGTGATACAGGTTCTGTGACGAATCAAAAGAGAGAATCTGAGCAACAATGAAACAATGACGAGTAAATGCATCAGAAATGAAAAACGAAGTCTAACAAAATATTTGTTGAGGACATTCTGACATACAGTGTGTCAACTTCAAGTTCTCTTTATTGTCATTTCAACCTTATACTAAGTACACAGTGAGATGAAATGTTGTTGTTCTAGCACCGTGATGCTACATAAAACAATCGAGAATTAAAAATGAAGAATTAAGAGGTAGGAATATGAGATTAAATGCAATGACAAGAAGGTGGCTATAAATAGTTAAATTGGCAAGCAAAGCAAAGTGGACTGATAAACAGTTCGACCAGTAACAATAATTAAAGTGACTCTATGTCTGTATGTAAACTATTATTTAGCATGCATCATGGTTTTTTAGTTACCCACCCATCTTTAGTAGTATCAGCGACGCCGGCTATCAGCTCCACAGTTTTGGGATTATGCTGAGGTTGAGAGTGCAGACCCAGGTAACTCTGCACAAAGTCTCTCGGGGTCATGTAATGCTCCCCATCGTCCACCACACTGGCATACTGCAGAGGAGACACAGGCAGAGCTGCTTGAAGTCTGAATGTTCAATAGATCAGAAGTCAGCAAATATGGATTCACTTTAGCAAGTTGTAGGGTTAGGGTATATTTCCAATTGTGTACATAGAACAAATGAACACAATGAGAGAGACAAACAACCAGTAGGTGATCATTCAAAGGTTTCAGTCAATTTGAATCTCTTATCTGTGTGACAATAGTGTGTTTGTGTGCAGGTTTCTACTCCTACATATTTTACACAGCTGCTCTACAATACATGTCAACATGACAAATGTATTGAAAAGCATCAGTTTAATATCAGGTTACTGTCATCTTTTGACTTCTTGTAGGATAGAAACACATGTCTCACTGCACTGGATACCACCACATACACAATAATATTAAAAAAAATAAAAAATATCAGACGCTTAAATAACCATGTCCTACAACCATTGTCATGATTAGAGTCTTTTGTTGACACTGGAAGAGTGTTTCAGTGTTTATTTATATAGTGTAGTAAGTACTGTACTGAGCCAGGCTCTTAACTTGAGGGACGCAGTGTTCACATTCACACATTCATAACATGGAAGCTGCCCAGTACAGTCTGCTGGCCACTGAGCAGCTCCACTGGACCATTTTTAGGTTACGGGTCTTGAAGAAGGGCACCTCTGGGATGATCGGAACAGGGGTAAGACCTTGAGTGTAAGATCACAACTTCTTTCAGCTTTAATCAAACACTACCAAGATCAGGATGATACATGCATCAAACTGTCTACATGCAGAGATTTATGAGTAACTAATCATTTGTAGATACTGGAAGCAAATTAGAAAGTTTTTTTTTTTTTTACAATACACTGTACAGTACCCTTCATTTTTTCACAGGCAGTCACAATCATTTCATTCAATGTTTCTAACATGGAGATTAAGGTTTGTGTGAGGGCTTATATTGGTAATGTACAATTCCTAAGATTATTATAATACATTTAAAAAATGTTTTAATTTGTCGTAGGTTTGAGTCCACGTCATGACTGTTCGATTGCATGTCTACCTCACTCTCTCTTCTCCATATTTCCCTGTGTTCAGCTTCCAATTTGAAGTATAACACATATTTGTAGCTGTTCCAGTGGGGTACTTAACAGACTACATATATCAAAAGAGGAACCAAAGACTTAATCAATATAACAATCACACTTGAAAGTGCAATGTTGCGACTGTGTGTCCCTTGACTGCAGCGAAATATGCCACAGCAGCACTCTGCTAAACCTGAGACCTATGTTAGGCTTTGAGACGTAAGGTCATTTTTAGAGGCCGAGTTGGGTTTCAAGCTGGAACAGAGATAGCTCAGGAAACACAAGCGCCACATGAACTGGCAACAGAAAGGCCACGCTTGTGGATCTGAGCCAAGCTGGGGTACAGCAGGCGAGAGATAAACAGAAAGAGAGTGTGGGGGGAGACCTTTCACACCAAGTGTTTTCAGGGCGACAATTCAATGCACTCTGCTGAATTAATGTTTTAAGTGAAAATATTAATTCCAAGCAATTTATTGCCACATTACTCCAGCACATGATTGTGTATCCATTCACCCTCACAGTAGGCATCGAGTAGTTCTTAATCAAATTGTACAGGCAGTCAGAACGAGCTTCCAGTAATTAACTCTTCCACCTGAATATGCATTACAAATTACTCAGCTCTCTTATGGCAGAGTCAAGAGCTGTGGAGGGACCCTAAGGCGACTTGTACCTCAGACTTGCTTTTTTGGTCTGGGAAACAAGTTTATACTCCAAACAAGTCCTGTAGGGGTAAACAAACCTGCACACTAATGCCTGGGATTTGTTTTTGATTTTTGTGTTGAAGGGTAAAGCGGATGGGGCTAATGAGAATTTTCAATGTCAGGTTAAAGATTCAAATATGTCAAACACACATTAAGTCAAAACTCAAGAGAGTTGCTCTGCTGAAGCTGATCCAGAATTAGTCGAAGCATTTGTGTGACCTTTATTGAACTATTTTATCCCAATGGACACCACACAGAGACTACTCACTAACTTCGACATGTTAATGCACTTGTAGCACATCATTTTTCACATCATCATTCCTGTATGTATTTATGTTTTGCTATGTTGGTTTATGGCAACAAATGTTTGAGTGACATTCTTCTTACCTTTAAGAAAATATTCTTCAAGTCATGGGGGTCCGCTCTTTTTGTTGCTTGCACCTATGACACATGAAATAGTTTGCTGTGAAAATAAAGTTCCAGATTATCAAGGTGACATATTTCAGACAGTAAATCATGAAACTGAAGTTCACACTGTATGCTTAGCTTTGAATTACACGCAGTCGGAACGACCACATTCAATTAAAACACCATGCATGTGGAAATAACCGCTCTGACTACGAAGTAAACGCGACTTCGAGTCAACTATCACTGAATTTACACATGCAAAAGAGGAAAGAAACCACAGTTGTCTGCGAGGCCGGCAGAGATGCGCCTATGCACGGATGCAGAAATAAAAAGAGTGGTGGTCTCTACTCCGCGTTTAAGACAAGAGCTTTGTACCCATGCGTCCGCACAGACATGCTGCCCATCGAGTCCGGCAGCGGTAAGCTCTCAGCCGCTTTAAAAATTAATATATGATAAGAAATATTGACGGAGTCACCTTGACCGCCATGCTGGGTGTGACGTCAGCTGCAGTGGACTAGCGCAGGCGCTGGGTTTCAGGATGACAGCAGGCATGACAGGACACACACCAATATATATTTAGCAAAGAGTCGTCCCATACTGACTGTCCTCGGAGGAGTCACCGGGAGAGAGGAGGGATGCTCCGGACAGAAAAGACTCTAAAATGTGTTACAGCATTTCCTGTCTGCTCGGGTCAACCTAGGACACGGTTCACTCATTGTGAAAGTAAATGCTCTATTAACATTCACTTAATGACACTCTGATCGTTAATGAAAATAAAATAACATTAACGAATACAAACACAGGAGTATAAGACTTATAAATATTTTCAGTTAGGGGAGACCGGGGACGGTTGCAACAAGCTACATTTCTTCATTCCTGAACATGCTGGAGACATATGACACTAAGAATGTGAATACAGGAAGACAGAAGACACATAGAACAATTGCTCCTGCTTTAAAAAAAAAAAAAAAAAGAAAAGAAAGCTTGTCAATATTTTTGTCATGTTTTATTTTCTTTCATGATACTATTCTAAACTTTCATAACTTTTTTGAATTAACATAAAATACTTTGTCTGATTCCCTGTTTTGTTGGCATCAAAGTGACATGGTTAGCATTCATGGTCAAAGATATGTCTAGTTAAAACATGGTATTCTGACAAACATATATTCCTTATATAGGCTATATACTGTAGCCTATGATAAATAAATGCATTTTGAATAAACTGAGAAATTGTGAGTTTCCCCCCAATAAGTTGCCATCCTCTGGATGGAAGCCATTCACAGGGTTGGGGTCAGTTGCAATACATAACTTCTTATATTTAAATTATTTTCTGAACAATATGTCACTTATAGTCATGTTTGGGTATTAGCAGATGGATATTAGCCTATTATATTTATAAATTTGGTGGGTCTAATCCAAGTAGTTTCTGAATAATTTAGAGGAACAAACTGTTGCAAAGACTAATTTTCAGTAGAATTTCGAATTGCTTGAAATAATGATGTAGAATGATCTATCTTCGAAAAAGGAAAAATTAATGTGGCCTACTTAAATGTCTTGCTTCAATCATTAAGACATTCTCATTAGTATAAAATATCATATACCATTATTATTCTCTGCATATAAAACAAAATGTCACTGATACATAATTCAGACAAAAGCTCTTTAATTTGTCAGAAAGTCAGAGGATAAAGGGAGAGGCTTGTCTCCATCAAAACTGTTTTCCACTTCAACATTGTATTTTCTTCCTCTATTGAGGGATGTTCTTATTTCCTATATATTTTCTTTCTCATAAAAAAGTCTGAAAGACTGTAGTTTGCAGTTCAGAGATCAAGCAGCATGTATTGCCTCCATGCAGACACAATGTGCTGCCTTAGGATTGTAAAGGTATGGTATTGTTTAGAAAAGGGATAATCTAGTGCTGACAGTGTAGTGGAGGTAAAATTACAGTGGCTTAAACATCACTGGGTAGGTCATTCATTGGTGCACCTGCAGGACAGAATAGCTGAGGCTGGGATGATAGCACAGCATTAGGCAGGCGCAGGGGGATGTTCAGAATTGCACTTGCCCCGTAGAGTTAACTTCTGTTTCTTTTATTGAGCTGTAAACCTTACTACTTTCTGAATTATTCACTAACATATCCAAATGAACCAATGCGTTTTTTTGTGCCACATTTCTAGAACAACAATGTACTGCTTGTATGGTAGGTGTTGTTTTACTTTTTTTTATTGGGCCACACTTGATTTGTTTTGGTTTGAGAATTTTGAAAAATTAGCATTTCTGCCTAACTCAACAATCACAGAGGAGAAACTGAGTTTTCCATAAATGTTACTTGTATCAACAAACCATAATATAAAAGGATATTAAATGTATGGTATAGTATTTTAGGTAACAAACTTAATTGTAGGCTATCTTTACTATATCTTTACTTACAATTATAACTTTTCATTTATTGAGTCATGACCCTTGTCTTTAACTTTAGTTTAATATTCCCTAAACATAGCACAACTGATGCATGATATTCTGTTTTTAAAAACCTTTAAACAAACATTATTAAGAAATGGTTTTTTTTGTCTTTGAAATATAAATTGTCGAAGCACTCTTAAAATAAAATATCAATTATGCTATTTTGTTTCGTTTTACTATCCATTTGTACCTTGTTTTCCTGTTTTAAAAATATGTTTTATTTAATTATAGATTTGTTTAAATCAACGACCAGACCGGAGGTTGCCGCTTGGCCGTTACCGTTGAAAAAAACTACTTCCTGTTTCTACACGGACCCGGAAGTTGTCCCGATTCCGCGGGTCTTTTGGGACAACACAGCTCCGCACAACACTGTGCAGAAATGGCGGGTAAGTGGCCAAGCGCTTCAAAGCTCCTATTCTCCTGTCTTCGTTTGAATGCAGATCTATCGACACACTTTAACTGATGTTGGTCCAAATCGTCTGAAGTTGTGTATTCTCTCTCCACTTGTTCAAAATATATCGAGCTAAGCTAGCTGTAGCTGTGTGGGCCTGTCTGCTAACCTTAGTGAAGCTAACGGGCTGTCATACACTGTTTGTGTGTTTATGTAACGTGAATGTGTGACTCGATTTAATGGAGTATCACTGGAATATTTACGTCCTCTTTACCACATAACAGTGCAAATGACTGGGCTTACAGTTTCTAAAACCTCAGTAAACAGAAACCTCTACATTACAGTTAGTAGTCCACGTTGTAATATATTTTAATCAGAGTCAATAAAGTTCTTAATTGTAATGTATTGGTAATACATTTTAACAGAACAGAACAAAACTATCTTTGATTTTGCACATGATTGTGACGGTACTGAAACATTGAATGTAAGCTTGGGCTGCGTGTGCTTGTTGATAGTATCATATGGATCAGGGGTGGGCAACTGGTGGCCCGGGGGCCACATGCGGCCCCCATCATCCCTCAATGTGGCCCCATGTCAATTTGTACATATCAATTAATTGGAAACATGAAGAACACATGACAAAATCTGCCATGAAATCATGAAAACCAGAAATATGTCCATAATAATATTTGATCACTGGTATATGTTGAGTTTAATTTGAGACATAATTGACTGTAATTGTTTTTGTATTCTACAATTTGGCTCTCTGGCAGTGAGAAATAAATTAATGTGGCTCTTGCTGTGACCAAAGTTGCCCATCCCTGATATGGATAGTCTCCAATATCGAAGAAAACAGGGTTTTACTTTCTGATAGTGCCTTCAGAATGGTTTCCAGCTAGCAAAGGTTTCCTCAAGCTGCTGCTAATATTGGACTGAACTGATTATGTAAAATAATTACATTGGTGTGCTTATAACCTTTACAGCAGAAACTATTCATTAAGACTGAATGAAGATGGAAATGAGGACTTGGTCTTTAAGAGCATATCATTTTAGGAATTGATAACATTTCAGTAGGTTTATTTCTTTCCTCAGAAGTTAATACGATGGAGAAGAAACTGGCTGAATACAAGTGTGACACCAATGAAGCTTTATGCATGAAGCTGGGTATGTTTTTTTTATTATTATTATTGTTGCTTTCTTTATATGTTTTGCTAATGTATATTATTGGGTATATTTTCACCTTTTAATATTCTCTTAAATTGTGCGAATTTGCCTTCAAATCCTTTCAGTTCGCTTCCCTGAGGATGTTGAAGATGACGGCACCACATTCCACCCTGAGTACAGCCACCAACTCTTTGGAGATGAGTGAGTATTTTCTTTCCATCTTTTCACCTCTTCTCTTATTAAAAATAAAACAGCTTTTGTGAACAATGCAAAAGAAAGGATCATGAGTCAATCAATGTCTTTGTTTAGTTTAATTCTTCTTGCAAGTAGAAGGAACAAAGCTTCAGAGTGTCAATACGGTCTGAAGGAAAGCTCCAAGTAATCACAATATGCTTGGGGTTATATACACGTGCTTCACAGAAAAACCTTCATGCCCATATAAGGATTGCAGATACAGGCGCAGTCAAATAACAAATACATTTTGTCATACATTTCAACACGTCACACAACAGTAATGTCAAGGAAACTTCAAGTCTGAGTATCTTTTGATATTTAGCTATTTGTGAGAAACCTTCATCCTTGGGTAAAGACAAAACAAGAATATTACGTATTAACTTATTGTAGCATTTCTCAAGCGAGCTGTGAGTAAAATGTGTCCTCAACAGTAAACAGAATTTTTCCATTACACTTTCCCGTTACAAACATGGAAATGATTGGGTTTTTTTTTTTTTACACACAAGTCTTCCAATTATTATAGACTGCTCAGAAAAAGTCCTTGTCCTTGTCACTACTGGAAGCATCAGGTGGTACCTGAAGCCAAATCAGTTTGCACAGGTAGTCCAGCTCTTTAAGGATGGCTTATTTATACATGCGGTCACAACATGGTTTGCTGTGTCTCCCAGCAAAGTCTAAAGAGCATAGAGGAGATACCAGGTGAGATTCAGGGGGGTTGTCTGGCTTTTGCCTCTCTACTGCACCAGTTGTCACCTTCATTTGCACCAAAGCTTGTTGAACTGATTCACAATCACTTGTGCTTCCTAAATGGACTGATTGATACCCATGAAGTTTAACTGATTCAGTTTTAATCTGTAATGGTTCAGCGTTCCTTTTAATGTTGTTTTTTTAAAGATTTATTTTTGGCCTTTTTTGCCTTTATTGGAGAGATAGGACAGTGGATAAAGATGGAAATCAGGGAGAGTGAGAGTAGGGAATGACATGCGGGAAAGGAGCCACAGGTTAGATTCGCACCTGGGCTGCCCGCATTGAGGACTACAGCCTCCATACATGGGACGCGCACACTAACTAACGCCACAAGCGCCCCTTCCTTTAATGTTTTTGAGCAGTGTATTTACACCTGTTATTTACGAGCTGAAACCAATCCTGATATTGACCTTTATGCATACATATCTGAACTAAAGGTGCAGATCTGCCTCACCCAAAGGAACAGTAGTGGTGAAAATGCTTTTTGTGAACTGATAAAAATAAAGTGTTCAGTCTAAGAATTCATGCAGGAGATAAGTAGAAATTTCTTCTTGCAGGTTTTCAAATGAGTTTGGTCACTAGTAAAGTAAAGGCAATCATGTAAGGTTCAATGGCCACATAAAATGTACGTTGAACATGTGAAAAAGTCCAAAAAATAATGATAAAATATCAGATTTTGTGCATTCAGGGACCTGATCAGGGCTCTACAATAACTTGTAACTGAGGGTGCACCGATAGATTGGCATGTGACCGGCCGGTTTTCAGCCTGCTCGGTCCTGACTAGTGACCGGCCTGTCCTAACGATTATAGCCAATGTTGTGCCGATCAGACTCACGCATGAGCCGTTACATGCCACGCGCACAGCGACACAAACACTTAAATGATACAATCTCAATGTATGGGCGCGTTATTAGTACGTTTAGCCTGATTTGATAAGTAGCCTATCATTTTGCAGGAAATATTATAGATTCATATTCGTAATTAACGGATAGAAACATGATTAAAACTCTTTGCAAACACAAATAGAAACAGTGAAAAGACAGTGTCAGGCAGACTGGCTCAGAATAATCTAAATCAATTGGGAGTTGTCTATGTTAATAGTCCTGCATTGGACACTTGACTTGACTTTTAATGTGTTTGTATGATGTTGTGTGTATTGGCCATGCATCTACTTTGTGTTTTTGATATCTGTTATGTCAATGTTTTTTATTATTTTATTTGTCACTGATGTACGCAGGTCTCTCTTGAAAAAGAGATTCCAAAATCTCAATGAGACTACCTGGTAGAACAAAGGTAGAATAAATAAATAAAATAAAAAACTGTTACATAGTCTACTGAATAGAGAATAAATGTATGAGGCTAATTTTTAGAAGAGAGAAAAATGCAATTGGAGGCCAAATTGTCTGATTATACCTAAAGTTAAACATCTGCATGGATGAAAAGGATTTAAATACACATACAGAAATAATCATTGTGTGTCGGAAGGTCTTGTTGGCTTTTGTAGGTCACATAGAGGCATAGCATTAGCATATACAAAAAGTGAATTTCAGGCCCTGATGATTTGAAGTAAAGTTGCAATGTTGAGTAACTGGGTTCAGCTGTTCATCCACAACTCTGAAGCTCATTTTGAGAAGTAAATGTCTTTCGGAAGTGTCGTCAGGTGTATCTATGACTTTGGATTCTTCAAGCTGAAGGTCTTTATTCTAAGCGAGACTAACATGTCCTAAATAAACCTGTTTTGGATGATGATAGATGAGATGGCTTTTGATATTTCACTCCTTTTAAACAGGAAATATGTGTATTTTCCAAAATCTTGATCTATTCATTTAGGTGTTTGAGTGTTTATCATCTTTAAAAACACACTGAGTTGCTCATGAACCATGTGAATGATGATCTGTAATCTTTTATTCAGACAAGGAAAAATGATACTTGCCTGGAAAAGAAAATGCTAGCACAGCAAAAAGCAAAGGATTTGAGACAGTCACCTTATGGCTGGAGAATGATTTATCTGTTCCCTTCTCATCCAATAGAATGTTAACTGAGAAACTGTGCCATCAGAATTATCACTACAGATTTTTTGTTTTAACCTGTTTCTCATTTGTAGTCATGTCATAGTTGGTTCACATGTTTTTTTTAAATCCCACTCTTAAAGATACAAAGTCCCTTTTTTGGTAATTTAGTAGCCACATTCAAAATGTCAGAAATACAAGGGTTAATGATCAAAGATCTTTTTTTCATGTCGCTTTAAAAAGCTGCACAGAGTCATATTATTAACCAAATGTGATGCAGAACGAGGTTTTGCTATCAAGCCTGAGCATGCAACAGTATTGGCCATGACACCTGTGTCTGTGTGTAGGCCTAACTAGCATGTCGTTAGGCTCCAAATTGCTTTTCCCAATTAGTCAAAACTAGGATTGGTTATTTTTGCACTTGCTGCAATCAACTCAAAGGGAACTCAGTAATTGGGACATTAATTATTTCAGCAAGCATAATTGCTGGTAAAGCTCAATCACACAGTTGCATAATGATGAAATCTATTTTTCCATAAACTGTCAGTAGTGTTGTGGTGTAAGAAACAATACAACACGGTGCAATAAGTGGCCAGACCTACTGCAATCCTTTATTATTCACCCCAGGTGTATATTTATTAAACTCAATTAAAAGGAATAATCAGTCATTTGTTATTTTCCCCATGATATGATTTTATCTTCCAATGTACACACCAAATAAAACAGCTGCTGTATTGTTGTGAGTTTGCAATTTCACCTGTATTTTCTTTTCAAAAAGCTTTACTGAGGCGTTCTTGTTTCTTTTTATTTTTTCTTCAGTGAAGTCGCTTTTGGATACAAAGGTCTTCAGATACAACTCTTCTACACTGCAGGAAACCTGAGCACTCTCTTCAAAGTGAAATACTCCTCGAAAGTCACCGAGATGTTTGATTGTGTGGAGGTAAGAAATGCTTTTCTAAATCCCTTTTTTAGTAGGAATGTCTGGCAACCTGAAACGTGACTTTAAGTGTTCTCACAGGACTGTTTACTATACTTTGAGCATTTTTCTTGAATTATTAGAATGTTGAATATTGCTCTTCCAGTGAATGCAGTATGCTTTAAACATGCACAAGAATCAAGGTGATATGAACTTATTTTAAAATCTCCATCTCTATATCAATCTCAATTGTCACTCATAATCCAGTCAAAGTGTGTGGTGGTGTCTTTATCTGAACAGACCCTGGCCTCTGGCTGTATGTTCTAGTTTGCTCTTGTCATGTTGCTTTGTTTGGGACAGTTCTGTGTGCCAGTCATTGTGCAGTACTGTTGAGCTCACTGGAAACACTCTGCAGGTCAGTACTGAATGAAAACATAGGGACAGGACGGCATCACTAGCTCCTCGTCTGTCGGGCTGTGTGATGTGGACCCAAAATCATATCTCTAGTTCTAGTCTCTAGTTTTCAGCTGAATGGGCGATACATGATATATATTTCAATATTTTTTTCTGTAAATGAATAAAAACAAAGTCAGTTTTAAGTCAAATCTGCATGGGCCCCATTCCAAACGACACACAGGCACTTTTATTGACAGCCTGCTGCACAATGTCAACGTCTGGTACAGAAAGACCAGGAAGTCCCATATTAATACTAGGCTATACTTGTAGCAGACAGGTACATTTGCTCCACTTAATTTACCATGTAATCCGGTGTAGAAGACCCACTTTTACTACCTATTTTTTCTTCTTAAAAGTTGACTGCGTCTTATACACCGATGTGACCAATATACCAGTACACCATCATTACCGCGGGTGCAGCAGCCAACATCCCACACTGTGATCGAAAGACAGTTCAAAACTTTTTATTTTCTCTCAGAGAGACCTTCAAAAACAGAGTGCGATTTATATTCCGGATTTTATGGTAATCAATTATAAGAAAACTAAAGGCAACAAACAACGCCAGGTTGGATGTTTGCTTTACTTTTAATACTAAACTCCTTTGTTTTTGGTACAACATATAGCCTTATAAAACATAGAACATTTGCTTACACCAGATACGTGTGTATTGCATGTTAGCTCCGCTCCGGTAACAACTCTGCGCTCTCTTGTCCGTCAACACCCAAAGACTGCGTTCTCAGAGTAGAACCCGTCAAATACTCCTCTTGACTCTTGAGTCCCAAGACCAAGGACTTCCCACGGTTATTACAGAATCACGAATATGGTATATCACCCTTATAAACACAAACAAACACACATAAGGTCATTGTTCCCAACTGTCAAGAAAGAAGTGTTTTATTTTGAAAATAAACCAGATGTTTTAGTGTTGTTTATGTGTCTGACTTCCTGTCCCGCTCGATCTGCTCTGTGCTAAATTGATGCGAGCTGCTCTGGCATCTGGCAAAAATAGAAGCTTTGCGTATCTGCTGCAGAGGGCTCGGGAGCTGAGGCGCAGCGAAGCCAGTGGAAGCAAACACATCGACTAAAGTAGAAACCTATCAGCTCCACTGCTGTGGAGTCCAAAATCCGATATGTAAATTATGTAAATATCGGATCTGATCCCGATATCAGATCGGATGTGTCCCATCTCTAGGTGAGACATGCAGACTGCAGGCGTAAGTGAGCCGCTGGTATCCTCTGTTCCAGAAAGGTCCAAAGTGCTGCTTTACAAAGTCCCACATGTAGCTCTCTGGATTCAGGAATACAAGCTAACAGTTTACACACCTGGTAACTTGGGATCTCTCATGTTCCCCAGTTTTCATAGAAGTTTCCCACATCTATCGTTTAGACCGGTTGAGCCTCTATCTGCAGACATGTTTCCTCTTGTTTACTTTGTTGTCTCTTTTGAAGCCAGCAGAGCCAAACAGCTGATCAGTGCGCTGCCGGTGGAAGAACACATGTGGGGTGTGTCTAAGTTGTGTTAAAATAAAGGGTTTTGCAGGCAGAAAGTAGAGCGCTGTGAATTTTTCAAGATGGCGTACATGTCATGTACATGTTTTTTTTTTTTTAGCTTAGCTTGTCTTTAAGAGGCATCAGTGAAATATCGTGGAGCAAAATTTCCTGTTTTTTCAATATTTCAAGAAAATACATTTAAATCACGCATTCAAACATTTTCATGCTATCAGCATCTCTAGTAATAATTTTAACGAGTATTATACTTATACTTAGTGTGAATTAGTGTAAAACTAAAAGGCAAAGGTTAAAATGGAACAGGATTTTATGTGTTTACTCAACAGTACATCAATGTACTTTAATAGAAGTCATTATTGACTTAAATTAAATCAAACAGACAAATATCAGTCAGCTCTAATAAGAGGAGGCCTCCATCTTTGTATGAGAGTATGACTGCAATCAATAATTCTTTAAGGGCAATAAAGGCTTCTCTTTTGTGCACAAGTTCAGTTCCCTTAATGTTTCTTCTCTTACTAAAGTAACTCTGAGCCTCTCTGTGTGGTGTCATTATTCCTGTAAAAGATCTCCTGCTTTGTTAGACCTAATCTCAGCCCACCGTGGCCCCCTGTGCCGGTACACTAATCCTTCTCCTCCCTGTCGGAAGAGAGGGATTTTAAAAGGTTCTGTACGTGCGGTCTAACATGAGGTATTGATTTGAGAGGTTTATGTGATTGAATCAGCGGGAGGAGTAATGTGACACGGTTGGACATTTTGTACATATTTTTTTCAGGGATGAATTGCTGCTCAAGTCATTCACAATCAGAAATGTTTGGGTTCAAAATCTTAATCCTTCATTTCAGTTTTAGTGTTGTTCCAGCAGTAGCACTATTTACTGTGTGCAAGTTTCTGCCTTTAGTAATTGCAGAAGATCCACATTTGCATATAAAGAGTAGAGCTGTATTTGGACAGTTCAACTTGTAGCACATTCTCTAAGACCGCACAAAAGGCTGCGACCGGCTTTGAATATTTCCTGGAGCTTTCAATACATCGAACACGTTAAACGAACACAAGTATTAGCCAGGGCCTCTTCTGAGGTCAGATCATTGAACTCTGGGACATCTGTCCTATCCAGACACAGCAGGGGCTCCCTCATTGGACAATGTGGCCTTCAACTGGTAGTACTGGGAGCAGTGGGATAATTTGTAAACTCACCAGGAATTGGTGTTTCTGAGGATGTGCTCAGATTATAAATAAACCCTTTGACAGCGATGGCTTCTTCTAGTTTCACCTCTTCCATCCCTTTGCTCCAAAATAAAAAATAAAGGCGAAGCCATGGCAACCAATCCAGTGTTTTTAAACGTAAAGAGAGCCATTAGACTATTTTGGAAGATAGTTTGAAGCTGATATTCAAACTGAAATGTGATGGCTGCTGGCTTAGTGTCTGTGGGCCACTGCTTGGTGTGCAGTGTTGACCCCTGAGTGTTCACCTTGTTAAGGGTTTGAGTGCAGCTGGTGTAGAGGTAGAGAGCAGCAGAGTTCAGGCTACTCTCTGAAGGGTGTTTGTCTCTGAGTGCGTGTGGACGGTCGGGGTGCGGTGCAGCTGCTGAGAGAAGAGGGATAGAGACAGAGACGAGGGGAGGCATAGATGGAGTTTATGCAGCTGCAATGTCAATACGAGACTGTTGTTATATAAAAATCCTTACTTTTTTAAGACAAACTAAAATGCTAAATTTCTCTTAAAGAAAACGATTGATGTCCGAGCATGACTTTTTGTACATGTGAGCTGGAAATGTTGCTTTTGTTATTTTTTCTCTCACCTTCAAAAGCAATATGGTTGTGTTTATGTGCTTTAACATTATATTTAAAGTTGATAATAAGTTCAAACTAAATCAATGATTTGGATTTGTAAAAGGGTCTTTGCTGTAAATGAAACAGATGAAATAATGCCAGCACAACAAATTAGATAGTTTATACCCTCTTTGTGCTTATTGTTAGAAATCAAAGACATTAACAAAATGTTCTAAAGGTGCCTTGTTAAGTTACATTCATGACAAACTAAGGCATCTATTCTGGAAGGCTGTGCAATTTAGTGTCTAGTGTGCAGGAGAGTGGCCGGGATAAAGAGACGTGTTTGTCCATGGCCTTTTAAGTATGCTCCTTGTTCCTTAGAAATGTGGCCGAACAATTACAATGGTTAAGAGGCATTCAGCTGCAGGTGCATTACTTCCAGTTAGATATTAGCTGATGTCTGAAAGGGTGGGGAATTAGCAGCATGTTGTATTAGCCTTTTGTAGTGCATTTTGCTCAGACCTTCTTAATTTCCCCGTTTTCAATGCCGAGCAGCAAGGGTCTCTTTGCTGAAATAATGCCCATCACACATGTAAATGGTGTGAAAGGGCTGCTTAGCAAAGTGTTCTCATGTCAATCCTTGTGGAAATGGATACAATGCAAACATTACAGCTGAACTAACCACAGGTTGCACTGAGTAAAAAGTCCAAGGGTAGGGCCCCTTTGTCTCGTGTGCTCTTTGAAAAAAAATGCGAGGGCAAATTCATTTGATTGGGTTCACTTGGCGGGATTAGAGGAGAGGCCTCTATTATGGATGCTCAAAGGTTTGTTAAGTTGAGATCAATTCATAAGATTTAATTTCCCAGTGAGAAGCAGAAATGCGTTTTATTGTGGCAACTTCATCACATATTCATGGTTTAACATAAGTAGTAAATGTACTGATTTAAGTGGTCTTTTCACCGGAAAAGGGGGGGTGGCGGGTGGGGGTTGCCGCTGTGGTTTCTGCTCAGCTCACAGTTTTAATTGCCTAATGGTTTTCTTTCATTGGCACAAAACATGTATGCTTCCAGTCCTAATTTCTAGATTTTTTTCTCTTTATTCACTCTCATACAGTCCTGTCGCTTTTAGAAACAGAACTTTGCAACTAACATAAAAACAGTTTTCAAAACAATTAATATTTCAGGATTTTCAATAATTAGAAAATTCAGAGCTGGTCATATTTATGCAAATATCTGCTCAAATGTTCTAGATCACTTTTTACATTACTAAATTCTTACACTGTATGTTGTTTCATTCAGTCTGACGATATTGAAGGGAAGATCCGGGAAATCGTTCCTGCTGGGTTCACCTGCAACACTGACGACTTCATTTCACTGCTGGAGAAGGAGGCCAATTTCAAGCCCTTCGGCACCCTGCTTCACACGTACACGGTCCACAGCGAGGAGGCTGGAGAACTCACTTACCAGATCCACAAGGTACAAACTCACACACCGCCTTAGCGGACAATCCAGGAAGGCTTTTTTTTAATCTTTTATTTCAGTTTTTAACTTGTTATTATATTTTTTTCTTTTAACTCTCTTGAGCTAAAGGAAGGCACAAGATACAACTTTAAACCATATCAGAAATGTATTTCTGCTGTATTTTTGCGACCCAGGCTGACATCACCTGCCCAGGATTCCAAGAGTACCACGAGCGCCTGCAGACCTTCCTCATGTGGTTCATAGAGACTGCCAGCTTCATCGATGCAGACGACGATCGCTGGGACTTCTTTCTGGTGTGAGTGCTTCTCTTAATTGACATCAAACCCCCCCTCCAACCCCACCCTCCCTGCCCACCCCTAACCTAAAGCCTTTATTGAGTCATTGAAAAACAAAGCCCCCCTTTGTGGCGTTTGTGACCAATTACCAGGCCAGTTTGATTATATTTCTCCCCATAGGAGAATTGTTGATCAGGCAAGAGCTTCCTTTGTGGCCAAAGCCCTTTTCAGTTTTTTTCAGGGGCAAGAGCTGAATTGAATACTGTTGTCTTTTGAAACACTGAACAATGTCTTAACAGTAAAAAGAGCCTCTGCCAGTGTTTTCTTTACCCTGGCAACTATTAATACTGACAATGGGCAAAATGGACTGAAGTGATTTTGAGGAGCTCAGACCCTCCTCCAACCCCTTCTCTTCCTCTAAGTTGCAGTACTCCAATTAAGTGCATAATGTATTCAGGTTGTAGCAGGTGTACCAATCGGGGCCTGGCTGCTCTAACATGCTGACATCGGGGGGGTGAAGGGTGGGCACAAGAACAGAGGGGCGAAAATGGACACTGCATGGGAGTGTGCCTGTAATTGACCTGTTTGCCTTTGTGTTTTATCTGCAGATTTGAAAAGTACAATAAGGATGGGGAGACTCTCTACGCAACTGTTGGCTACATGACAGTTTATAATTACTACGTGTACCCAGACAAAACCCGGCCACGTGTAAGGTAATTGCTGGGGCAGCACGTGCCTTCCCATTCTTTTGTATGGAAAAAAAAGGAGTGGAAAATTATACATTTCTTTATCCTCTTCCCAAAGAGCCCAAATTATGGGCTTATATAGCCAACCATTCATCCAGATTTTGTTTCATTACCAAACCAGGGTGATCCGTATCTGAAAACAACTTTAGAGATAAGCTTTTGATGTGGTTTGATTTGTTACACTGATGGATCTGGGGAACTATCTATTATTTCCTGCTTTGAAAAAAAATAGATTTTTTTTAGTTTCATCTCAGATGCCATGCAAATTATGATTATGACGAAGTTTGAACAACAGGTTTCTTTGTGTTTTTGCATGTATGTCTTCACTCTTCCTAAACAGCCAAATGTTGATCCTGCCTCCATTCCAAGGAGAGGGTCACGGAGCTCAGCTTCTGGAGGCAGTTCACAGGTTTTACTGCAGCCTGCCCAAAGTGCAAGACATTACAGGTGAGCTTCTGAAGTACTTTAGTTTAATTATTTATATTTCCAGATATTATCTTTTCATTTAGGATTGATATGATGACCACAAATATTTTAAAGGACTTTTTTCTTAACAGTTGATCCATGGGGGCGAGGGGTTCATTTTAAGATCTGGTATGAATACCAGAATGTGCCGCAGCTCTGTTCAAACTCTTTGGATTGAAATTGTTGCTTTACAAGATGACAGAGGATGAATACTTCAGGTGGAATATAGCTGCTTACTGTACGTCACGCTTTAGGTAAAAAAGTGATATATGTCAGTTTTAGCAAAAAAAATGTGGTCCCCAAATCCCTGCCCTGCTCCTTCCCCTGATTTAAAAAAACAAACTATGAGCTACATACCTCTAACTTGTTTTGATTATGTTTAATATATGTCTGATATTCCTGGTCTGTGTGTTGTTTTGTTCACAGCTGAAGACCCGTCTGAAAACTATGTGAAGCTCAGAGACTACGTGCTGGTCAAGCTTTGTCAAGGCATGCCCTCCTTCGCAGAAGACAAGCTGCATCTGGGTTTCTCCGCTGACATGGTCAAAGAGTCGCAGGACAAGTTGAAAATAAACAAGGTGTTGTATGACTCTGTCATGTTCTGTGTTCAAATCAAAGCTTTGACTTTACAATTCAGAAAACTCTGAGATGAAGTTTTCATATTCCATGTTTATCAGCCAGCAGACCAAAATATTCCTAAACCTAAATGTAAAATATTGAGCTTGTTTGTGACCTGAGATTTGACTTTTTACAATTTGGAGGAGTGTGAAGTTAGCAAGCCTTCAGGGTAACAAAATAAAAATATTTTACCAGGTCTGTTTCAGGAAGAAGAAGCTTTCACTTTGTTTTATATAAAAGGAGTTCATAACAGAATTTCTTCAACGATGTCATTGTGCTATAACCATGCCTGTTAAGGATTGTAAAAAAGGTTTTTCTATGTACTCTATTTCTTCCACACTGAGTAACTTTCTGTTTTTGTTGGCATTTTGTGAAATAGGAAGATAAAGTTCTAACTTCACTTTGTATACTAAAGTTGTCTCAAGTCATGTTCAAATCTCCAAACAATTTCAAACTCCCATCAGCATGATGTTTTGCTGTTTACACTTATTCTGAATGATTTGATTTGGTTTCACGTAGCTGGTTATCAGAGTATGCTTGGCACACTTAGAAAAACAATAAGTACAATCCTCTCCCTTTATTTTTTCTTCTTACAGAAACATGCAAGGCGAGTGTATGAAATCCTGCGTCTGAGAGCAACAGACATGAGTGATGAAGAGAAGGCGAGAGCGTACCGTCTGGAGGTGAAGAAGAGGTTATTTGGACCATATAGGGTGAGTTATAAATCGGCCTCTGAGCAGTTTGCCTTGCGTGTCTGTGTGGAGTGGGTCAAATGGTGGATGCAGAATGACATCCTGAGTGATTGATTTTCTTTTATTTATTCAGACATAAAAACTGAATGTCAGTCAACTTGTCTCTGTTGCTGTAAAACAAAAATGTCTTGTGTGCAGTCTTCTACCTTTTGTGAGCCTAACATTACAACTGTTCACTGCAGGAAGCAAAGTGGCCCATGTGTGGCACACACTTGATCGGCTTACAGCTCCACATTGTCACTGTTTATTATGTTACCTTTTAAAACAGCAGAAAAAAAATTGATCTTCAGTTCATTGAAAATTGATAGATAACTAGAAGCGTATTGTTGCAGTCACAATAGGACGCACCAGGCGTCTGTGGTTTCTGCTGCTGCTGGAGCTTTTTTCTATTCAGACACATGTCATTGGACAGGATTTGCATTTCTTTGGGAGAAATAATTTTCATCAAAGTGTGTTTGAAGAAAAAAAGCTGCTGCTATTCAGAGTTCTGTCGCTTTTCTGCTGCAGAACTTTTTTGAAATTCAACCCTTTTTATCTTCTGTTTTATATGCAAGTTTTGATTCAGTTTCAGTCTAACAATCCAAACCCCGGTGTGCAGAATATCATAAGCTCCTCTGGATTGTGCTGTTCCAGACTCGACAGTGGGAAATACTGTGTTGATCTACATGCACAGACATAAAACCCTGTATCCTGTTTGCTCGTGACATTTAATGTTTGAGCCGCTCACTGAGACTTTACATACCATCCATTAGAGAATTCTCTGTCAGCAGGGTAACCACATGTCTGGAAAAAAAGGCATAATCTGACATGGAAAAGACCTATGTGGTGAGGCGGGAAGTAGGAATTCCTTGAGAGAGTGGCAGGGAAAGATCTGGTGGCCAGATGCAGAGTGGTTTTTCCTTCCCTCAGGAGATTTAGCATGTAGTTAGCTGAATGGCAGAAGCCTTGCTCTGCGTATGTTAGGGGGATTACGAGTTTCTGCTCTTACCCTCAATTCCCCTAGGACCATGTCTGCATTTATATGCGTGCAGGATTTTTTAAGCAGCTGATTGTAGTCGCCTAAGGGAACGAGAGTTTTGTTTGTCCATGTAAAAAAAAAAAAAAAAAAGTTTAGGCACTGTGATCTCATTGCACTATTGACGCTCTGCAATTCTCATATTACTGACAAATCCTCCAAAAAGGACAATACCATCATATGGTACCTACTACAAAGTATTTCACATGTTGCCATAGCCTGATTTGGCTTAATCTTCTGTCTTATAGCCATTTAATGTCAAACATAAACAACTGTTAAAAACCCACATTTTCAGCCAGAGCCTCCAGGCAGTATGCACTTTATCCCTCTTTGACACCAGCTGATAAATGATTGCAATGGAAGACCTCTTTGTCTAATATTACTTCTATATCTAAAGTAAATGCAAACAGGGTCATAGAAATGAAACACATGTGGGTCTGACACTTGAATGTGCATACCAAAATGAACAATATCATTTAATGTAACTTACTTGTAGCATTCATTTCTTGCTTTTTGAGCCACAAAAATTATATAATTAGCTAGAAAGGCAAACAAAGTAATTTGAGAGGAGGACAGGCAAAAAAAGGTTTAACACAACACAAATATATCTGACTGTACATTCAAATGAAATCCAGAGGCAGCGGTTCAGAAGTCACAGAATGTAAAAGTTCCAGGATATCCATTTTGATCCATATTAATATAGCTTATTAACTCTTTGATAATGATTTCCCCTTCAGACAGTACCTAAATGTTGATGACAAAACATACCTGGTTACTTAAAGATTCTGTTATGAGTTGTTAAGCAGGTTATGAAACAGACTGAGACTAATACTGTTTCCTCTGTATGAGCTACAAAGCAAATCAGACCGTCAGGAAGAAGATTGACTTTATCTATATTCTGATTATTAAACCTGCCAGCGACTAGATGTAAGATAAAGTGTTTAACAGCAACAGATCAAAATCAACAGAATGTAAGTTCCTGTGTGTTTGGAGTAAGCGAGCAGACTGATTCATCTCCTCACCTGTGTGTGTGTCTGTCTGTGCTGTCAATGTCATGCAGAAGAATCAGAGGGAGCTGGCAAAGATGAAGAAGTGCCTGCGGCCGGAGGAGCTGGTGTCCCACATGGGTCAGATGGACACTCAGACGCAGCACGAGGAGCTGGAGAAGAGCTATCAGGTTGCTTTGGAAGACTACAGGCGAATCATTGAGAGGCTTGCGTCGCAGGCCTGATCAGACTGTGAGCCCACCCCTCTCACCAGTACAGGTGGTCTGCTCTGTTTGTACAAAGTCCACATCACCACAGACTTTAGCTGCAGCTAAGAAGAAACTCTCCTGATGTAACAAAAATCACATTTTGAGTAGAAACGTGTTTCAGATGTATTGTGGCTGAGACAGGTGTGTCAGTGACAGGTCCAGCTGATGTTCACACGGTAGAGGAGCATGTTGCAGCTGGAGGGTGAGACTTCTGTTTGTCCCACATGTTTCATCACTTTGTGTGAGATTTACTGATATGAAATACTTCACAAGGTGATAAGACGCTCCCACTGCCCCGCAGAGAAACCCTGCTTCTTTTCCATCATAGACATTTTTTTATGATCTTTGTCAAAACAATTCCCAATGTGTGTTTTCAAGCACTTCATACAGACAATAAAACTTGGTTTTGTATATTGCTCAAATGGTTTGAGTTTCATTGTAGAGAAGAAAATAAAACATCTCAGTCAGTTAGGTTGCACTTGAGCATTCAAAATCCTGTGTTTAATTTGGAAAAATACAAATGCTAAACAATAGAAAGATTTAAAAAATGTAAAAAAAAAAAAAAAAAAGAGCCATGAAATACAACATGAATTAAATACTAACACCTACATACAACTATGTAAACTTTCCAAGCTACATTCCCTTTTACATGCTTATAGCTGGGATAGGAAACTTAGGCATAAACATTCCTAACTTACTGCAGGACAAGTCAAAGAACCAGCACTGTGTAAAGGAGAGCAGCCTGTCTTTGTTGCTGTTTACTTCATCTATCTTTTTCCACCTGCCATCCTGTGCAGCTAGCTTGTAAGTTTTGGCAATGGAAAACTCTGCTAATGCTCAACAAGAGCCCCGAGGTGAGTATGTTAACAGTTAAGCCTTGCAATGAAAAGCCTACCCTAGTTAAAAGTGAACTACTCTGCACTGTTGTCATGTTTAAGCTCATAGTAGACAGTAAAAAGCAAAGCTAGGAGTGTACTGCTATCTTTGTAGTTTTCATAAAGTTGAATTCTTCTCAGTGATGATGTTAGCGTGTAGCTGTTCAGCAGGTGTAATGTTTCTCACCGTAATACAGCATATAAACAAACAGAAATTACTGATTGGGATGTTCTGTTTTAAATGTATGTTTTTATTGTATTGTTAACTATTGGACACTAATGGGAATATTAACTTTACTGTATGATGGCGATAGATTTAAGGCCATTGGGATACATTTTTTTTTACACTTGTAACGTCTACACCAAATGACATGTGAATCTATCCAGAAGGTCACAAACCATTCAAGCTAAAAAAGTCATCCACATAATAGTGATCCAGGGAGAACATTTAGCTTGACTCTGCTTTATTTTGGGCACAGATTTCTGCACTGAATATCAGATTAATACATCCGATAGTTGTTTAGTTATTTTTATTCTTCTTATTTAAACCATATGTTGCAAAGTGGAGATGATACTAGAGAAAAACCAAGATGATAAACAGAGTTGTTAGAATGCAAACTAAATAAACAAGGATTGTGTTAATGCTTTGATACTTCACTGTATACATACATAGAAAGGAAAGGACACCATTTAAGAACTATTTCGCTTGTTGGGACTTTTAATGTCTGTACTACATTTTATGACAAACAACAAATAGTTGTTGGGATATATTCGTGTCAGAGCCATGTATCATGCAACTGCTAACCTGGCCAGAAATGATCAAATTGGATACAGCAGAACAGGAGATAATTTTATCCATGTCATTTTTTCATCCTTGCCATGTGCCTACATACCCCACAATGCATCGTAGCCGCAAATAATTTGTTTAGAAGATTGGGTCGTGTATGCTAGTATCGGCTGTTACAAGCATCCAGCAGAGGTAAGGGGCTTCAGTGGTCTTACTTGAACCTTTTTTATTGATTTATTGAGCCGGTAGTCGTTGAGAATTTCCCTCTGGAGTGACAAAACAAATGTTTATTTGATCAATCCCCTCGTCTTTTCATCCCAAAACGTTTAAAAAACGATCGATTTTTTAGCAGATTCACTCTGGTCTGTGGCTTCTCCCAGTAAGTCTTAGTAGCTACTGCTGAAAATCTGTTACTGCCGACCAATCTACTTCAGAAAAGCCTGTGGTATATCAGAATCATAGAGAAGGTAACCACACATTAAGGGATTCTGGGTTGTTGTAGCTATCTTCCAGTTCTTCCCACCCAGGGGGTCAGCCCTATGTTCCCACAGTTCCCATATTTCTAGATTTTTCTCAAAATTAAACTATGTTCCCACATTTCTAGGATATTTTCAAAATTAGGTCTTGTGTTCCTACATTTCCCTTCAATTTAAGCCTTCCTTAAAGTTTCCTCCATGAGCCTATGACACCTCCAGAGGGCTGGAAAGTGACTCCAAGCATCCCAGGAGCACCCCCCCCCCCCTTCTCTATGCCAACCCGGCTTTCCAGAGGTATTGATGCACTGCAAACTATGGTTTGCGTCCAGTTGCTGCGCTTCATTCGACTGATCTGACCTGAAGCTAGTTAATGCGAGGCCTCTGGGCTACTTAGTTTAGTTAGTTTATTTAAAAGGACAATGTGCACTTACATTAAATGTTTGGGCGCACCAGATTTAGCTAAAAGCTACATTCCATCTGTAGTCCATTGCTACTGGATAATAGGTTGGGTGTTATTGGCTACCAAATTGGGAGAAAGGGGGATAAAATCTGATACAAATTTATGAAGAAGGAAATGTGGGAACATAGGGCTTCTGGGAACATAGGGCTTCTGGGAACATAGGGCCTAATTTTGGAAAAAAATCTTAGAAATGTGGGAACATAGGCACGCTCCCCTTCCCAGCATCACCTTCCATGATGTCAACAACAAATGTACGACAGTGGGCTAACTAGATTAATGGAATCATTAACTAAGTCTTAACTTCATTTAGTCTAGGCCTGCAAAGTCACCCAGCACATATTTCAATAGCACACATCATGCAACAGCTTTTCCTTAAACTCATTTAGATGTTTTTCCAGTTCTTGGTTTTTCCATTGTAAATATTATATAGAACTTTTTTTCCATATAGAATGCAGAATTGATTTCATCCTCTTCCCTGCTTTTTTCTTTTCTCAATGAGGAAATTAGAATTATTGCTGAAAGTCATGATGTTGCATTAAAAATGTCATTTCATACATTTGTTTATTCTGCTTTAAGACAGAGAAGTAGGCTGTCTATTTTAAAAGACTGAAGGTACTTCCTACTTGTTCACATGCAGTGTGAACGGTAGGGGATGATCTGAACAGGTCCCAGATCAGCTGTGATCCGTTTCACCACTAGTTACAAGCTATAGATATTCATGCTAGGTCCATGCTATAGATTTAAAAAATAACCTGACTAAAGCATTTTCCAATAGTTGGTTGATATATGAAACCATTGAAGGGATGTAATTCTGTCGACGGCTCTCGTCTCTTCAGGCTAATGCAACTTCTGATTGCTGCTGATGTTGAGTGTTACACTAATGAGTATTATGCTTTTCAATTGAAAACCTTTGTGTCACTGTACTGCCCCCGCTTATGTAGATCACTGTGATGAATACCCATCATACTTTATGATACTTTAGCACATTGTCACTAAATGAAGGCTGCCAGGTCAATTTTCAATTTTTCCCCCTCTCCACATGAAACAAGACAAAACCTTGGAACCCTTCACATCTCAAATTCTGATTGATTGAATCCACTCGTGGCCACAAGGGGCCTCATCTCACTGTAGTTTTTCTCTGCTTTTTTCTGCTGTGAGTGCACATTTTCACACTGCAGTGCACGAGCTCAGCCAACTGGCCCGCTAATGGGGGAAGTGGCATAATGGTTTAGTAGGCATGTGCTGTCTCATTAATTCCTTCTGTAATACATGTCTGTTTGATACATGTGGTGCACTATGATGACAGATAAAGGTGAACGTGTGGACGATTTGCAGGCCTCTGTTTGGTTGCCAGGAGGTGGTGAAACCCCCTTTTGCCCCCCTCAGACCACACAGTTGAGTTTACAGAAGTGTAATTATCCCCCACCCACTACACACACACACACACACACACACATACACACACACACTAAGTCTACCCTGGGCCCTCATGTCCTATTGCACCTGTCTGCAAATACACTGGCGTTAGACTAAAACAGTACCTGAAAGATACAAATATTTGACCTTATTCCCCGTGTGCACGTCTTTCTGAGGTCAATCTAAAGGCACAAACTGAAACGCATTAGTCTTGTGACAAACACAGAAAGCTTACTGATAGTGAAGCTCCATATTAACCTCAAGGATATGAGAGGATTATATCAACCCTCTCATGTTGTATTTACCAAAATGTTGACTCCTAAACTTTAAAACCCTCTGAATGAATAAAAATTGTAAGCTTACCTGAAACTTCTTTCTACTATTCCTTATGTTGTTCCTCCTTAATAATCACATACCCTCGATTCAGTGCAAACGGTTCACTCATGATTAGATCTTTGACAACTCAAATCAGTAAGAATTGATACAAATGTATTTTGCAACGACTTTGTTGATCTATTATTTTTCTGAACATGTTAAGATACGTTAATACAATAAGTTGGTAAAACAGTAAATATGCCTAAATGACTGAAAATGTCTTCAGTAGAATAAATCACTTCAAGGTTTTGGAGAGTACATTTGTGTGTTAAAATTGTTCTCTTTTCCAGTGGCTGTAGAAGGATGTATATTTTTAAAAACTGTTCAAGTGTGCAGGTTTATATGTATGTATAAAAAGCTACATCAAGGCTGTGAAGTGAAATATATTCAGAGTGTCTATTTTGGCTTATTCCCCCCTTTCTGCAGTCGATCAGCCCATTCAACATGCGGTGAATTGAAATCCAAAGAAGGCGGCGCACTTTCTTCTGCAGTCGAAGCTATTACAGTGGTTCCAGCAGTGGGCCTTCAGTCGCTGGGCTTTTGTAGCACGGACCCAGTCTGTCTATTATGTTGTTTCAGAGTGGAGATGTGGGAGGTTGATTTATGTCTGAAACTGTCATCGGTTTCAATCTCCTCTCTCTCACTTTTCATTTTTCCACATGAAGAAAAAGGGGGAGAGAAACTTCCATTAATGTTCCCTCTCTCTTTTCCCTATCATGTCTGAGCACCATGCAAAAATAATTGTTCTGTTAAAGCAGGCGGAGAGGATTAATGCCATTATTCTGTGAAGTGACAACAACAGTATCATGCTTGACTTGAATATTTAGTTTCACCTGTTGGCATTCCTGCTACTGTTACATTACGGCGCCTCCACATCTCTCCAGTGAGGGCAGACAGTCAGGGAGTTTTGGACCAGAGCCCAGCCACTGAGGGACCTGCTGAACATGATACCTGTGTGGAGGAGCTCCGACGTCTTAGCCGCTAGGTTCCCAGGAGAGAGAGAGAGAGAGCCAGGCAGAAAAGTAAGAGTCCTCTACCACCCCTCCCCTCCCACCATCACTGCTTTTCTTATCATGTTCCCCTTTTCTTTTGTGCTTCTTCATTACCCCCCGAGGCTCCTGAGCCCCCTCTTCAGCGTCAGTGAACCTGGCCCAGTCCCCTTTTCTCTGCTAAATGAGTTCTCTTTAAGATAATGTTTGATGTGCTGACAGCCAGGGCCAAAACAGTGTAAGAGAAACCGACTTTGACATCTTTTAATTGTGCGTCAGAAAAGCAAAGATTGTGCTTCCTTGGACTGCTTTCAGATCATGCTGCTGATATGGTAATTTGCTCGACTGAAGGATGTGATGAAAGTGGCGCTGTTGATAGTTTAGAAGAGTCCCTTGAGTCCGGTCTGCTGGTTCCCCCTGCTCCATAAACATGACTCCTCTTAAATGCACATGTAAACAGCATGTTAGTCAATCTCTGTTTAGTGTCTGCAATTATGAAAGAAAATGGACCAATCGGAAAAGGATTCATTTTCACACAAACGTCTCAGATCTCCAATAAATAGTGTTCATCCTGGTTTAAAATAAAGGGTAGATGTGTGTGAAATAAATGAATGAATGAGCATGACATGTTTTTTTCCCCTCCTTTTTGTAATATTCATGGTAATAGATTTCCATCTGTGCACAACCAGAGCTTGTATCTATGATTATTTAGGATCATGCTGCACTTTAAATGGAGCGTGTTTCTGAGCTGGATTTCTATTCATATGACGCAAAAAAAAAAAAAAAAAGATCACGTAGTGTACCTAAAGCTTTGGGAACTTCTATCTTGATTGACAGAGAATGAACAGCAGCATGACAAGACTTGTTATCTCTGTCACAAGTGATGCATGTTTGTAGACATAATCCTTTACTTAATGGCAGCCAGATAAAGACAAATGCTGCTTATTGAAACTGATTTTTTCTTTCAGCTGTTCTCTTTTTAAATCGCCTTGAACAACCTTCTGCTTTCGGAGCCTTTAAACTTTGAATAATCATCAATGACTGGAACCTGCTGTGGCATTTGGTTTTCATTTACTCCATGTGCAGCACTAAAATATGACACAACAACATTTCCTGGTAAGTTAAGCTGTTTGCTGAAAAGCCATGGAGGTTTTCAATGTGTTCTTTAAATAAAAAAAAATGAGCTGAATTATTATTAGGTGAAAGTGCAGGAAACATTCATGTGTCAACGTGCTGCACTGCATGGCGGGTTTCATTGTGAACTAAGAGATCAACAGAAAACATTAACAGTGGGCTTTTTGTTTTGATCCGCACATGAATGGCCTCCTTGATTTTGCAGATTTTTTTTCTCTGTTCTGCCGGCCCTGCCTTCATATTAATCTCTTAAACGAGCCGTGTTGTTGGAGTTGGGTGAACATGGGGTGCTTTTTCTAGATGTCGTTTTCTAATTAAAACTGTCCCATTAGGCTGTAATTGGGGCTATCTGTGGCTGGGGACGGGGCTGTATAGGGGAGGGGGGAGCAAGAAGTCAGACCAAGATGGTATCAGGGCGAGGAGACAGGAAGCCTCTGTGTAATCTTGTCAGGTTGGAGATCGGGGCTGCGATGGAGCTGACCGCACTGAGCTGTACTTGGCTGCTGCTGTTCAACTGTAACATCAGACGGATCAGAAGAACTCCTTTTGTAGTTTCTACAGGATCCTTGATTTTTACATGTTGGTGTTTATATAATTTAATAAAGTAAACTGCAAAGTGTTACTATGGGATCAATACAAACAATCAGAATCTGAAGGGTTATGTGGTTAATGTCAACACTCAGAGTTAAAAGCAAAGTGCAGGTTGCTAAAAAATAACATCAGTAAAAGCTAAACATGTCAAGAAAGCCTCGTCTTCTGCACAACAAAAGTCCGGTCTGATTTTGTGCAATTTGAAACAAATGTTTTCAGTTTCATCTTCTGCCCCCAGAATCACAAGGATTGATTCAAATATTCCTCTGCTCCAGGGTCAACAGACAAGGAACATTATCTTTTTTTATACTGAACAGTTGAAGTATTACATGCAGGCTAAAAAAAACTTTTCGGCTTGTGACAAACTCAGAAATCAAGCGAAGCCCACTCAGAAAGAATGAAACAAATTCACATGGGAGAGTATTCTGACTGCAGCCACACAGTTACAGATGTTGTGCTGGTAGCGATGTATGTGACCTACAACAGAAAGAGAAACGCTCGGTAACCCTTAACCGTACACAAGTATCTGGGGGATAGTGAGAAGACTGCTTTTGAAAATTACACGTGTCAATCACGATACGATAAAAAAAAAAGCACTCCCAGGACCCCCGGTCTGAAACGCTTCAAAGCTCGGTATTTTCCCGCCGCATCGAGCTCTCTGAGTAAATAGGAATGCTCGCACACAGACACACACACACTGACATTTGCCAGATGCTCAGTGCTAATTAGGGCCAAGTATTCCCCCTCATACGGAGCGTGTGAGAAACCATAAGTGCACCGCCAGCCGCCCTGTAAGACCTGACTCGGGTCAGACTTTCGTGTTTGGACTCTGAATGTTTGATTATAATCATGTTGTTTTTAATTTTCATGCAAAAAAAAGAAGCATGGATGAAAGTTTTCTTTGATGTAATTCATAGTTTGGGACAAAAATGTGTGTTAATTTGTAACACAAATAAACAAGTTGCAGAGTGTTTTAAGAAATATTTGTCTGCTTAGCTCAGTTGGATACATACAGATGTGCTTATCCATTGAGGATACCTTCATTCAGTTCAGTGCTGCCTGTGTTTTACATTTCTGTCTTTACATTTCATCTTCATGTTTGTCATTCATCATCCTACCTACAAGCTTCCAAAAACCTGTTCTTTCCTCCTGCATGATATTACACTCCTCCACCCCCCAAATGGTGCTGCTGGGGCACTAAGCAGGAAGTCAAAGCTCCAGCCTTCCATCCTCCGACCCCCCTCCTCACTCTGCTCTCCCAGGCTGCAGCGTGGCTCGGTGTCCTGGCTCCTGTCCAGGTTTTGTGTGCTGTGGTGGGGAGGGTCACGGTTTGCGTCTGACCCCGGGGCCTGCACGTTGGATGTTGTTATTATTAGTGCTCCGTGCCCCTACCCCCCACCCCCTGGGCAGGCAGTCCCCAAAGCAGGGGGAACTGCCCAGGCTCTGGAGAGGCTCTGGACCTGGAGAACAGCTGTGCAGGTTAGAGCTGCTGGGGCCCCCCACTGTCCCCTGGGAGCACCGCTGCACCGGCCCCGTCAGGAGGTACAACTGTTTTTTATTCAGACTCACTGCACCACCTCATGAGAGACGCCTGCAGGACAGAGTCAACTGTTAAAGGCGCAGGGTATGTGCATGAGAAGTTATGGCTAAGCTTTTAAACTTTCCCTCCAGAGTAGAGTTGTTCTAACACTAATAACATGTCTTCAATGCCTCTGATTCAGACTTACATGTAGAATCAGGTTACTCCAAGTACTCCAGCCACTTTATCAATCCTGTCTTGTTATTTAGTAGCCCCCTCAACATTCTACTTATACAACACATTTTCTTCTAAACAGTAGCTGACACAGCAATAATATATACTTTTTGTCTTTCACTGGCATCAACTGTTTCAAAGTGGCAAAGAGGAACTGGTTTGAGGTAACTCGTGTGACAATAACACAATCCAAAAAGCAGTGCTAGAGAAGAGTGTAACATTAGTCAAGTCTATCAAAATAATATATCATTTACTTTTCTCTCATCACTTATTTTTAACATTGTGTTAAACTTTAAATAAAGATGACAAAAGACACTAATCATATATCCCATCTACATGGTACAAAGGGTTAACCCTAACCCTACCACCAAAACCATTTGAATATTCTTTTAACACCACAGGTATCAGACTGATATTCTGTACTTAAGTCTAGGTATCAAAATCAGTTTTGCAAACCAAAAATAAATGCTTTAAGACCGTCTCTACTCATAATTAAGTCAATATATACTGTGAGGAATACAAATCTAAATTTTTCAGTCTTAAACTATTTGCGTTTCCCTTCTATCTTTTGGGAGTAGTAGACCACCAGTTACCAACCTTGTGAGCCCTTATAATAAATAAGACTGAAAGCAGGACCGCTATTCCCGAGTCATTCACTAAGGTATACATGTTGGTTTTGAACAAATCTTATAACAGAAGCAAATCGACACAAAACATTAGTTGGGATAATTATAGTAAACTACTGTGAGCCGTTTTGACTATAGAGTGGATGGCATTGTGGCCATATTGAAATTGTTTCTTATTTTAGCATCAATATGTTTTTAATAATACATACAAATCTTTGTTTTGAAAGCGTTTTTTACACAGTATGTATTGATATTGTGATATAAATCCGGATATGCCCTGAAATGTTTTTTTTATTTATATCATCCAATCCATTCTGCTAGTTGAACATTTTAAGCTTCCCTTAGCTATATCAGTGTTTTATCTTGTAACAGGTGCCTCTCCGTGTGGGTGTTTATAAATGTGTTTGTGGATGTTTCTCTGTATTGTATGTTTGCTGTACAACTTCTCTGCCTTTGCCATTAGTTGCTTTGTGAATGAATCGCAGTCAGAGGAGGGCAAAGGGTATTTAAAAGCCTACCCTACCTCTCTCTACCATCTTAATTCTGCCTATTCTTGGCAGTTCTGGAGGGGGGGCTTTTAACTGTGTAAATAGCTCTGGAAATTGCGTGTGGCCTTTGACTGTCTCTGTAATTGCGAGACTCTTGCAGTATTTTGCTTGGCAGTCTGAGAGGTTAACCCCTGAGGGCTTGGGGCCTGGAGCTCTCCGTCTGACTGGCAGAGGGCTCCTCAAAGCTCCACTTGTTCACCTCCCAGCCCAGGCAGCTTTAAGCCGCCGCTGATCCTCTTCTGGATGAGAGAGAGAGAGAAAGAGAGAGAGAGGGAGGGAGGCTGGTGCATTCATCAGTTGCTGAGATGCTGCAGGGTAAAGCTTTGAGTACAACAGGGCAACATGGACACACCCAGCTCTTCCTCTTTGCACCTGGGCAGTCAGTGGCGGTCGCAGCTTTGTCACCTCTGAAAGAGAGCGCCAGAAATAAACTCAGGTTTTAGCTGTTATTGAAGTGCTGCTGCAGAATACTGGTAATATTATTTGTACCAAAACAAAATTCCATACCTCTAACAATTGTAAATAGCCACTGTTCCTTAAGTTAACTCTGCATGGATGCTGATAGTTTGTTGTATCAAACTTCAGTTCAAGCTGTTGCTACATGGTGGCTATTTTCCTCTGGTCTCATGCTTACTTCAGTGCTGAACAGCAACTATTCATTGGCTAAAATTTGACAAAAGCCAGGCTTACCATTCAATGAAGCACTATCTAACGGGAGCGTGCCTATGTTCCCACAGCCCTATGTTCCCACATTTCCTTTTTCATAAATTCGTATCAGTTAGGGCTAGGGTAACTTACCCTAACCCTACCCTGTGGGAACATAGGGCCTAATTTTGTGAAAATTCTTAGAAATGTGGGAACATAGGGCTGACCCCGCTCAAACTCAGTTAGCGTTACATGCACTTTATCAGCCATGACCAAGAAAAGTGATGTCTGGAACCATTTTGAAAAACAAAAGACCACAATAACATGCAAAAATATGTGACTTTAAACTTGCACATCATAGAAATAGTATAGGATTTAAGCACTAGGACAGCAGGCAGCCCGCTAACAATGAAAATGATAACTGGAGGCTAGGCTAGTATTCAACTACTTCAATGTTGTAATGACTTAAAATGCCCATCTCTATTTACTAGGCATATTTCCTAGCAAACATTAGTATTAGAAGTTGGTTGAATGCTAGCATGCGCTGTTGTCCACAGTAGCTAATGGGTTATCAAATAAGTTGTTTTAACTTGATATGTGGCTCTTTGCCTGGTCAGAAGCAGTATGTTAAAGAACTATGTGGACTGTTGTAACAGGCTGGTAGTAGCTCTGTTTGAATTTCAATGTAGCATTTCTGTACTATTTCTGAAGCATGGAAGATTTAAATGTGACCACGATGTCGTGTTTAAACTCATCAACCACTATTTGTAAGATTTTCATTTTGATAAGATTTGCAGACCTGAAATACATTCTACAACATTATACAAGCCTTTGAGTATCACTCTTACCTAACAAAGATGTGTACTAGAGAGCCACAAAAAGCCTTTGGCAGCCCTGGAAAAAAGAGAGGGATTCAGATTAGAAAAATAAACGTAGCATATTCAAACATGGCCAAAGAAAATGTCATATTTAATTATCTTGATTCTGGACTTAAACCTGTTTTAGCGAAGAGTTCTGCATCATCTATTAAACTCTTGATTTTGACTTACATAAGTATTCAGGGGGAGAAATGTTGGACTTGTGCAGAAGGTACTTTCTAACCTGTCTCCTGTGATGGATGTTGTTGCCGTATGAAATGGTCTGTAAAGATGCAGCCTTGTGTTGAGTCACAGCAGAAACTGTGCAGAGAAAAGACAACACACACGGTTTCCTCCTCGGATTCCCACATTGTTCTTGCCAGCTCTGCTCCCCCCTGGGCCTCAAGAGCGACTCTACGCCCCAGACAAAAGTACACAAGCAGAAAAGAAATATCAAGGCACAAAAGCTCTTTATGTAATGCTGTCAAGTTGCATTGATTTTTTTTCCCCAGTATATTTGACAGACAACATAAAATCGTTGCTTCATGTCATGTCAGGCTGGGCCACGGAGACCGTGTCATCTCTGCCACTATCACTCAATTCTTTGGTAGAAATGTTTCTTGAACTAGGCATTGTGCCGAGACATTGACTGAGTGATTCATTTTTTGGGACTTTGAACATGTTTGGTGCCATTACACAGCAGCATGTATTCAAGCTCAAATCTGAGTTAGTTAGTTTCATGACTAAACTTTTGTCCGGTTTAGAGGTAGCTTGGAGTTGCTATCCGAGGCCTTGGGTCTGTTTCATCAGTGTGGCAGTGGATGGATGGATTCAAGAACCGCAGATGGAATGGGGTGCTGGTTTGTCTCTGGATTTTAGTGAAGTTTCAGCAGCTGTGCAATCAGACCTTGCTCTGACCCCACCTGTCCGGATGTTCCTCCTCGCCCTCCATCATGTCCATGTGTCACGCATATGCTGATGAAGCGCTAGTCGCGTGCAGGAGATCACACAACTAAAGGTACATTCAGGGAATACAGTACTTTATTTTGTCCTGTTTCCACTCATCAGGACTTTATTTAAACTCCTTCTGATTTATTGTCCACGTGTGGCCACTGTGCAATAAACAGAAAGAAAAAAAGAGTATCATTAAAACACTTCACTTCAAGTTCACTTGAGTACTTCCATACTATGCCAACTTCATGTTCATCTCCCTTAGGGAAATGTTTTACTTCCTATTCCACAGCATTTATCTGACAACTGTGGATCAGAATCAGAATCAGAATCAGAATCAGAATCGGGGTTTATTGCCAAGTACATTTACACATACAAGGAATTTGACTTACACAATACTAAACATAGTTTTTGGGTAATCAAATGAATGATGGAAGTTGCTGCTAAAACACAAAACTAGTCAACATTAGCACGAGTTAAGCCCTGGTTGTTTCTTTATCCTTCATGCACTGATTGAACCTCTGCTGTAGTAAAGTGGAATGATGAATGAATGGCCAAGAATTTTCTTTTATTTGACGTATATACAGTTATAGATATCATCTTTCACATTTCGTTTTTTAGCTTGAGCTAGCCCCTACAAGCTAGCTTTAACAACTTAGCGCTTTGGTTTTGCTTTCTAGTTTGCAGGTTTGTTCCTGCTGTTAGGCTCAGTCTTTTATCAAATGAACATGTTTTGTAAAACTATTAAGAAAAGGTGTCCCAAGTGTTTGGTTTAGTTAGGTGTGTTGTAATGTAATGTTGGTTGGGCCTATTAGTTAATTTTGTAAGGTGAGGGTCCAATGTGTGGTGGACGGATCACTTAAGAGAAACAGAAGGATGGAGACGGATAACTTTCTCAGCAGCACTTTACTGTCATCCACATTGTTCTGCCACACCACAACAACAACAACAACCACAACACTTCCTTGTTACTCATCACATGTCCTGTCGTTAGCCAATCAGAGGTTAGGATGATTAAACTCAAGGCAAACATTATGACAAACACAGAGGTAGATTCAATATAATTTGGTCACAGTTACTAGGTGCTACTGCAAACATTAAAACATGTAAATATATCAATATTAACTTCGTAAACTCAAATATGTAAATAGTTCACTGTATAAATGTTAACTTATTTTTAACTGAAACCTAAATACATGAATTAACTAAAATATATGAATTTACTTCACTTTTAAATCTTACAATTTGTTAGCTTTTATTTTGAAATGTTTTCATTTCAACATTAGTAATAGTTTTGTTGTGAAGCTCTGAATTAAATGCATTTACTCTTTAATAACTATTTATTTCTTGCCTAATTTTCTTTAGGCCAAGAACAAGTACTTCTTCCACCCTGCTATCTGATTTAAAAAAACATGTTTTCTGCTGACATTGTTCAGCCTTGTTTGGGGACTGAGCTGAGTGTGACACAATAGAAGAGGCAGCAGTGTCAGACATGTGGATGCTCTGTGGTCGCTGTTGAGAACACTAAGCTCTGTATTTGCACTCCTCTCGCTGAGGGTAACAGCCTCTCCAGCCCAGGTTAGGAGTGGGGCTCCCTGCAGCTGCTGTCTCTGAGGCTGATTAGCACGATGATGAGCGAATGAGAGCCGGGGGGGGGGGGGGGAGCCGCGCGCTCACACACTCTGAAAGGGTTAAGCAGCGGGTTAGGGAGGAGACCTGCACTGTGTCCAGGATGTTGAGTGCTGCGGCGCAATGGTGTGCTGTTACACTGCATGAGGCCTCTGCTCCACTTGGGTTCTGATTGGGCCTGTAAGATCACAGCAACCCCCCTCCTCCTTCTCTCTGCCAACCCCCCCCCCCTCCTCCCTGAGGGTTTCTCTCTCCACATCCTCCCTGCTGATTATCACTACTGCCAGAGCTGACTCTTGCACTCCAGCTGCTGTCCACACTGGCTCTGGGGCTAATTTAACCAGGCTGCATTGGAGGTAGAAAAACTTTCTCACATGGCCTGAAAATGCAGCGCCCCTGCACAGCGTCGTCCTCCCTGACTTCAGCTTGTTGCCCTCTGCAGAAACCTCCATCAAGCTGCTGCTGTTCACCACAAAAAGAAACTGCTATGCTAACGCTACATGCTCTTCCATTAAGCCCTCCCTTGTGGTGCTTTTTAAACAATATCCAGAGCTACAAATGATTCAAACAAGGTCACAGTCCTCTTCACTTGGAAGTAGTTCATCAGTACAAAACAGAGACAGCGGAGGTTTCTACATGTGTTGCTCACTGCAGGTGTTTCCTCTCAGAGAGAAGTCAGGGCAGGGTGCTGCCTTCACTGTCCAAAAGGTGACTCTCAACAGTCCTCTTCAATCTGAAACTCAGCCCTTAAGCTCCTGATACAAAACACACGCACAATATCTTTCAATAGCTACTGTATATCAAAGAATTTGGTGCTTTCATTTCAAGGCAACCATAAATAACAAAAGGTTGAAAACAGGGTATTTCAAGTTATTGTTATTTGATTCAAGCAAAAGGCTGAATAATTCACACAAACATCACCCTGAGACGCAGCAGTGAAAACATCTTTTTGACTTTTGTGGGGGCTGCGAGGGAGAAAAACATAGTAATTGACCTGTCGAATCACGATGAAGTGTTGCCTTTAGAATTCGGCCAAAATTTTAAATTAGACTTTTTTTTTGAACCACAAATGAACTGAGAGATTTTCACACAGAAAATGTTTTATCTATTGTTTTATATTCTATCATGGTTTATGTGAATATTAAATTCTGTGCAACAGTTAAAAATTCAAACAATATACACACTACAAACATCGGCACTAATCTTCTGCCCTGGCAAATATCCATAAGCCACTTGGACACACGCCAGCACCCTTGGGAGAAAATCCCTGTCTTACTTGTGGGTGTGTGCCAGAGCAGCATTATGTGAGTGATGATGAGGAGAGTCCTCTGTCAGCTCCGGTGTCTCTCTGCAGGGCTGTCATGGGTTGAACAATTGGACAGAGAGAGCAAGACAGTGCTGCACGATCCCAGTATACCCCACCCTCATCCTAACCCTGCCATGTTTAAATGGAAGCATTGTGACTGTAGACCTGCTCTCATCTTCATGTACTTTTTTTTTTTCCTCCTCCCTCTCTCAGCACATAATGAGCCCAGACTATGTGACGACAGGCATTGTGTCCAACCACATCGAAATTAAAGATGAAGATTGGAGTCTGGAGGCAGCTGCAGGTCTTTCTTGCTAAAACTCATTTATATAGGTCAGCGCTGTCATACATTTTGTCTGTGCGTGCACCATGCTATGTGTGTGTTCTGATATGAAGTATTAAATCTTTTTTTATCTAAGTGTTTATGTAAGTGTGTATGTCAGCCTGTCTGTGCTTTTTGATTTTATTAGAGCACTCTGTCCTGTATGTAAAGCACTTTGTAACTGTGTGTTTTAAAAAAAGTGCTCAATCATTTGAATTTATTATAATTATTATTATTTGTCTTCACTCGCTCCAGCTTCATACAAGGTGTGTGAGTTATGTGCATGTGCATATGTACAAAATGAATATGAAATGACCTTTTACATTCTGAATGTGTGTGTGGTCTCTCAAACAGAGAGCCAGGTGGTAACAGTTGATTTAATCCAATTTCTGCCCCGAGCAACAATTCAGTTATGGTATTAGAGCTGTAATCTAATGCACTTGTTCATTCACTTGCAGCACTGTGTTAAATACTTGTGGCTATGTTGTATCTACTATATGGATGACCATCATTTGAGTTAGTCATGTAATTTTAGACATGTGAGGAGGCGGTGCAGAGTGAGAGATTTCAGTATCAGAGATGTAGCATGCTCATTGTCCATGTGATGGATATATATATTTTCTAAACAGGTGGTGTAACATTAAAAAACATGTTAAAAAAAGAAATCACCCGGCATCATTTATTAAGATTAAACTGCTTCAGATAACACTCTTTATGTGTCTTCTCTTCCACAGAGTGTTCCCTCCATCAGTGAACAATACAGCCACACTACACCTGACAGGTATTTAATCTCTTCAAGTCATTTTCTCTGGGAATCCCCCTCTCTTTCATTTATGAAGTGCAATCGAGAAATCAAACCTGGGAGCACTCTTTGCTGGCAAATGAGTTATGAGGAGATCGCGCTTTGTTTTTTGGGGGGGGGGTTTTCACAGAGAGAATTCATACAATGAATACAGAACCTTTGTACACAAAAATATTCTGAAACAATAAAATAAAGACACAGATACAGGTTATTTTGAAATAGAGAGAGGCAGGTTATATTACTTAATATTACAAAGTGTGATATTTGAATGAGTGTTATAATAATCAATACCAATGTTGTTGATGTCTCTTATGTGATTAAAGATGTTGTGAAACAGGTATTTCTTACATTTTGCAGCTACTCTGTGAGAATGAATCCAACACTTTGTTGCAGCTTTTTTTTTTTTTTTCCTGCAGAGTTAAACTGACCACAGAGATAGCATCTGAAGTCTCAGCAGGCAATTAGAATGTAATTAGCTTAAACTGTGTGTAATTTTGTGTTGTCTGCTACTTTTCCGTGTTTATTTTCAGCAATGTTTCTCAGGAACTCCCACTTTATAATTGCACCAAAAGCTTATTTTAGATTTTTTTTCTTTTTCCAGTCTGCCACTCCACTGCTCTGCTAAACACTGCAGATGCTATCAACAACAATGTCATTGTGGCTGTGTTTGCCTTGCACACAAACACATGCACTCTGATCTGGTGCATGAATAAATAATTCACATAGGTCAAGCTTTGATCCTTCCATACTTGTACTTCTCGGCTTGCCAGTAGAGGCAGGAAAACCAGTAGATTGAAAACGAGGAATGCATCAAGGGGTGTGCTGTTTACTTGTAGCGGTGCGGGCAGCTGGTTAGCCACCTCTCTGCCGTTTTTTACACCCCCCTCCCTCGCTTTTCAATTCCAGCCAGACCCCAGGCTTGGCTACTAACTGGGGGTTGGAATATTGTGCACTGGGGATCAATGTGGCCCTGAGTGAAATGTCAACTCCGGCCCTGCGATGTGTCAGGCTGTGAGGGAGTTGTAATGGCTATTGATCCACTGTGCGCTTAATGCAGAGCTGTCCCGCCACGATGCAAGCCAGCTGCAGCACAGAGATGTATGTATGAGATGAGCTAAAACGGAGAAAATAGAAAAGAAAGAGCCCACAGTTTTGTCCCCCCCCCCCCTCCTCACATCCCTCCCTCTCTGGCTGCAGATTGATCTTCCTCTTCCTGCTGATTCTAACTGGGGTCTGTCATTATCTTACTCTGTCATTAGGGGCTCCATTGACAGCCTTGGCCTGCCTGTGTCACTCTATTGAGACAGCAACACTTTTCCCATGCAGTGTTCCCTACATTTATTAAAATCTCTGACAGGCTTGTCTTTGCTTTCTCCAAAGATGGCTGAGCTTCAGGCAGCAGTGCAGCGGTGTAATTGAAAGACGAGGCTCGCTGTCCCCGGCTTGTAATATCTGTGAGGTACAGCTGTAGGTCAGACTGGTTTACATCAGACTGCAAAATCAGAACACCTCAGTCTGAGGATGTCTGATTGTTAGAGGGAACCTACTACCCTTCTTATTCCTCTATCTGTGAATCATGTATGTCACCGTCAGTTTTTTAAATTCCAGATTGGGAAGTAAGGTATGGTTTGAAAATGATGAGACAGGCAGTGATTAAAGATGGGTGGGGGGTTATTTTTTTATGCATTTTGTCTTTTTTTTTTATAAAAGATACATTTTACTATTCCAAATCAGGAATAGCTCATTTAGAACATGAGAAGTCTATTTATTATTAATTGTTATAATCCTGTTTATTTATTTATTCTGCATGTAAACAGAGACATGTTGAATGCATCATATTAAATAATGTGAAAATCATTCATTTGAAAGAAGAAGAATCTGGTATATTTTGTGAACGGGTCACATTAACATTTATTTTATTTTCACAGTGCAAAGAAAGTCATGATAAAGTCAGTGGGAATCTGTTACAGTCCTAAGGGGAAGCAGATCATTTTTTCTTTGACTTGATCACCATGCATCTTGGAGCTTCAGAAGGTTTCTGCATGCAGAATCGTGTTCATAAAAACTCCTACATTTTCCCTCAGACATCTTTAAATTTAAACAACTAACAACACACTAGTTCATGAGTCCACCAACAGAGGAGAGTGTAGATTAAATAAGAATACACTCATTTTAGTGCAATGTTGTTGCAATACAAATCCTTCAGTGCTAAGGGACTGTAATAATGGTTACTGGGTGGGCAGTTGAAAGTCATATATTGCTTATTTAAAAAGTAAAACCTCTTTTAAAAAAAGTTTTCCTTGAACCACCATCATGACGTATAATGAATATATTAGAAATGTAAAAATATTTGATTGAGTCAGATCTGCTTATTTTGCCATCAATAACAAAAAAATAGAATGATTTCATTGGTATACTCCTGTTTAAACTTTAACATTTCAACAGAGAAAACACTTTCACATAGACACAGAATCAAACATAGGAAGTAGATTTATCTATAGCTATATAAACTACTATTTTATTGTATATGGTAACATTCAAACATTAAAACAAAACATTAAAAATAAATGAAATAACCATCCTCTCTCCTCATATTACTTTTACACACTGTCAAACTAAATAACCCTGTTTGTAAATATTAATTAATGCTCAAATGTTACATCGGCTGCTGCAATTCGACTGGATTTAAAGAGCCATTTGGTTCCATGTTAAAGTGACAGAATAGTAAACGAATATAATGACAGATTTCAATATGAATCAAATGGAAAACAACAAATTAAAGTTCCTCTGTGAAGCAACCCAAACATCTTTATTCATACAGTCTTTACATAAGTCAATATTTCTGATCATGTGATTAATGCTGTGTTGTGTTCTATGCCTATTGATGTACTGTAGAGACTTGACAACTTGAAAACATTTCTTGAGGCTGTCAGGAAGTGCCCAGTGGGGTGCACAGCATTGAGATTGGTGGTTTGTGTGTATATGTGTGTATGTGTGTGTATTTGTGTGCTATACACAAAAAAGCAATGCTGAGTATAGGGCTGCTGCTGGTTGGCCCAGGCTGCTCCTCCGTCTTACAGGAGGCACAATCAGGTAGGACCAGGGGGTCTCTGGCTGTCTTGGCCCTCGTAACACACGAGGCTGCTCAATGGGACGGAAGTTATGGGGGGGTTTGGGGATGAAGCTGATGACATGGTGGGTGACAGAGACTCATCATTTGAGTGTGATACAAGTATTTGAGCTGCAAGGCTGTAATGTTGCTCGGCTTGTCTGGAGAGATTTATTCCAGATTGCAGGGGCCAGAGGGGTCAGCGGCCAACACGTGGGAGGTTTCTCAAGGGAAAAAAAAACAACACTTGTGGAAGTAGCAAAACACAATGAAAGAAGAATCAGTCTGTGAAAGGAGAATGTGTATCAAAAACTGGAGCAGAGCTTTATAATGATGGTTTGAGACAGCTTGAAGAGTTAATTTAGTGTTTGCTTTCATGCATATGTACATGTTGGACACTCCCTTAAATACAATGGATTTCAGTCTCCACAAAGCAAGCTCTTGGTGGAAATAAGCGTTTATTCTTTTTTCTTCAGGCAAGAAAGAAGAAATGTTTAATCCAACACCCACTGTGAAAGGAAAAAGTAATGCATATCTCACTATCTCGCCTGTCTCTCCCAGCGAGCTGAAATTGAAATTTTAATGCATTTCAGAGGTTTTTTTCCCCGAATGGAGAGGCTGATAGGCACTGGGATGTCATATTTACAGTATGAACACCCATGGTTTAATGCACTCTACAATACTGCCATCTCCCAAGTTCTAACCCCGAACAAAACATGTTCTGCTCTTGAACATAAAGGGGAAAAAAAGGGCGAAGAACAAAATTATTCCTCAAACTGTCTATCAAGCTTCTGCATTCATGGCAAAGTCTAGAGGGCATGTCAGTTCTCCTGCCTCTGAGAGAGGTAATTATCCTTTTCCTGTCAGAGAACAACAAATGATAGCCAGCTTTGGGGGTGCATTTTCGGGAGCTGAAATTTGTCAATTGGAAGGAGAAGGAGGTTTAATTTTCTGGCAGCTGCATATCTACTTTTATCATGTTTTTTTCTCGGGTCATTTGTTGCGTGTTTTTTTTTTTTCCCTTTTCACATGCACAGGGTAATGCTGTTTTTTTTTTTTTTTTTTTATGTCTGAGGGTGTATTTATGTGCCCTGCATTAACATACCTATTTATAGTCCTACTCTTTCTTACAGTCATCTTTTTTTCCTGTTGTGACCATTTCACAGATTATATATTGTTCAAGTAATTTCCCTTTCAGCATCTGTGTTTTTTACCTTTCAGAGAAAGCAGTGAATGGAGGGAAAATTATCACAATTACTCATATAATTGAGCCGTCTTTGTAGCAAGTGCAGCTTCAGTAGCCCCCTTTTTTCCATCAGCCAAAATGGTTTCATTATATGGGTTTTTCATATTCCCTGACACGGGGCTCTGCTGAGGGCCTGGCGCGTGGATGAGATGCAGGATGAACAGAGCGAATCATTAAGGTCACAGTAGGAATAATTATCCCAGCTATGGAAAGAGCATCTACAGCCTTATTCTCCCCGCCTGGCACAAATGCAACGTCCACGGCTTAGAACTTTGTCACAAATGGAGCTTCCACCTTCTCCTTATACAAAAGAAGAGAGGGGGAGAGCAAGACTTGTATCAACATGACAATTTTCCATCATTAAGACTAATGACAGGCACAGACTGTGGGGATCAAGGGGAGCACAAAAAAGGAGAGGCACATTCAGGTGTTGGCTGAGTGCTGACCTCCTTCCTGTCTTTGTTGGAGACTTAACTCTTAACAAAAAACTAGAAAAGGGGTTTCAGACTAAAGGCGCAGTGGCAGCTGAACGTCAAGCAGCCCAGTTCTCCATGGGCAAATGACTTAATTGGTGAATTTGCATGTTTTCCATTTGCAGGGAAATTAATTAAATAAGACCTACATGTAAAGATAATCAATCTTTGTTTTAGTGATGATGAAATAATTCCCCATTTAAAGTTTTATTGATTTTATTCCTCCACTGTGTGAAGTATTTTTTAATTTAAATTATCTTAAAATCTATTTTCTGGTTCGGGGACACTTCTTTGCCCAGTTCTTGGCTTAACAGGCGGGAATGTGTGGCATGTAGCAAGTTTCAGGCATCAATGTGTCACTAGTTTCTTTTACAGTTTAGCTGAATTAAGTAAAAGCCATATTTTGCCAAGTCTTTTCTCCCCCAGCCTTCACTCAGGTAATTGGTCATTTTGCAGCCAATTTCAGGCAGGTTGGATGCTTGCTGCCATGGCCTGACCCCTGCTGCTGCCGTAATGGGGACAGCATTTCTACAAGTTCAGCTGGGGTCTTTTCCACACTGTGACCCCGGCTCTCTGAAGGGAGAGCGCAAATCTGAACACTGAAAGGGGAAAAGAGAGGGGGAAATGTGATTTCTGCAGTGACCAGCTTTAAAGCCTATTACACTCCTGGTAATTACAGTGTCTGTCTTTTATAACTAGAATAATTTTTTTTGCAGTTAGATTATATTTGCATGGAAGAAAGAGTCACTGGGTTCAAATGTTTTATTTATAATCCACTAATATGTCATAAATAACAAATTCTGATTTTTGAGGAAAAAATGGCAGAAAAAGACACAAATAACAAACATAGAAAAAGGTATACTGTTTAATACCACATGCTCTCTATTTCAACTATCAGCAGGTTTCATAGTAAGTCGTCTTCTGAGCAACAAGTCCGTGGTGGAGTCCATGCAGGAGCATTCAGTCAGTGATCCCAAAACATTTTATGTTAGTGCCTGAAAACAAATAAAACAAAGTTATTATACAGCACACATTAAAAAGTTCAACACCTTGTCTTTGTTTTATTAATACATTCTGTACAAAACATTTTCAATATTTTGTCTCTTAATAGAGAAAATAAATTAACTATGAACACTTATGAATACAAATTAAAATGTGTGCTTCTAATAAAAAATAAAATTCAGAGAAACCAAAAATAATGTTTTAGACTACTAACAGGATTTAAATGAAATAAAAACAAAGTGTTTGTGTTTCCTGGTGGTGGTAAAATTGTGCTCTCATTTGTAATAAAATCACACATGGCTAACACTGCTTTTTAAAACACATTTAGTTAATGTTGAAGGTAAATGCTTCTCATGGTCAAATTATCTTTCTTGTTTGTTCTCTGAAAACAAAACAAAAAGACAACATCATTCATTTTTCTTCCTGCTGACCACCACCATAATTCACTTCATTAACAATTTGAACAATTTTGTTTCTCAGGTATCATGACTCATCCTTTTGTTTACATATAACTCAGAAAACAAATCAATTCACATTTTGATGCTACATTGAACATGAAAATCGACACTGAATCCAGTTAATTGCAGTGCATCTAGTGTTGCGTTCATTTTTGCTGCAAATGACAGGATGTTATTGAGAAGCAAAGTCAGAGAGGAAGCAAACAAAAGCCAATTTTTTACTTCTTTGATTCAAAGCTAAAAATGTGAAATAGACTTTCATAAGTGACACACCTAATTTCATGTATTTTTGTAGCTGAGGAGTTCAGGTGACAGTATATAGAATGAGAATTAAGAATAAAACTGCAGAGATACTGTTGAGGAGATCAGCTTGACTTTTTGTACTGATGTGTATATTTATGCATCAGGCTTTTGAGTTAATGCAACCATGTGACCTGAAAAACATCTAATAAATTAATATAAATGTAATTTGCAAACTCAACATTTTTGCACAATTGGTTAAAGACACATAAGACTGAAAAAAACAAACTGCTATGAGAATATATAAATGTGCATGTTGCCTATACTTTAGAAGGAAAGCAGATGAAATGTCACAGTTCCCTGCACCTCCAATGACAATAATTAGTCACTGCTGCCATGCAGTTTGCAGACTGCACGTGGAGTTGTGCCCCCACACAGCACGGACGCGCAGTTCACTGATGCACCGCGGTTTGGATAATGTTTGGTGGCTGTGAAAATGTGGGTTGGCATGTCAGCTGAGTTAGTAGTCTAAGGGCTTTCTATCACCGGACTGAAATGAAGTCTGTGACATCTTGGCCCGTTTACCCCTCCATACCCCCCCCCCCACCTCCCCTCTCTCTTCCTCTCTCTCTTTTTCTGTCTCTCCACCTCTGCACTCGCCCTCAGGTGAAGAGCAGCAGGTGTTAAAACACCCTCAGCCACAGAGCTACTCACTCCTAATGAGGCCTGCCTCCGCGCTCCAGCCATGCATAGAGGACTTTATTTTTAGTGTTGGGCTAGTTAGAGCCGTGCTGCAGGAAGGAGGACCGGAGTGGCCTCCGCTGCCCTCCTGCAGGAGTCAAATTAGAAATTAAAGTGGTAATATTATCGCACGCCTGCTCGCTTAATGTCCCTGAGGATGGCTTGAGAAAATCCCTCATGTAAATAGTTAATGGTTTAGCTTGTGTGCAAATCAACACTTTGTAAATGTTTGATTGTGCAAAAGGTACAAATCAAATGATTTATGCAGCATGATTAAGTCTACTCTGCGTTAAATTTACATTTAGGCCCACTACAAATAACAGCCAGTAATAATTATTGCTATTATTTCAGGAACCCTCGTGGTATTACTTTACATTTGTTCTGCCTCTATTCTGTTAATGGTTTTGCTCACAGCCGCGTGGCAGTTTGCAGATACTATAATCGTGGGAAAATAATGACAGTTATCAGTCGCACCCACCAAGTACCCATAAAAATCTGTCCTCTGTTCTGGAAGATGATAATTATTGGTTGTACTGCCATTATCATTGTCGTTGTTGATAGAGGAAATCTTGAAGCATTTTTCGAAAGTAATTCCGGAGAAATCACTTCAAATTGGTCTATTTCAGGGGGGATAAGGGACCAGCTTTTTCGTTATAGCCTAATATTTCACAGAAATCTTTAAATCCAGGCAGCCGCAGCCGCCTGGCACTCTGTGGCGCACATGCCGTGATGTCAGCGCCTGCATTTTTTATAACCACATTTTTTTTGCAACTTGCTAGTTCTGTTTTGAGTTCAATTATGTAATTACACTGATAATCACAGTGACGGAATTTAACTGCCTTTAATTTGTTATTCAGGTGGAGATGGAGGGACTGCGGATGGAGCAGCAGCCAGGGTGTGTTTCTGCTCTGCACAGACAGCAGAGGAAGAGCTGCAGCGGGAAAATGAAGCCTAATAAAATCAAGAGTGTCTGGATACTTTCTTCTTCTACTTTCACCAAGTGCATCCCGCGGAGGATCTATGACCCCGGATGACGCCGATTTATCTGCTACTTTTATATCATCTGATTTTTTTAAAGTAAGTGCATCGATGTTGCCTCTGACTGCTGATTAAATTATTATTATTATTTTTTAATGGACCCTGGTTGTACTCATAGCTGCATCAGTGGTCCTTTTCGAGCTTTGAAAGAAATATCTCCTGTGTTTAGTCAGTCGTCAGTTCAATTTAATCAAATGTCCGTGGATAATTGTTCTTGTATGGCTGTGGGAGGCCGGCCGCACCCCCACCCTCACTCAGTTTCATGCTAATCAAAGGTGCCAGTGTTTAACACAACTGTGACCATTAATTGATTGCGAAAGAGTGTGCGTAAAGTCGTTTGGAAAGCATTTCAATGTGATAAGAAAATAGGCCTGTGTGCATTCATGGCTGTGTTCTATGACAAGCCACAGCTAGGTGGGAAAACATTTTGACACAAGAACAGTTTCCTATTTATATATTTTATGGAATACTTCCTGTTATTATACGTTTTATTTTAAGTTGTATGCATTTGACGACAATCAAGTTGGTTAATTAAAGTGCTGTTTCATTTTACTTAAAAAATAAATCTTACAATATATTTATTATTTTGTGATGTTGTTGTGTGTTTTCAGGTGTTATAAAACATCATTAAGCAGAAACCTGAGCCAACAATCCTCATTTGACATCAGGGCAGAACTGGTTCACCTCCCTCATTGCTGCCAGGTGTAACTGAGACCTCAAGCCACCGTAAGTGTTAAATACATGACTAATTACAGAGCTACTTATGAAAATTAAACACTAGTGTTATGCTAATACACCTTCCTGCAGATAGAGCTTCAATCAAAAAAGCTTTAATCAAACGGAATAAAGCAAACAGAGCAGCTTCAACGAGCCTGCAAATATTATTTAACTTTAATAAATGACGTTTTATAACCTACGCTGCACTTCTACTTTCTAATAATAATACAATAATTATAATGTAATTATTTATTAAAGGGAAATATATTATTGAAAAACACAGTTTCAGGATATTTCTAAGGGACATAGAAAAACAAAAAGGCCACCACCTAATGGTTTCAAATGTATTCAGTAGCTTATTTTGTGTCCAAAACTGCTGTTGTGAATGTATTAACTGATAATAAAAACAACAAAAATAGTGAATCTTTACATGTCAGGAGGAACTATAGTACATTTGTGTTTTTCCTTGACTTTATCAGCTTCTTCGGACCCAGCCCCAGCGTCGCCAATCGGCTTCCCTCTTGGAGCGAGTGGACCAATCAGCGACCGTCTTCGATGAATATTCATGAGTCCGAGATTCAAACCTTTGAGCGAGTTTGTCTTGGTCCACAGCATCATACCTGGGACTTTTCACAGGCACAAACTACATTTTCTTATGAATGGAAAGAAAAAAAATCAGTTCGGCTTAAATTGGGACCCATCCTTCACTGAGATCATAGAAGGAAAACAACAAAAGCGAGACAAGGGGGACCGCGAGAAGAGATGACAATGACTACAATCCCAGAAAGTCTTAATAGCACTGCCTCAGGAAAAACCGTTTTCATGGAGTTTGGACCCCCGAGTCAGCAAATGTCGCCTTCCTCCATGTCTCACGGACACTATCCCATGCACTGTTTACATTCTGCAGGTCATAACCAGCACGACAGCTACAGCCCAGCATCGTCGTTCCCCAGATCTTTGGGTTATCCATACGTCAACTCGGTCGGCAGCCATTCCACCAGTCCATATCTCAGCACAGTACAGAGCTACCAAAACAGCTCGGCGCTCTCACAGACACGGTTAGAGGACGCAGGTAAGTGTTCAACGGCATCTTAAATATCCACTTTCTGTGTTGGCACCGCTTTCAAATGTTTACAGTCGCCGCCGCAGCGAAAAGACAAGCCAGATGTTGGAATTAGGCTTGGTAATTATTTATTGCGTAACGCTATAAACAATGTATGCAATTAAGGGTAATTATACCTAAAGTACAGCCTGTAAAACTGCGCTGGAGTATTCATAGCTGCGCAGCACTGTTAGCTACAACTGCCTCTTCTATTTTAACCTTCTCTTTTTCATTTTTCTCTCCCTCAGCGCCAGAAACAGAGAAAAACACAGTGGTGGAAGGCGGAGAGGTTCGGTTCAACGGGAAAGGGAAAAAGATTAGAAAACCAAGGACTATCTATTCGAGTTTACAACTTCAAGCTCTGAACAGGAGATTTCAACAAACGCAATATTTGGCGTTACCGGAGCGAGCCGAGCTGGCAGCGTCGCTGGGTCTCACTCAGACACAGGTAAGTGTCCACACACGGATACGCACAAATACTTTCACACAAGCAACATGTTCTACCTTTCTTTTTTTTTCCTATAAATATGCAATCATTAGCAATGTGAGTAACATTTACAATGAATATGGAACATTATTCACCTAGGACTAATTTAAAATGTCATGTTTTACCACAAATGAAAGCTTTTCTTTTGTTTCTGTAAATATCATTACGTAATTCAGTGATTTATAACAATTAAATGTCTGTACAGTAATGTCGCATTGAGATCAAGATATAACAAATGTTATGACTCTTGACTTCATAAAATGGAATCTGCTACATGCATAAATCTTGCCAAATTCTATTAACGATGACGTTTAATCTGCCATTAAAATTCCCTTTCCATTGTCTAATCCAGATTGTTTTCCTTGTCTCTCCAGGTGAAGATTTGGTTTCAAAATAAACGCTCTAAATTCAAGAAACTGATGAAGCAAGGCGGTGGAACAATTGACGCCAACGCGTTGGCCACCGGCCGCGGACTGTCTAGCGGGTCCCCCTCGGTGGCACCTGTCTGGACCTCATCGACCACCGTCAAGACTTCGGTGGGATCAACCGGATCTTACATTCCCAGCTACACCTCGTGGTATCCCACCACACACCAAGAGTCTATGCAACAGTCACAGCTCATGTGAACAAACACCTCAGCCCTCCACTCTGCCCTGGCTCGCGGATCCGGATGTTAAAGGAGCCTGTAGCCGCACCGCGCAGCCCGGCATTAATACAAACCAATAACAACAACAACAACAACAACAACAACAACCCCGGAGTCTGCTGCCGCGTGCAGCCGGCTGACAGTGGCCTCCTCAACCCGGAAGGAGCAAAGAGGAAGAAGGGATTGAAAGACTGAAAGGGCGCGCTATGCGCCTAAGGGCAACAATTCCCTGACAGCGAGCGGAAGTCGTAGACAAATGGGTCCTTTTTTGGCTGCTTTTTATCACTGTTGTGTCCGTTTCTATTTTTTTTAAAAATATCTATTTGTGTGAGTATTTCTGTTTGTAAGAAAACATGTGTTTGTTTACTCCAGATGTCGGGCCTTAGGTGATTATAAAAAATCAATCTGCAGTCATTAACATTTAAAGGTGGATCAGATCAAAGAGGGGTTTCTTTAACCAAATAATGAATAATTCCACCATCGGGGCAGGATATGCTTACAGCACATTCAACCACGGAGCAGGTTGTGCAACGCCTCAAATGTTGTTTCTATGTGTTTGTTATTTAATTTAAATTATTCGGACATGTTGAGGTCTGCCTGTGTTCATTTTGTGCGTGTTTTTCAAACAACAACAACAACACTGTGTTGTTTCTGCTGCACTAACGCAAGCAAAGCTTTTCTATGCCGTGCCCCCATGTTATGTGAAAACATTTAAATGGCCTGACATTTTGCTGCTTTGGAAAAAAAGAAATATGGCGAGGGTGAGCAGCTGATTTGTCACTGTATTTTGTACATATTTTCCGGATTTGTTTTTGTGCTGTACTGGATACGCTGTGAAACAGGGTTTTAGGCTTTCTGTATTCGTCGAGATGTGTTTAGTCCACATAGAAAATATTTAGTTTTGTATTGATCACTTTAATTTATTGATCTGTTTCTGAAAGTTTATGTACAGAATGTGCAAAGTTTCAAAAGCAGTAAAAGAATGATTTAAATTATGTCAAGAAAGGTGTCTGATTGAAATCCACCACCCATCCTCTCCATACTACTTCATCCACCCACCCACCTCCTCCTCACGCGTGAAAAGAAAAGGCTTCAGCGTGGTGCAACTTTAATGGGGGCTGACAAAGCAGTATCATGTCGGTTATTGTAGCAGGCACCATGTGAGTGTGAGCTGCAAAAGGCTCGTCGTTCAGATTCATAGTCGTGTTCAGACCAAATGGGTTTGTGGTTGCAGATGTTGTCAAACCTCTGGAGTGACCTCATAAATTATAAATCTGACGCCGTGTCTAAAAATCCTCCATAACAAAACTCCTAATGCATCTGCACGTAAATAAAAAAAATAAATAAAAGCTCAGCAGCATTTTACATGTTAAATGAAAAAATAAAGACAGGTTAATCTTTTGTCCGGCATCAAATATTTAGAAGCGTTTTAACCTAGCCGTCCAGAAGACAAGTCATTTGATAAACATCGCTTATTTCTTGTAAGATTTTCTTATCTTTTGTCTCTGTATCTTCCCACAATCCCCATGTTCTCGACGTGAATAGGAGAGATCAACTGTGTGTGTGTTAAGTGAATAATTGCGCAGGAGGCAGGTGCTGCAGAAAAGACTGGATGAGCACTTGAAGCGGCGGGGATCAGATGGAGATCAGGGAAAGTGAAAAGTTCAAAGACTTTCTTGTTTGGAGTTCACACTTTATTCATTTGCACTATAGTTCTACGCATTAGTGCAGTCAGCCTTTTTTTTACTGGATCATACTCATGCTTTTTAAATGTAGATTCATCAAAGAAACGGTACTGAACTTCAGACAGTTAGAAATACCTCTCCAATCAAACGCCATTGAAACTTGACCGGAAATAAAAAATCGAAATATGGATCTTTTTAAATTTGGGTGCAAGAAAAAAAATACAAATTTAAAAATAATAATAATAATAATAATAATAATAATAATAAAACACCCCCAAAAAACGAAAACTTGGAAACTAGGCATTCAATAATAATGGGAAATTATAAAGGGAACATTATTATCACACACAAAAATATTTTCTAGTTACACACCTCAGATCCTTATTCAGAAACAAAATGTGCGGCTAGTAGCCAACTCGCTCCCTTGGATCTGAATAAATATTTGAGTATTTTGCAAGCACATATAAAATAAGATGCAATCTCTTCGATCTGCATCGCATCAATTTATCAGGTCAGAGGTAGCCTGCAAAAAACAACTAGGCTACATTCACTTCATTCATTTGGTTGTTCATCAATTATTTTCATTAAAATATTTAAAATAGGCTACACATTGTTCAAAATGTTAAATCAGACCATCATTATCGTGTATTTTGCTTTTTAAATAGCCTAATGAATCTGGCGCAGTTTAGTTTTTCTGGCAGCATCAGCACAATCTTCTTAAAGAAGTAATATCTGTTCTACTTTGTGTTACATTGTATACAATCCTCCAGCCTCCATTACTGATTTAATTCAAACCCTCTACATATGCGGTTCTTTGTGAACAAGCCTACAGAAAGGCCTAGCTATATGTATATTTAGACAGCATTAAGAAGTAATATGAATTGTGCTGCTGCTGTAGCAAACATAAATGTGCCTACCTAAGCCTTAGAAAGGCGCAGCTGCACATCCAAGAGGGTCAGTGTTATTTCGCTGTATTCTCCCCTTGATTATACGAGCTGAGCCCATCAAACCCAGCATAATTACAGTAATTTCGCCCTTATTTATTCTAATGCAGTTTCCCATCTCTGAGGTAATTATGAGCCTTTTTTCGCACGGAGGATCTTTCTGCGTTGACAAAGGAGATAGTGCTCTGAAAGAAAATTTGCTGCAGCAAAAGAAGCAAAAAAAAAAAAAAAAAAAAAAAATAGGTGAGCAGCTATTTCGTCACTGTTCCCTTAGACTTAGACTTATGTGTAAGCTCTGGCAAATTGCTTGCAGGTGTACACCACATCACGGAGTTCTGTCAATGCGGAGAAGAGGCTTCAAAATTAGCAGAGCACAATAAGAGTAATGAGAGCAGGGGCTGAATTAAAGAACATTTTGTGTGTCTGCTCTTCCTTACATTTCCTACACGTGTGCACGGCTTTATCAGCTATAAGACATTTTCCTAGAGTAAGCAGTTTTTCGATTGAATATTAAATAAACTGGAGACTTATTTTAAAATGGAATTAAAAAGGGTAAAATATGCCTTCAGTCTGCACGGAAGATCTCTTGGGAGTGTGTTATATTATACAATATTTTGAAAAAAGGCCTAAAATTCTTTGATTTGACTTAGAATAAATATAAATTATTCTGTTTGAAATGCATTGACTCATCCTGCCATGTCAGTGAATATTTATTTAAGAAATGAAAATAAATACCTACCTTGTAAGCTTGGAATTGAGGAGGCAAAGCTCTGAAAGCAGCAGCATCCTGCAGCACAGACACAAACCGCTTAAATCCCACAAAATGTGTCCCATGTGTCGGTCTAAGCTTTAGCAGCAGCACAGTTCAGAAAATGACTGAAAATGTCTGCTTTATTTCCCCTCTTTATAGCTGATAGGGGAGAAAAAATGTAGATTATTAGCATAAATGTTTACTCCTCATTACGCTGATGACATTGTGCACTCGAGATCTTGGTAATCTTTGGGGGGAAATTATGAGTAATTTTTTAAAATTTAAAGCAGCAGTTACCATGCAATTCAGACTAATTCTGCGTAGGCTCCACACGGATATAATTATCGTTGAGTCAAGATGTTAGGCTAAAAACTATGCATTGATATTCCCATTTATTATGTACATACGACTTTGACAATGTTGATGCTTGAAATAGCGGGAAATTGTCTTGTGTAAAAAATAACACCCCATATTAGGACATCTAAAATTGCGAAGAATTATATAGTAATTGCAGGCTTTCATATTTGAAAGCCGGAATGCTCAAACCGAAGCAAATGTGGATGAAATTACAGATCAGGGTATAAATTAGAATAGGGGGTTTGGCATTTACAAGTTGCCTAGAAAAATGCTAAAGTATAAACCACAGGCAGAACTAATCTGTGGAGGAAGTCACGTGGGGAAACAAAAATAACCATTTAAAAAAAAAAAAAAAATTTAAGGAAGAAAATAAAAAATTCTACTCACAAAAAGTTTGGTAAAGTAGGCCTATGTTAATAACTAAGAGAAAAACTGTTAGGAAAATGTTGTGTTATTTAAGCCCGTTGTGCAGACATGTTACAATGCATTCATTTACACTTGCTGTTCAATAAAAAGTATTCAATCTACTAAGGTCAACCTGAAAGTATAGGCCTATAAGGGTCCGTATAGCTTACATAGGTGTAATTCTACTGTAGTATATCTGGGGTCTGATCTTGTCAGCTCCGGGGAGGAGGCTCCATCATGAAGATATGGCAACCGCTGACAAGCTACAGTCCTAATTATGTACAAGAAACGATCCCACTTTATGGTGCTCGTTTGAAGGCAAGCGTGTGGAACAGACAGTGATAATCATGACTTTGTATTAATAGTAAGCCCCCCCCCCCCCACACACACACACACACACACACACACACACACACACACACACACACACACACACACACACACACACACACACACACACACACACATTATCTGTCTATTCATCCATGTGAAATGTCAAATAACCCTAAACATAGCTAACTTATCCAACATTAGAATATTTTGCTTGCAATGCAACAAATAGACTAACAAATATTATGATAAATATTTTTTGCATGTGTTTTCCATGTACCCTCCAGACCCCACACATGCCTATAGCCTTTATCATGTAGGTCAGTCTGCTCGTCTTCAGAGATCCTGCTTGTGAGACGTGAGAAATGTTTCCATGATGTTGTAGCTTCAGGCTATCTTGGACCCAATAACACGTTTTTTTCTCTCGTTAGACCGAGTTCATAAAACGTGTTGAAGGCAGCTCTCTGACTCCACACAGTCTGAGGAGCTTGTGAACACCCTCATCTCTCTCCTCTTGCATGCCAAGGCGTGTTGTCCTTCTGCTTCACCTTCTGCTGAGCATGTCAGCCTGTGCCCGGGCTTTATGCCTCTGTCTACCTGCCTGAATGAGCAGCGAGTCGGCTGATCATCTTCTGACGGTACCGGGTAGGCTGTTCGAGTTTAGGATTTTCTTACGTTTTTCCTATGAAGGCACTCGAATGCCTTTGTTATGACAAACAACATCTCTTTTTTTTGATAGGATAAAGCCTTAAATCAGTGTAACATTGGTAAGTCTTAAAAGTTAACACCCACTTATCTTAAACCGTCCGAACAGCTAATTCTCGTTTAAACTAATCAGCTGTTGCCAAGCAACACAGCCAGATGTTTGCGTAGTAAGCTAGGCTAATAATTGTGTTGTCTTCGTTCTATCAATCCAGTTTCAGCCATTACAGCCTTAATATTTACAGCTATATGAATACAACCGAATACAGGTTGGAATTATTTTAAATGAATATTTGTAAAATAAAATAAAATAAATGCAGTGGTTACAATTTAGCCTATGGTTGAGTTTCCCCAACAGCTTAACATGGTCTTCAGCCTAACGTGTATTTTCTAAAATTAAACAATTAAACGTATGAAAATTATTCCGAACTCCAAGGAAGGCTTTAAGTCAAAATTGTTTAAAACATATCCAAGTCTGCAGAATATTTGTTAATTGGAACAACTAAGACATTTTCCCCGTCCTTCATTGATGCATTGGCACAGAAACCATTTTAGCAAAGGAAAATAAGGATGCTTTTTGACAGAAACATTTTTTTTTATTTAAATAACGTCTGACCATATATAGAACACTGCTAAAATAAATAAGACAAAAATACATTTAAATGTGATACAAGAAAATCAGAGGGTGGAACAATCAGTAGCTCACGGTGGATAATTGTGGATTTACACCAGTAGCCTAAAAAATAAAACTCAAAGCAACATGGGCTATCAAAAAGCTGTGGTAAGATATTTACAAACGTGGATTCAGACACTTACACCCCAGTTTATTCAACTTATCTAATGACATGGGATGGATAAAAACAAGCTGTTTAACACAAAAAATGAGGTCATATTGAAAAAGGCACGATACAGTTAACTTGTGCTACATTTGTGACAGGTTGTCCTGCGATGAATATGTTTGATTCTCAGGCATGGCAAAAAGTGACGTCCGCGTAAAAGCAGGCTTGCGCCCAGGCTGTAATTGCTTTGGGTAATAGTGGTTCATTCATTCCTTGACATAAACAAAATAAATAAATACAAAAATAACCGTAGAAATCTGTGTCTACCATTTGCGAAAACTGGCACGGTCCATGAACCTGTCTGCCTCCATTAACTTCTCCTATGCCTGTGCGTAAAGTTCGCATGCACACGAGGTCTGCAAAATAAAGTTGTTGGCTTTTCTATTTGTTTTTGTTTTTTTACCAGTATTGTCCGATTCAAACCCGATTTTTTTTGTTTGTTTTGTCTCAGAATATCGTCCCAGCGCTTATGGCGGAGTTGTGGTGGTGAATCAAGGGGGGCTGCAGATGCGTCGTAGAGTTCGTGGTTGAGTACCAGGAGTAGTTTGCCAAAAACGATGAAGGCGCAGTCGTGTTGGGAGGGCTGCTGCTCTGAGGTAAACTGGGGTTGACACTGTTCATTCTTTGAGTCTGTGGAAAGTCCCAGGCAGTAATTGGCGGAGAAGTGCAGGGGGGAGATTCACTGGAAGCAACATGTTGCTCTGGAGGGATTTCTCCACTTTTCCACAACTTCTTGAACTTGGAGCGGCGGTTTTGGAACCAGATTTTGACCTGACAAAGAAACGGATGCAAGCGTAAGATTTAATAAACAATATTCTGAGTCTCAACACCGCCATTGACAGTTTTTTGTTTTTTTAAATATTAGACATGAATTAGATATTACACATTTTTTGGATCAATGTCTCAGATGTACGCACCTGTGTTTGAGTAAGGCCCATTGAGGCTGCCAGCTCGGCCCGTTCTGGTAGAGCCAAATACTGCGTCTTCTGAAACCTTCGTTGAAGTGCAGCCAGTTGAAAGCTGGAATAAATGGTTCGAGGTTTCCTAACCTTCTTTGGTTTTCCATTAACCATCCGGATTTCTGGCTCGCTCTCTTCTTTTTCTAAAGGGACATTCAAATACAATGTTATGCATGAAGGGTATTGCATTTCTTATAATGTATTATGCATTCTGTACATGTCAGACAGGGTTTTACACGATAATTTAAGATATCTTTTCTATTTGCATTTGTGTTGTGTCTAACTGCATATTTGCAAGACATACGTGTCAAATCATGTCTGACAACACATAATAACTTAAAAACATCGAGCTATTCCTTACCTGTATCTGTTGGAGTAGGAGATGGGTTGGAGACATAGGAGCCGTATGCACCATAAGAAGAGTTAAAGCCGAGGTCGTAAGACTTTGCGTTATATGGCACAGTGCTCGTGGCGCTGTTGTGGTACTGGTACGAGCCGAGTTGGCCAAAAGGAGACCCTGCGCAGTGGCCCGGCTGTTGGCCGTTGTAGTAGCTGCTGTCCGTCGCCGTGGACACTGGCAGAGTCGGGGACTCCTGCGACTTGTGCAAGCTGTGGTAGTTGCTTGAGGTAATCTGGTTTGAATGCATATCAGTATTTAAGTTTTCAAAAACCCCAGTCATCTTCGAGTTAGAGCGTAAGAGTCTCGAAACCTATGCGCAAAAACTGCAAAAATGACGAAACTGCGAGCTGCAAAAACGACTTCAATGTAGGACTTGTGACACCTTGTCGTGAATCGAAACGCATCCCCGTGTAAACTGAGGCAAAATGAGCAGAAGGTGTGTCCCCTTCTCGGCGGCCTGTGATTATCTGCTATGGTCGGTGGTGGGAGCGCATTTATGAGAGAGCGAGAGGGAGAGCTACTGTGTCTGAGGCAACCAATGAGTAAGGGCCGCACATCTGACTACTCCCCACCGCGTCCACCCTCCATTATTTGTTCAGCTCTGTCTGCACTGAGTGTTCCCCCAATGCATCTAAAAAGGAGAAAGGTACTGTGACCAGACCAGGCCAACCAGGTCTGGTCTTAATCCTTAAACACAGATTGAGTCATTTATCAAAATGTGGAATTGGCCATATAAATGGAAACAAAATATGACGAATATGACGGACAATAACTACAGACTACAACAAAGGTACCATAAAATGAGCAGCCAGAAAGGGCTCACAGTAGTACTGTGTGGTTAGTTCCCAAATATAGAGTTATACGCTTGTCAATTAAACCGATTTATATCAGCACACTGATATTTAGTGGAACCACAAGGCTCTTTGATGTACTTATTATTTTCAGTTTGGTCTAAAAAATTCGACAATAACAAAAACATTAAGAGAACCCAACAGAGAATATAAGGGAAACACAGGAGGTCAATCTTGATGGGTTTCAGGATGTCAGCACAAAATACAAGCCTGTGAGTGATTCTGAAGATGTTGGGTGACTAAAAGGAAAAGCTACAGCGCCCCCAGGGGTCTGAACATCAGACATACAGCCCTTACTTCTATTGCATTCCCCTTTGTCTGCATTGAGTGAGCAACTTCAATAGTGACCACATCACAAACAAAGTCTTTAGAAAACTAAGCGAAGCGGCTCAAATAACTGTTGTTGATTATTTTAACCTCGTACTCCTGAAGTTCATGTGGTCACAGAGGGTTTTACATGCTTTGTTTTTTTTCACCACAAGATGGCAGCATAGTTTCTATAATTAACACAACACAACTCTGATATTCCCCTTTTATTGGCTGATTGAGGACCATGAATAAGCAGTCCACACAATGTCATGGATACACATGGATTGATAAAAAAATAACACCTTTACAATGCATCACTAGCCACACCATAGCATAATGTATTTTCTGATGTTCCTATTTGTCTGTTAGCGACATGGAGAACAATGACTTTTACATTTGTTGGTGTATTTTCACATATATTTGAGATAACAGCACAAAATGTCAATTTACAGCCTTAAAAACACAGTCTCTAAAACAATTGTACTCCATACATTTTACTGAAGCTTTTCGGTGTTTACCTTCTACTGACATATCCTACATACTCAGTTTTTGGTTATAAAATACATCCCGTATACATATTAAAGCATTTCTGACTTTCCAAGATTAAAAGTTGATAGTTTATGGTTTGTTATGAGTTATTTATTTAAACCAACACTGTACCCCCCCCCCCCCCCCCCCCCCGCTTACTGTAAACACCCAAACCTGTCAAACCAAAATGGAAAAGAAACAAACACTTTTAACCATTTCTTTTCACATGTTGTCAGTCTTTACTCGGCTCATTTGTTTATGAGGGCAGGATGAGTTTTCGCTAGCTGCTGTGGAGCAGGATAATTAGATCCAGACCAGGGGGAGGGGGGGGAGGGGGTTCTATCTGCTTATTGTTCTCCAATCCTCACCCACCGTGGGACACTGGGGCTGCTTGTATCTGCTCATTAATAGAGCAAAGTTTCTCTATTCAGTTTCCTGGCATCAGATCCAGAGTGAGCTAAACTTGTCCAGTCATGGTCATGTAGCTATAAAAAAAAAGACCTCTCAGAGTAATTGTCCTCATAATTAACAATGGAGGTTGTGAGGAATTTTCATTTCTGTTCAGGATTCTTTTAATTTTATTTATTTTTGTATCTATGTCTTTATTTAAACTTGAAAATCATTGAGAGCATAGCCCTCATTTAGAATGACGTCGAGCAGGATAAACAATGAAAAATAACAAACATACTTATACATATATATGTACACATACACACATAAGCATATGCATACACTGTATACATAAACACATATATATATACACATCATAGATAAACAAGTATATTTAATAATTAAAGATCTAAAATAGCCATAAGAGACCAGTGCCTTGATTTTTAAAGTGCTTTGTAGCTAATTCCAAGCTGATGGTGCAAATAAGCCAAAAGCAGATCTTCCAAGCTCATTAGAGCTCTAGGAACCTGCAGTGTAAGCCAGTCATTTGATCGTGTGTAATGCCCTCCAGAAGACCAGACTAACATAGATGAAATGTAAGGAGGCAGCATCCCAATCAGCGCTTTATAAATAAAAAGGTACATATGTAAGTCTCGCCTCACAGAGAGAGAGGACCAACCAACATTTTTATACAGGATGCAGTGATGGGTGCTGTAAGCTTCACCTGTAATACATCTAATAGCATAATGGAAAACTGCATCAAGTGGTTTTAAAGTTGCTGCCTGTACAATGTGTCACCATAATCCAACATGGATAAAAAAGCTGACTCAAGCAGAGTTTTTCTTCAGTGCAGGGGAAAGCAGGATTTATTCCGATAGAAAAAAAAACGATCTTCAGCCGAAGTTTAAGAACCAAACTTGAAATATGGGTTTTGAATGTTAAGTTTTCATCAATTAAAATACCCAGATATTTATACACAGTAATAAAGTTCGGTTGATGAGATTTTTCATTCGCAGATTAATTTAAAGGTGTAAAGGTATCTTGTGTGCTATTTTATAATTTTAAAAAAATCATGATTGTTTGTAGAACTGATTTTTCTTTCATCACTTGAATGGGTCCTTTTTCCAAAATGTAAATATATGTAAGTCATACCTTTGACAGTATCTGTGAGCCTGAATGTTTTCTGAAGGAATGGCAGAGATACTCTCGTGTGAAGGTAAATAAAAATATCCTCAACGCTGATTAAAAAATGAAGGAGGTTCCTCTGGAGAATGCACAAGTCATCAGACTTTTTAGGGAGGATTTCACAACATTGTTCCATAATCTCAGAGTTCACTTTCAACATCAGGATGTGCCAACAGACTCTGTTTATTAAAGACACAAACACAGTTCTTATTATACCCTATTCTTCCGGCTTTCATGAAACTGATAATATGGCTTCAACAGTTGATGGTTATGCCCAGTTAGCTTGTTCTAATGTTCATATTGTTTCCTCTGCAGTTGAGCAGCTGGTATAGTGGATCCTCCTGGTGTTAAATGACATGAAAGTAATGCCTAATGACAGATCACACATGTCCACAGCTTTTATCATTCAAATCCTCATTTAAACAGGAGCTCCTCCCAACGTGGCCTTCAACACATTGGACATATTTACTCATGTTTTTAGCAGCTTTTTTTGTGCACAGTATTTTCATTCATTTCTGTTTGTAGAAAAGACACAACTTCACTGTGAAATAATATAAGCACTCCCTTTGTTTGCTCCACAAACACTGGATTAGTCTGAAATTAAATGCTAAAGAGAGTTGGAGAAGTTGCCACACTATAGCAAAGCTGGGAACATGCACTATGCATTATTGAATCCCTCAGACACTGAACTACTCACATGTTTAAACTGCATGTATAAACATGAGGCTGTGGCACAGCTAGTGCTGATTAGAAATATGTATAAGAATAAGGATGAACAATGCATACAGCATTTTGATTAAAAGATGAGGAAAGTATCCACAAAAGATCATATTAGAGTTATTCTTTCTACACTTCTACAGTCCTTGTTTCATCATCATTTCACTCTCTCTGTATTAGAAAGGTTGTGAGCAGAAAAATATCACGTCTGGCCAATATTGACATTTAGTCTTGAGGAATCAAAGTGCACAAAACAGGAAGTCATTGTGAAACATAACAACCCTGAGATTCTGAAGAGGTATTGATCTTCAGCATCTGTTATCTTGTTTTTTTTTTGTGCAGCAGAAGCTCGAGAGGCAAACAAAAGCTGAGATCTTTTCAATGACACACCATTAGCACACCATGAATCGAGGTTTCAGAAATGCTAAGGAATCAGAAAATCAACACACAGTAGCACCATGACCATACCTTGTTTACTTTCTGTTTGTGATGAAGATGACTCTGTACAGTGCACAAAATACACAAAATGTCATTATACAGGAGCTCATAGAGAGGAGAGAAAAGCCTTTACAGACAGAGTGAGTGGAATATATAAAATTAAAATGAACAGTCTATTTTCATGACAAAGTACAACATCTGTTCTGCAGAATCTATGTTTCAATGATTCTTGTAGGTGGAGCTAACAGATGTTAGCAGGAAGTTGACAGTGAACACCACAACAGAGAACTGTCAGACAGAGGTTACACTTCACAACACTTGACATCCCAATAGGGTTCACCACAAGGCTGTTCTGCAACTTTTGGTTTTTCTTATGAAAGTCTTGATTTATGCATAAACCTATACTATAACTATAACTATAACCAGGTACTTCTTTAGAGGCAGTGAACCAGATGGTAGATGAAATGCTTTGTGCTTTTAATAAAATGTGTGCAAGTAAAGAAGAGGGTTTCTTCTCCACACTGTTAAGTACACTAATAGTAGAAGTATGTTTTAAGTTTAAATGGAACAGAAAATGGATGGCTGGCTGGCTGGCTGGGTGAATAGATTGGTGGATGGGTGAAATATTTTACCAATATTGAAGTATACTTGTCGTATTTTACTTGCAACCCCATCAATGGTCCTTTTTGTTAAACACATTTAGCAGTATGATGCCAAATAAGTCATATATTATGTAAGTTTAAATGAAGGGACCCTCATTTTAAATTCTTCATTCAGCTTTCTGTAATATTTCCCAGTAGTTTAATTTATTTTACATTTAACTGAAGCTGTATTCTATTAATATTATGTTCTAAGTGCATTAAATTTGAATGTATCTGTAATGCTGAACATGCATTAGTTATAGAAAAGTGTTGAGTATAACACATTACAGAAATGGATAGTTATTCAATTGAACTCAGTGAATGTTAAAAATTAACTAATTTGTTTTGAGGGAGTATGCCAAAATAGATAAACATTTGAATGTTATTACATTTAGGCATTTAAAAACACACAGAAGCATTTAAGTAATTACAATTCACAATCTAAGGTATGCTAATTTTAAACACATATAACTAAACAAACAGAAGGCATTGAGATAATACAGAAATATACCTTGTGTGTACTCGGTACATGAACATGGATATGGTAAATGGATGTGAGATGTTTTTCATGTACTATACTCAAAGAGGCAGTAATAGCTCTGTTGTGTTAATGCAGGCAGCTTTCTCGCTCAGCAGAGTGATTTGGCTGTTGGTGGATTCTCTCCGCTGATCTCCTGCTGGGTGTATTGGAGCATTCATCACCTTGGCAACTCACCCTTTTAGTCAAATCACATTACTGCAAGTTTTTCAGCCTGGCTTAAAAGTTTAAATACCTCCATGAAATGCTTTCAGGCAAACCCACAGAAAGTGTTTGAGGGGTTATCCATTGTTTTCCAAAGTGTTTTTGAGCATTATCCAAAAGACACAGACTCAGCAAATCAAACCTCTGCCGTGTCGGTATACATTCACCTCATGCAAACGTGGAAATGATTTGACGAGTGTTTCTTGACCTCACTGTCTTAAAGGTTGAGCCTCATCTGCACTGCTCCGGACATGAGAGGGGCAGAAGTTGGAAACCCTCAGTGTGGTGTTCACGATTGAGCATGTGTTTCCTTAGAATTAGTCACGGGGGCTTTCCCCCCCTGAAGAGAAGTTATTTTTTACCAACAAAAGCTTTAATGACGAGCGCAGGCAGACAATAACACTTGGAAGGAAGTGTTCTGCTTTGAGATCATAACAGACGTAAGGTTCATATTTTATGCTCCGCTACAGGACATACTGACTGGCTTACTTTTCTGTTTGATATCGATAGTGACACTGAAAAAAAAAGTTTATTTCACATCACAGTCTTTAATCTTCTTCGCAAAGGAAGGAAAACTTGTTCTTTATATTGCTGATTTTGTCTTTCAAACTTTAACCTGATTTGTAAGCCTTTCCCTCCTGATTTGAATGATTGCAACATCCTGAGAAGGTTAGAAACTGTCTACAACCTCTGCTTATGAAAAAAAAACATTAATAACTCCACTGAAGGAAACAGAAAAAAAGAATGCATGGTGGCTGATTTGCGAGGAAAACACCAAAGTTCCTCTCTTCCTCAACAAAACTCTTTGTTGTTTTGTTTTTTGAAAGAAAAAATCTAAATCCAGGTGAATTCCCTGCTTAATGTACAACACAAGTTATGTGACATCACGATAATGCATCCATAAGGAAATACACGAAACACAAAACATACTTTTCCATTTTTTTGCAGGGATAACAAAGGAATCCCCAGAATTCCCTGTGTCATCTGCATGGCTGGCCTGAGAAAGAATCCTGAGAGGTCTGCGAGGTCCTGCTCCCTCCATTGTTGATTCAGCGGTGCACCCCCCACCCAAGATCCATAAATGGAAGCAGTCCTTTTGTGTGAGGGGAGTGGAGCAGATTTACTGTGGATGGTCTCCCTACAAAGGACCACGACACTGTCACAACAGGACCAGGATCAGCTGCTCCCACTTCACACAGTATGATTTAATGCTGAGCTGTTTCACAGAGTCACTGATGCAGACACAACTTCTGCAGTCGCTCAGCAGCTATATTCCTACAGTCCCACAGTCTCCGCTTTTTATAAAAGCACCACTAAGATTACACTATTTCTGCTTTATCATTGTGACTGAAAACAACAAAATGTGTGCAGCGTCTGAGGCTAAGACAAATTTGATGACAGGGACAATAACAATATAGAAATATTGTATTATATCGTGTGGTCTCGTTTCATATCGCATCGTATCTTATCGTATCTCGTTGTATCTTAATATTAACACTCCCATGTTTCTGGAAAGGAAGTATTTTTCCAAGTTGATCACAGTCATTATTTCCATTCATTTTGATGTTTAAAGTCTGCAGATCCCGTTTTTATCTCCTTCTTAATTACCCTCATTGATGATGCTTTTGACCTCATAATTCAGACCCTGTCATCACAGACACATAGGTGTGAATGTTGTAAAGAAATGTCTGTCAGTAATCCCTTTAACATGCCTCTGTGTCTTGTTTAAGTATCTTCTTCAGTAGGGTTGGGCTTTGACTTCAGCCTATCAGAAGTCATTAATTTAAAGCAACAACAATCATCTGTTTTGACTTTGCATTGTCGTCACTAGTGTGGTCTCATGCCTTAGCACACCAGCCAAAAAAATAATGTCTCCACCAACTGTTCATTTTGGGCATGTTTGCTTGCCTCTCCCAAAACGTTTGGGTTTGGTTTCCTCCGCTGTAGCTTCTGTCATGTTTACTTCATTGCTGTGAACTTAAGAAGCTGCTCCTTCTGTCTCACTAACTCTTAAGTTTCGGAGCTTCTAAAATGTATTCATCACTGAAATTCAACCATTAACACAGATACAAGGCTCAACAGATCGGTCAGATTGCAAAACCCTCAAAGAATTCTCACATAAGCGTAAAATGAAATTGACTTGACATATCTCCGTGCTCTGTTTTGTTGTTATTCATAAGATATGTATGTGGAAGTACAATATACTTATATGGAAGTATAACTGAAGTCCCTCATTTAAAGTGAACACATCCATCTGTTTGCATTGTATAATAGTCATCACTGTGGTTTCATGCCTTGGACCACAACGAAATTGCCCAATGCCAGCTGTGCATTTTGGGCATACTTCCTTGAGTCTCTGATAACTTTGGGGTTTGGTTTCCTCCACCAGTGTCTGCTCAGTTGACTTGATGTCCATGAAACTGGAGGAGCTGGCCCATCTGTCTCAAAAGAGTTTGAGTTTCAGAGCTAAAATCTAAAAGAAAAGTCTGACTATCAACCTTAATAAATGTAGAAATAAAGGTGCTGCAGTTCTTTACTCACCATGGAAACCTAATATGTTCACAGTGATTTGACCAGGGGGGGAACACAGACCTCTCTAAAGCCAGTGTTCATTTTGTACATACAACAGAGCAGCTAATCTGTGAAGAAAGGCCTCGTCACCTGCAGTGGTCCACCTGTTTGACCTGCACCATCTCTCTGGTTTCTTTATTCCCACTAACCCGAGACAATAGAAGGCCGGGGCAGCTTCACCTCCTCTCCCAGATCGTCTTACACAACCACCCGGGGCAAAAGTGAACATGAAAGTGCTGTTTGTGTGGCTGGGTGAAACCAGGTAAAGGCAGTTATACACCCACTTGCTCCAGGGACACACACACATGATACTGAGCTATCCTTTGAGCCAAAAAAAATGTATTCTGTAGATTTTATCAAACCTTATCACATGGGATGCACTGACTTACTCAATAAAATGTTATCTGTTATACACATGGAATAATAAATGCAGAGCAGCTTGGCTTAGGCTAGACTTGAGATGAGCATGAGATGAGATATATTTGCACATAGAAATTTCATTTCATATTTCATTTCATATTTGATTTATTTGCTCATTTCAGTGTTTGGTTTCAACACAATAATACACAACAAAAAAGTATTTTCTCATAATACTGAAACACTGTTCATGAGCAAACAGGAGCAGGAACAAGAAAACGTATAATACCTGCCCCTTTCCTAATAAGATACTGTTTAACAGAATAAGATGGCTAACCTGTTGTTTTCTCTTTCTTTCACAAAACAAAAAATCGATCAACAATATAGAAACAATCAAATACAATCAGTTAGATTAACTCAATACATTCATCATTTCCCAGAACCTTTTCTTTATACATTCTTTTAAATTGAATGATAGTTGAGCAGCTGAGCAAATGCTTCTTATTTAGTTTTACTACATTGAACTATTGAGAATAATGACTCCATTAGTTCAGTTTGTGTCTGGATGTTTGAAATGGATGGATGTAATACTGGATGATCTGATGTCTTTGGGATTCAAACTTTTATTTAAATGAAAATACCTGAAGGCGAAAACCCCGCAGGATGATATATGACTATAGAGTCAGTGAAATCACTGGCGGACTGCAGTTTATACCTTGAGATTCACATTTTGGCATTTGCAATATTGATTCTTTTGGGCCAGAAGTTATTACCATCGTAAGAAAGGGGGAGGCTGGAGACTAACCCAGGCTAATTCATTACTTGGACAATGAGCTTGTTAGAAATGGTGTCTTAATTATCTGTAAAAGTGTTCAGCCCCATACAGTTATGATTAGATAGAGAGTTTAAATATGTGTATATGTGCTGTACAGTTGTAAATGTTTAAATGACTTGCCACTGGAAGCCAGCCCCAAGAGGCTATTTGAGGAACTGCAGTTTTTGGCCAGGGGTTCTCAACCTTTTTTGGCCTGTGTACCCCCTTTCAGAATTTATTTCAGCCAAGTACCCCCTTGTCCTGCCAAGAACATTTTTCAGGAAATGATTTGGGAAAAGAATGTGAATAAATCAATGCACGTGGTCTTCATACATTCACACATAATGCAAGCTATATTATAAATTAATATCCTCTTGTGGAAATAGTTCCCTTTTTTATGTTGAATAGAGAACATATGCTGTTAATTAATTTGTCTTTAATCAGTGTTTGGATTTTCCTAGAAATCATTATATTTGTTTGTTGTGGTGCAGCTTTTTTTAACGACAATTGTCAGGTACCCCTGGCAGTACTCCTACGTACCCCTAGGGGTACACGTACCCCCCTTTGAGAAACACTGCTTTAGATTGCTGCTAGGAAAAAGATCCCATCAATAACTTATATTTAATTTTCTGGCTAAACTAAATGGTTCGATCTTAAATTTTACAAATGAATAACTCTGTTTTTTTTTATGGGTAAATCTGACATTTGAAAAGTATCTAAAGCTGTCAGACAAATGTGGTTGAGTTTTTTATGTGGAGTATAACATTGCACAAAATGAATATATTAAAGTTATTTAGGCTAGTGCCTCCAATTTACTGCAGTAAGGTTCTTTAGGAGAAGTACTTCACCCCAATGGACACCAGAGAACCCTCATCCCAAAACACAAAAAGTCTGATTTTCTGGCAGACGTGTTAAGCGCTGATGCAACTTGTTACCAAACCCACAGCAACAGAGACGCCATTCACATATCTTACACCAGAACGTACAACGTCATTTGCTGCAATTAGGAATGTGGTTAAGACCCCAAGCAGCCCCTCTAGCTACATCCTGCCAACACACACACACACACACACACACACACACACACACACACACACACACACACACACACACACACACACACACACAAAAACCCACTTACACACAGATATATTGAAACGTAGAGGGCTTTGTAACAACAACAATGCTCTCATTGTTTTGTGTTCTTGCTATGTGATTGTTGCCAGCGCTGGTACAAACTTCACACCACTATTAAGCACCAGCAGATACATTCAGAAAAGTGGGCAATTCAGTGGAGCTGTGTTTTGTTCCCTGCAGGTTTATATGATAACAAATGAGCCGGCATCTATCAGTGCTGCTGGTGTGGGGAAACTTTTTCAACCTTTCAAATGCCAGCTTTTCAAGAACCATGAAAGTGATCCATGAGGAGAGTTTTTGTGAAAAATGATTGATCTTAAACGTCTCTTAAACAACATCACCAAAGATGAGCTGTTCAAAAGAAACATTTCTCCTTCATGGACATATAACCACGAGTCTTATGATTACAGTGATGAATTATTTATGAATATGGTCCTAAGCATGTGTTACTAATGAGTGTGTACATTAATTTTTTATCCACTTTTTCCTGGATGGATGATCAACCCCCGGACCAGCAGACATTATGGGGTTTTACAAAATATACTGATACTGAATTAAATTTCAACTCTTCCAAAGATAGTTTAACCCTTTAGTACTGCCATACTTACCTGGCAGGGGAGATACCATGATCAAGAAGGTGGTTCACCCATGGCGAGGCCTGGCCATTGCACTCCGGCGGGGCTGACCTATGCGAATTCCCCAAATGTGGGAATCTCGACTGCATAATTTGTGGTAGTGGGGGACTGCGTTCGCGCGCTCCCCTGATTTTTTTTTTTTTTTTTGGCGGCAGTAGCTCAGTCTGTAGGGACTTGGGTTGGGAATCGGAGGGTCACCGGTTCAAGTCCCGGCACGGACCAAGTCCGGAAATTGGTCTGGTAGCTGGAGAGGTGCCAGTCCACTTCCTGAGCACTGCCGAGGTGCCCTTGAGCAAGGCACCCAACCCCCCCCACCAGCCCAGGAGCGCCCACTGTGGGCAGCCCCCCCACTCTGAGACCCCCCCATCAGTGCATGTCCATAGGATCCTGTTTGTGCATGTGTGTGTATTTCGGCCTATGTTTGTGTAGCATGTTAACTAGACAGAGTGTAAAAACGAATTTCCCCTCGCGGGATCAATAAAGTATAAATTCTTCTTCTAGTGACCTTCAGCAACCTGTCTCGTTGTCCGGCTCAATTTGGGAGGTTTTGTTTGTCCAGCTGACTGTAGACACGTGCTGTTTATCTGCCAAAACAACCTACGTTGGAGTGTCCTAGGCCCTGTCATTTGTCCTCTACCTTTAAACGGATCCTTTCTAGATAATTGACAGATAGCTCTTCTAATATGTTTATATCATATAGGCTACTAAACGTTGACACAGAGATTTCGTTTAGAGCTTGATCCTGGGTTTCTTTCAGTCTATGTAAAGGCATTATCAAGAAAAAAGAAGAAAACTGCCTCACTAAATAAAATCTAACAATTTGATACAGCCTATTATAATTCACAAAAGATTTATTTTACATAAAAATCCCAGCTGTAAATATTAACATTAATTTTGGCTTTTCGGGGTCCAGGGTAGCCTACTTGCATAATGGCTCACCTGAACACTGTCACCACTTATTCTTGGAAAATAACATCAGTCATAATGTAATCAAGTCTATGTCAAGTCAAAATGTCAACTGCTTTAATTTTAATCAAACATTACAGAAACAAAATCACAACATACAATGCACCACTAATATAAATAGTAGAAATAGCATAGTGTTGAGATAAAAAAAAATAGTGAATTGATTATGTTTCTATTGTCAAAAAGTACGTATTGTTCCTTGACTCTAACAGCTTTTACTAGCAGTGTAGTTCCCCATGGTGACCTGAGGGGGCGCTGTGGAGCAGGAGCGCACACACACCCCGGCGGGGGGACACGAGCAACGGCGGCAGCAGCTTGCGGTCAAACTGCACCGGGCTGATCATCAGAGAGGAGCAGCAGGGTCAGCCTCTTAACTTTGGACTAACACCGGTCAACATCTGGAAAACACCGCAATGCTGCTGCGAGAGGGACCTTCTGCTGCTTTTTTGGCACTTTTATTGTATTTCTCCTCTCTGGAGCCAACTGTGGTGCTCGCCTTCAACCTTGATACCAGTCATGTCATCAGGAAAGACGGGGAACCGGGGAGTCTGTTCGGGTTCTCTCTCGCCATGCACCGGCAGCTCAACCCGGATCAACGGATGTGAGTGATACCGTGAACTTTACTTTTCCACTTTTCCATCTGATTATATAGATCTACACACTTTTCTGACCGTATAGGTGCACCTGACCAAACAGGTTCATTTGAATTACTAACAGAAGTGGGTTAATAGGCTACTTTTAACTTAATTCCCTGAACTTATTTCCTTTACTCTTACTGTCTAATTATCCTGGGCATAAAACATCCTCTTCATTTTTAGGATTCTGACTTTGCGAGACTAATTAAATATTTTACATCCCCTGGTTGTGATGTCATGCATTGTGCCCACATTTAAAAGAAAGTGTTTCTCAAATCCTGTAGTGGTTTTGTCCGATTTTACGTGTTTTTTTGTTCTAGTTTTCTTTAGAGCTTGTCTGTCTCCCTGTGGTGCTTTGGATGTAAGAGGGGAAGAAGCCGAGAGACAACAAGTGGACAAACAATGGTTATAACTGTTATGCAAATGTGCCTGTTAGGTCAAACTGAGGGAGCAGTGAGAAGAAAGGTAGACTCATAGTGTTGCAACTGTTAGTCGATTAATCGGTTAGATTTTCTTCTAATACTTGATCCTGAAGGTATTATGCCTACACAAGATGTGGAGAATGATTTCTTAAAATTAGAGTTGTAAGCAAGACTTTACAGGCAAACTCTAAATACTTCCATACCAGTTATTTACAAATAAAAATCAAATGCTGGATTAATTGATTAAAGTTACATCCCTTGATCAGCTGTCGACACATTTCAGGCAGATTTTTATATAATTGTGCAAAAATAAGAGCACTCATGGGTGAAATGTTTCCCAAATCCAGTATTACAGTGTTTCCTTCTGATGCTAACATGCATTGCAGTGAATCATTTCCTCTGGCCAGCCCTGAAGCGTCAGAAAAGACATCAGTGTGAGCCTGCTCCTCCTGCCACACAGAGTGTGTGTGTGTGTGTGTGTGTGTGTCTGTGTGTGTGTGTGTGTGTGTGTGTGTGTGTGTGGGGGGGGGGGGAGCCAGGGGGGGGTGATGTGGGTGAGGCTGCATGCAAGAGCTACTGTAAAGCGGACACACAACAAGCCTGCAGCAGCATGTTGAGACGCAGAGAGCAGGGATGAGAATTCCTGATAGCAGGAATTAGAGAGATTCCCCAAAGATCACACACATTCGGCTTAAGCTGAGGAATTTTATCTGCTTGGTGTTTTGGCTGAAAGGCAGCTCCTGTTGCAGTGAATTTACTCCTCATTCAAATCTGGAAGCTGTCCTTAAGAAATGCTTTTTTTTTTTTTTTTTTTGACAAGGCATCCTTTGTGCGGTCCTGAAAAGAGCAACGTTTACTTTTGTCAGAGTTGATAAGTGTAAGGAGAGTGAAAGTGAAATGTAATATTTGTTGGGCAAACAGAGGCTTGAAATGTCACACCGGCCTGATTGTTGGTTTTCAGGCAGTGAAAGTAAGAGGGAGAAGATTCACCTGACATGCTGGGCACTAAGAAAGCTGCTCTTTAAGGACAGAAACACATAACATCATAGTTTGTTATTGTTGGTCTTGCCGAAGCGAAAGTAACAATTTAAGAGTGCATCGTTCAAGGTACCATTTTTAAATGAAAATCATATATTCGGCTATATATATAGGAAAATACTGAAATGATTATCCTTTTGATTTGAAGATACAACGTAATTCCCTTTAAAATTACTGATTTTAAGTGGACGGATTATTTTGGGGTTTTAGAGTGCTGCCGCGGGCCAAACAAGAATTCTTAGACATCAGATTGGACTATGGGATCTTGATTCTATCTATTAGACGTCTATCCCATAGGACTTTACCGCTATTATCTCAAATAAGGATGGTTTTGATATTTGTGATGAATCGATTGTGGGCTGAGGAATATCAAAAAAGACGTAATACATGATGGTCACAATTTCCTGGAAGCCCAAAGTGAGACGATCATATTGCAAATTGTCCAAGTAAGAGTGCATACAGGTTACATTTATGACCTTAAACACCTTTATTAATTCTAAATTTAAGGAGGTCTGCATTTTTCCTTAAAAGTGACTTTTAATCGAGATTATTTCCTGTTGTCTTCTAATGTTAATCAAAACATTGGGTTAGCTCCACTGACAATGAATTGCTTAATAATAAGAATCACAATCACAATCACAATCACAATCACAATCAGAATCAGAATCAGGGTTTATTGCCAAGTACATTTACACATACAAGGAATTTGACTTGGTGTATTGGTGCTAAACAATTAACAAGGAAATAAAGCAGAACTAGCAACAACTTAAATAATACAGTTTAAGAAGATATTACAATATATAAAATAGAATCTAAAAATGTAAAATAAAAAATATAAAAAATATAGATAAAAAACACAAAATGTACAAAAGGTGCAATGTAGGAGCTACAAAACATGACTATGCAGAAAATGAAGTAATTTTTTTTGTTGCAACCCTTTTTTCCCCTCTCACGTCCTTGTCAAAAACATAGCTGGTCCATGTTACTGTATTAAAACACTCCTCCCTTTACATTATTGAGACTGAGGAAAGTAGCCCTCACTTCTCTGATGTGATCTCATCGTTACATCCTCATGTGACCCTGAAAGAATCAGCCAAGCGAGTCCAGTGAAAGCACATTAAAGCACACAGCAGTAGGTAATGAACAACCATGTCTGACTTCAAGTGTTGAGGAACACTGACGGCTCTCTTTAAAGCAGCAGCAGCAGCAGCAGTGTGTCACACTCTGCATCTGTCTCTTCTGCTCTTACTGAAACATGTGTTTGATGATGATCTCTAGCAGCTGTAAAGCTGTATACTGGATATCACTGCCTACATTGATGTGATTAGAGTCAGATGTGAGGATAGGAACGCTGGCTTCTAGGCTCCTATTCTTAACGCTGATGAGGAGCAACACATGCGACTAAAATCTACTAGCCTTTTAATTCTTACTGTGTTTCCAATGATTTGTTAATCTTATTGCTTATTATATATATATTTTAAGAAGTTGTTCCTCTTATAAGTTCATTGGAAGCACAACTTACATTGTTTTATTGGTTTTCAATGAGTGGAAGAAACAAGGAACACAACGTGGTATCTTTCAAAGAGACAACTGTGTGACTCTCCCCTGAATAACGTGTCGGGTTAATGATGTGGATTTAACGTCCAGGGAAAGAAACCAGGGCAAAAAGTTCCATTTGAGTGGACACGCACGACCATCTGTGCACATGTAACCTGAGAGATAGAAGGCATCAGTGAATCATGAGTTGAGATATTCACATCAGACGTGACACTCAAGTGTGGCTCGCTTAAAAAAAGACAGTGAAGAAGAAGTTTTTTAATTATGCAGTTAAAATATTTTTAGCCCTAACTTTTTATTCATGATTTCCTCTGTGATATGTACCCAGCCAATCACAGATCAGCACCAATGAAAGTTTTACGTGTGTGTGTGTGTGTGTGTGTGTGTGTGTGTGTGTGTGTGTGTGTGTGTGTGTGTGTGTGTGTGTGTGTGTGTGTGTGTGTAAACTGAAACAGTTAGAACAGCTGCAGCAGTTCTTGTGGCTTTGAGTGCACAGCTGGACGAGCTCTTGGCCACATCTGTTAACAAAGGCGAGTGAGATCACTGTGTAAACCCTCAGACAAAGACAAACTGCATGATGGGAAGTGGTCTTGCACTACAGCCTGGCTGATGCTGGATAATGTAGTTTTATAAAAGATTGATGAAGAAGAGTTTTAATAACATTCTTTATAAACTTTTTTTTAAATGAGGATTGATTACTAAGTGGGACGTTTTAAAGCTAATTAGCTGAACTATATGTAGTTCAATGCTCTATGATGAACATAGTATGATTCTTTGACATTTTATTGTACTATAATGCAATTCCTATTATTTATACTGCAACACATAGCGTATGTCACTAAAACATTTCTTATGAGCTGTAATGTATTAAATGGATTGCTCTATCTGTATGGCTGTATTCCAGTCAAGTGTGTGTGCTCACTTTTTTGATGCAGCCTGAAGCTCTAGTATCATCCCCCTTTTTCGCACAGTTTGATGTCTTTAGTATGATGTGTTTACTGTAGTTCATACTTGGAGTCTTTTTAACCGTCTCATGCAGACATTTATGCACGTATCTCCGTCTGCAGCAGAAAGTAACATCAAGTACAAAAAGCCTCTTTCCAAACTGACAAGCAAGTAATGTGTCTGCTGGTCTGACATGTAAATGTCAATGTTACCCCTCAGATACTTGCTAAATTCAACATCTGTCACTTTCCTGAGAAGCCCTGCAGTTATGTCTGAGGTGTTCTCCTTTACATGTGTTACTAGTTCATCGTTCACACGGGGCTTTTTCTACACATAGCCTCGTGGATTTGATCTTCTTTAAAGCAAAAACGGAGCGTTCACTGAAGCTGAAGAACATTATGGGAGCTCACTCTTTCAATATGAGAATTTATTCTATCTATGCTTAGAAGTGCAGGTTTTGGGGGCCACTTGTACAAGTCTTTCATTTGCATCCGATAATTGTATTTTTGCTTTCTATTTGTCATTGCATTGTCATCATTAGCACTCACTCTCACTTTTTGCAGTGTCTTCCAGTTTTATTCTAGAATAAAACTTCATGTACAGTGTCTCTAATGTCTCTGCAGTTGTTGCAGCATTACAACATATGCACTGAACTGAAACTCAGCATACTGAATCTCAGAAGTAAAGACTTTTGTAAAGGCTGTTTGTATTTACATTGACTGGCCTTTGTTTGAGGGGAGGGTTTGCAGTTTGGTCTCTTGTCTCTCATCAGATCTCCTCAAGAGGGTCCTTGTTCAGCGGATGATGATTCACAGGGCTGTGCCACAGATCAGTTGGTGTTTCACTGAAGGAGCTGCAGAGAAACAAGGAGGAGAAAAGGGTGGAGAGGTTTTCCTCATGTAAGGATTTCCTCTCTTTACTTAGAGACAATTCCTACACACACTTTTAATCTAAACACATGATAGCCTCCCATCCCAACATGTACTTTTAGAGTCTTTTTAAATATGGCCTACAAAATTGATATTCTAGTTTTTGTAGATTCAGCTGACCAGGTGTTCAGAGATGTCAGAACTAATTAAATGTAAGAAAACAACTTTCCTCACTGTAAGAACAAGTCTGAAAGCTCATGTGAGGATTTTTTAGCTGGTTATGAAACAGACTGAAATAAATACGTTTGCCTCAATATGACCTAGAAAAACAAGCATCAGCAAGAAGATTGATTGACTATTTTTCATGGATGTTAATTCTGTTGCTGGGTAGGTGTCAGACAGAAACTGTCATCACAATTCAAAAACAGCCATTTTTTTATCGCATTGATCACGTGCTCTTTTGTCCCTTTAGGGGCACCGTACCTAAGCCACTGCGCTGACAGCAGTGTCTCCCAGTAGTCACAGTGATGGAAACAAACAACACCTCCTCACCTTTGAGGCTCATTTCACTTTAACAAAACTCCAAGAGGGCTCAGGTAATGAGTCAAAAGTTACACCCACCTCACAACATCAAACATTTTACTTTTTAACTGTTCCCTTCAGCTGTTTTCTTTTAGTTTCTGATCTATAATTAAGTTAATGCTGGAACCTTCAATCTACCAGAAGTTCCTTTTTTTCTTTAATGGTAGAAGCAGGTAGGTATCCAAAAAGGAAGCAAAGTATCCTTAGACTAAAACAGTACAAAAATACAAAATAAAAGCTTTACAATAACTGTTCTGAACGGCAAAATGATGGATATTCAAACATGCGATTAAAAATGTGATGTATCATGGTCAACTATTGAAATTCACAGATTAATCTCTCTATTTTTTTTAAACGTTTGATAGCCCTCCTACCTATAATTTATAATTCTCCCAGATATAATATTGCTGTGCAGCTGTTCAGAACAAGTTGGTTGAAGGCATAAATAGGTTTAGGGAGACTGCAGTGTAACCAGCTTACTGAGCTATGGCTAATAGCTCATTAGCTATTGCTAATCCAAACTGCTTGTGCCAGTTGAGTTGACATTTAAGAAGGTGGTTGCTGGTTCGGTCTTGTCTGAAATCAAGGGTCAGTGAAAAAAAAATCTAAGAATTATGAAGGCTTGATAAGTGTCTTTTGTCATGGTGAAGTGTGTAGTGTCTTTGTGGGAACAATACGTTTGACATACTACAAAGAGGATTAGTTATTACGATGATAATAAGTTTGACAAGATGTTGCAATAGAGAGGTCACCTACACAGCTGAGCTACCAACTCAATCTTTGTCTGACTTTTCAATGCAGGATAGATTATAGCTGGATCTTGACTACCATAGACAGGAAATAACATATACCACTTTGGTTTTGCACGTGTAGAGGTTTCATTTTCATAGCTTGCAAAAGGCTACAAATGCAACCAAAGTGTTGCAGACATTTCAAAAGGGGTTGAGAACGATTTGAACGTTTGAAAAGTGTAATAAGTTCAGGTCTCACCCATGTCCCAGTTGGCCCCGTTTAGGTTCATTTGAAGTATTGTGAAAGGCATGTATTCATTCATAAACATGTGATAAAGTCATGTTAGTCTAAATGATGTTATCTGTCACACAATTGTTCTTGCTTACACTTTATAGAGCATTTATAGAGAGTTTTGGTGATACTTAAATAAACCATTCAAAGAAAGGCAGTTTACAGAATTGTAGAGTTGAGTTTAATTCTTCTTTTTTTGGATCAAAGATAAAGTCATGTCTCTTGTCACTGACTACAGAGATTATTCCCTGCAAGTCCAAATTCAAACTATTATGGCTTCAGTGAAAAGTGTAATATTCCTATTTTGTATTCTTACTATACAGGTGCATGTTGATATCTTTTTTATTTTCTACTCTGTGCCAATGTTCTGTAAAAAAAAACATACAGGCGATGCCTTGCGTTCCGGTGATGATTTTTAACGGTCTTTTCCTGGTGTCCGCACTGAGCTCGGTGAAAGAGCGTTTCCTTTCTGCACGCAGCATCTGAGCTCGGTGAAAGAGCGTTTCCTTTCTGCACGCAGCATCTGAGCTCGGTGAAAGAGCGTTTCCTTTCTGCACGCAGCATCCTGAAGAAGGACATTTCACTTGAAGTCTTTGGCTCTTCCTTAAATGACAAAAAAACATTTCTGCACTTTATTTGCGAACCAATTTGCACATTTTTATTGTTGTTTGATCTTAAATTATTGTTTGTTAAAGTTTTTCTTATTCATGTTTAATTGATTATGACGTGTACTTCTGCTCTCTTGTGAAAGAGATCTTGATTTTAATTAATTAGAGATCTTGATCTTAATTGATATTAATTAACCTGGTTAATTAAAAAAAAAAGTAGCACTGTGTATGTACGTCTCGAATGTGTGTGTGTGAGAGAGAGAGACTTTTTTCTTTTGAAGCTCCGCTCGGTCAGTGTGACAGAACTTCATACCTGTACAATGTGCAACAACAAAGATGTGATATTTTGTTCTTTGGGTCTTAAAATCTTCATGTGAAAGAAAAGCCTTTTCATCAGAGAGTGTGGCTGTCTGATAATGTCATCGCTGAAACACATCCTCTTTTCAGGCCAGTGGAGGCTGTGTGAGAATGTGGGTTTAGAGGAGAAGCTGTGGTCAGTGAACTGTGTTTGAACAGAGCAGTGAACACGCTCCAAATTGTCCGCCTCACCGCTCCTCTGCCCTCTGTAGAATGTCAGAACACTGCTCCACTGTCCCACACTGACATTTTCTGTTCTGTCTCTTATCACCAAATCAGCTCTTTCAGAGAATGATTGAACACAACCAGCAATCATTCTTCCTGAGAAATATGTAATATATGTGTTAACTAAAGACTGAAACATCCTGTGATCCATGTGTGATATGTTCATATTTACTATTCTAAGAGTTACCAGTCAGAGCCTTTA